>NC_134236.1:165918297-166263297 GCF_965152275.1 Natator depressus | reverse complement strand
AACCATCAGCAATGAACAAACATACTTGGTATGCTGGTGTTATATACTACATTATCTGGATAATACTCTCTTGTAATATTTTAGTTTTCACTTTTATGGCTGAGACTACTTTAAGCACAAATGAATTTAGTAAGTGTCACTGAACTGTAGAGGGGAAAGGCATTAAATTGTATGTGTCTACAAGAAATAAGTTTTAAGATAACCATTCCACCACTTCTTTTTTCTTTGTTCTCGGAGTGCCAGAGGCAAGCAGAACTACTGCAAAGCAATAGCAGCCACCAGCGTATGTAGAGAGGCTACTGTGCTGTGATCTGGCTTTACCTTGATGTTGCACGTTCACACAGCTGTCACAAATCAGTTTTTGCAAACAAAGGGTCCAATGTGGCAAGTAACAGGAGCTACAATAAGTGAATTACAAGAGTTCTTATGGGTTGGAGTGGACCAACTAGCCAGGAGGTTTTCTTAGATAGCTTAAAACCTTTAACATACTGTTGAGAGGGTAGGAAGTCACCAAACTGCTGACGCAACTCTGTGGCTCCAACCCAGTAGCTGGGAAACTCAACTAATGAAAGGTGCCTGCCCAGAGAAAGATCCAGGAGGGTCATAAATGAAGTATGTTCAGGAACCCCCCTAGCTAACTTCTGACCTCAAGAGTTCATCAGGGATTTCTATCTATACTGAACCTTCAGGTAGTTTTCCCACAAAGAGTGGAGTTCGCTTTCCTCATCTACATGAGGGTGTGATTTTCAAAAGCACTCAGCACTGGCCTACCTCTACTCTCAATGGTGGAGTGTTACCATTGACTGCAGTGGGAACAAAAGTAAGCCCACCTTGTGAGTGCTTTTGAAAGTCCCAGCTCTAATGTTTCACAGCTTGGATGTTTTGTTTATTCTGTGTTACAGTAAACAATTAGGCCAAAGCTTGTGGCAATGTAGGCGAAGTAAGTGCTGTCTCACCAGCCCCAGAAGTGAACATTACCCATTGGTTGGGGGTTTAATGCAGGCTTCTCCAGTAGGGTTGCCCAGTCTTGTGAGGGGAAGTTCTAAGGGGAGAGAACATACAGTAGGCACTAAAAGAAAAGGAGGACTTGTGGCACCTTAGAGACTAACAAATTTATTTGAGCATAAGCTTTCGTGAGCTACAGCACACTTCATCGGATAAAGAAACTCGAGCAGGAAATTGATTACTAGTAGCTGAATCTCAGACTGCCAAACCCCCATGATCAGGCCTGTCCAAACAGCTAGCTTTATCATCCTCATCAATAAAAGGCTGCAGCCAACTTTATCTACAAGTCAATGTGTGTCTTTTCTCAAAAGAGGGAGTCCTGTGATAAGAGCTAATCTAAGAAACCTGAAGAATGTAAACTATTTTTTCTTCGTAAGAAAAAACACACAAGCACAAAGCTAGAAGGATTACTATTGACCTCACCCTCTCTGCCTGATTTATCCTGGGTTATGGCCTGCTGCAGTGCCCATTGAAGTCAACATGCCTTGGATCAGGTCCATAGTTTTTAAAAGGATGTCATCCCAAAAGGAAGACAAGCACCCTTCAGATTTATACAGGAATGCTAGTGGCTCCCAAACGCAGGAAACTAGAAACTACGGCAAATAATTGTAGGTACTTATCTTAATAAATACCCGGGTCTTCATCCTCACTACCAACATAAAGTCAGCAAAAAAAACTTGAGTTTTATTTTGTGAATAATGTTAAAATAAGGGAATTGGAAGGAAAGCCCAGGAGAGTCCCCACTTCCAGGATACTGAGAAAGCATTTATTCAGTGGCCAGAGCAGAGCACAGTTTAGCAGCAGATCCTCTTAGTTCCATTTGGCTGTTGGGAACTTTGCAGAGTTTGTGAATGTGGCTAGATAGGGTACACTTTATGATGTGTAAGTTCTCAAACAGAACTCTTTTTCTCAGGCAGCATTGTTCATTTTACCTTAATCTGTAAGAGCCCCCTATCCCTTCTCTTTTGCAGAATTAGTGCACTCCACAGTTTGGACAGATATAGAGACTTTGACAAATCTTTGCAAAATTAGCCAAGTCCGTTATTCTGAAGCACTGAACAGATCTCTTGCTAAGTCTTCATATAAGTGTAACACATTATATTCCTGATTTACTGATATTATAAGCAGTTATGTACTATTGACCCAATCTGTCTGCAGAAACAGCTGCAACTCCTATTGATTTAAAAAGGGTATTTCTGCCCTCAGTTAAAGGGATGGATTTGGCACTCCCTGTTTTCCTTTTGAGCACACCAATACAGTTTTCAAATATTTCTTATTGTACTTTTAAAAAAGTGTTACAATATACATAGAAAAAGGGATTCTTAATGATGTAACAAATTAGAAGTGAGGAGACATGTTGTAATTGAACTGTTTCCCTTCACTTTCACATCTTACACAGAGGCAGAATTTAAAAAAGTCTGTAGTTGTATTAAACTTTCAGAGATAATTCAATTATTTTTTCTGAAAAACCCACACTCACTAAATTACACCAAGGTCTGCTCCTTACATTCAGAGAATGGCTCACATGTTTCTGACAGTTAGAATGTTTCTCACATTTACCACTGTCATCTAGATGTAAACAATTATCCCAATTTCTTTTTCAAGAGAGAATTCAGGAATATTATGCACATCTTAAATACATGGGTAGTTTACAATAAGCTTTATAGAATTTTTTTTAAATGAACAAATTATACCAAATAGATTACATGATCTCAGTGACAGGTGCCAATGGTAATTGCCCTATGGTACTTTAAATAGGGCCTAAGTGCCAGCTCTTCTCCCCTCTCGGCTAATCCTCATCACTGCCCAGTGTGCCCACCACAATACATAAAACATAAAATATATATTACATCATCGTTATGTTTATTTCAGGACCACAAATGGAAGTCCCAAAATAGGCTTTCCTTTCCAGCATTGGTGTAGCTATATTAAGTCCTCTCATTACAGGTTCATTATTTTTAACTAAAAACCATCACCACAGAGAAACATAGCAATTGTCATACGCTGTCAAACCAGACATCCACCTAGCCCATTATCCTGTCTATGACAGTGGTTTATATACTATGTGCTTCAGAAGATGGTACAGGAAATCTCATAGTAGACAATTATGGAATAACCCCTAACGGAAGTTTCTTCCTACACCATGTCAGAGAGTGGTTGACATACAGTATATATAAAATCCTTTTATAAAAAAAATCCTACTTGGCCTCAATGATATCGTGTGGCATTGAGTTCCGATGAGTGTGCATTGTGTTAAAAAAAAACCCTACTTTTCATCAGTTTTAAATTTCTTGCTTTTTACATTCATTGGATGTACCCCTAGGCATGCATTATAAGAAAGAGTAAATAAGAGAACGTGGTTTACCTTCTCTATTCTTTTATATCCGTATCATGTCTCCTCTTATTCATCTTCCCCCTAAAACAGTCCCAATGTTTTCAACTGATCTTCATATGGAAGTCTCTTAATTACGTCCCTTTCTAATTCTGCTATACCTTTTTTGAGATATAGTGACCAGAAATGAACACAGTATTCTGAGTAGAGTGTGGTCACTGATTTAAATATTTTAAATTCTATCCTAGTACAGTACTTTATTTCCTTTTCTGTTCACTGTGACACATTAAGTAGATGTAGAAAGTTCACTGAACCCACCAAAACCCAAGTCTTTTATTCTTAGTGAATATAATAAATTTAAAACCCAGTAACATGTATGAGTAATTCAACTATTCCTTCCAATAGATGAAATTCAATGTTGATATTGTGCTGCCCTTTCATCTGGCTTTATTAGGTCCTTTCGGTCTTCTCTAGTCTTGACTAACCCAAATAATTTTGCATCAGCAGCAAATTTTGGCACCTTGCTGTTCAGCCTCTTTATTAGATCACTAACAACATTAAACAACAGTTCTTCAGAGTTCTTTTTTGCTCAGAGTCTAATTCAATTAGACTATTATTATAATTCTATTACTACTATATAAAACAAAAACCTAACTAATGGTGGGGCCCCAATCTTGGTACCCCCTAGGCACTAGAGTAATAAACATAATAAATAATAATAGAAATACACATCTTGTTTTATTTTTCAAAAAAATGAAATAAGGGAAGAAACTTGCTGCAGTCTGTTAACTTTTCAAAGTTTGGGTTTTACTCCTCACATTAGCAGAGCACCAGGAAAGTCCCTTAAAGAATGTCAAATTGGGATTAGATTACCCAAGGTTTCTGTTAATTCTAGAATACCAAAGGTTTGACATTTCAAATACCATGCTGACTCCCTTAAGAGGAATGCCTTTCATATGGATCTGTTTTAAGATTACGATATCATTAAATTCCTATCAGACAAAGTATTTTTCAATAGCTGCTTGAAAATAACCACAATTCTTTACCAGGCTAGCAGTAGCAGGAAAAACGGTGGAGGATGAACACTTAGAGCTAGAGGAGCTTTAAAATTCTTGTCCTTAAGCAATCTCTCAGTTACTTTAAGCAGTGATTAGAGCCGCATGTGGTCATGAACAGGAGGAGATGCCACAATACAAAGCCCAGGCATAGGAAAGAAACTTATAAATGTGGATGAACTCTACAAAGTCCAAAAGGGTCAATCCCCATGAAGGGGTTGGAAGGCAAACCACTGTGCAAGCACAGTTATGTCACACTTATTATACCATGATCTAATGTTGTTAATTCACTACAGTAGATCTAATTTCATTACAATATCATCATGCCAATGTCATTACAAATAAAGGCAACTATAATAACTGGGATCCTGCAGTCCTTCCTCTCACAAAACTCCCCTTGAACTCAATGAGAACAATTTTTTAAATTACCATGTTATAGTATATTATCAAGTACAAATCCAACATATCAGATAAAGTCAATGGAGACTATTATGATTTCAAAAGAAAAATGTGCCATTTGCACTATCTTAAGGGAAATGTATCAGTAAAACTATATTAAGACAGAACACTGTAAATCCCAAGGAAATTCTGAGTCATAGTTCCATGTTGTCCTTTACCACTCACTAATCGGAATCACTAATCAGAAGGTCCAGCACTCTAACATACGGGTGAAATACACAGTGAAGAGAGAAAAATATACATACAAACTGAATACATACTGTCTATTTGCTCTTGTGGCTAAAACATAGGTTTGGTAATCAGGAGATCTTGATTCCCATGTTCATTTCAGAAATTTGTAAAATTAGAAGAGTATTGCACCACTGCCAAAAAAAACAAACAAACAGTGACTCATGACTAAATAAAATGGGACAGAACTATTCAAGTGCAGTAGCTTTAGGGTAATAGTAGTAGCTCACCAATGAAGTGACTAAACGAGGTAAATAGGCATTTATCTATCTATTCCAGGTTGATTTCAATGTGTGTTCCCATTTTTCTTCTTATCCTTTTCTATTTCCATCTCTTCAGTTTAAACAAACATTTTGATATGTTATTTATTGTAATTATTTGCTTTAAGCTTTTTATTAATCATTTTAATCTTTAAATTGTTTTCCTTGGTTTTTTAAGAGGTAGAAAAACAATTTAAAACTTTTCACAAAAAAAGTTGAAATTTCAAGGGGGGGGTTCACTTCAAAGTGTTTGACATGGAGCAATTTTTGATCTTATTACATTTCACAGAATTTGTTTTCACCACAAAACTTTACAATTTTTTTTATTTATCAAACATTCAATTTATAATAAATTATAACAAACATAATCAAGAGTTGTTTTTTGTTTTTTTTTTTAAAAAGAGCTGAAAATAGAACAGAAACCACACCAAAAAAGGGGCAAATGCATTTTAAGATCTTCCAGTGTAGCTAAATAAGATTTTCAATACAGGAAAAAATTAGATAAATTTCCCTAACAACTTGGATAAAAAAAATTAAAACAAAACAAAAAGTTTATGAATAATTTTGACTGTGAAGAGGCCATTTTTTGATTACGCTCTAATGATTTCTTGTGGTTTTATGATTTTTGTTCTTGTTTTCTGTGTTTTCCCATCATTATTGTTAGTAATTAATTGTTATTAATTAATTATTAAAGGACCTAGATGCCTCAATCTGAAGTGGTCCCCATTGTACTAGGCAATTGTTTAAAAAAAAGAGAGAGAGAGAGAAGATTGTTCTTTGGGGCAAGGATTATCTACCAAAAAAAAGACTATCAATAGCCAGACAGAAAATAACCAAACTATAGGTATGCAACACCTCAGAAATACAAACTTGCTACACTCCCCCGCCAACCCCATCTCCCATTATTTAGTTTCCCCAGAACCAAACCCACTCTTCCTCCCCTCTGTGCACATACCAACCTTTCAGCCTGCCCACCTCATAAAACAGCTGCAGGCTTAGTCTGGGAAAACTCACAAACTGGCTCAAAGTGTGTGAAGGACTGCTCCTGGGTAGTCTCTATACTCACTCATTTACTCTTTCCCTGGGCTTTCCCTCACCTGGATCACCCCACACTCACTCTCTCCCAGCCCTTCCATCCACTTTTGTTAAGTCGACCAGACTGACGCACATTTGCTAGTATCTTTCACCTTTCATGGGCCACCATCCCTCCCAAATTCTTTCCCGCCCCCTTGTTCCACAACATCTGCAACCACAATCTCTTCACTCCTTCCCACCTAAGGTGACCAGACGTCCCGATATCAGGGGCTTTTTCTTAAATAGGCAACTATACCCCCCACTCCGTTTAAAAAAAAGTGACCCGATTTTTCACAGTTGCTATCTGGCCACCCTATTCCCACCTGTCTTCTGGAGTGTCACAAGGCATTGTCTCTTCTCACTGTTTTCCTTCATTTTGGGCCAGGAGTCTTCCTCCTCAGAACACCCACTCGGGAGTCCACATTCCTGGAGTTCCAGAACTTTCCTAACTTTCCAAGGGTCTCTGGGCGGGCCACAAGATGTTTCAAGGGGTTTGGAAACCATGGGTGAAAAATCACATGTGGCATAACTCCATGCTGTTCAAGTGGTGGTGGTGGGGGGGGAAGGGGGGAGAGATAAGGGATGCGTGAGAGAGATTCATCTCAAAATTCCCTGTAGTTCTGCTGCATCCTATAGCTAATGGAGTATAGCGATGAGGAGTGTGGCACATTGGGCTCCTTAACAGGCTGCTGCAGTTAGTTGGTGCAGTAGGAGCAAAGCAGAAGAATAACCTAGTTGGGAGGGGAAAGAAATAGCTGCAGGAGGGAATCCAACTGGGAAGAGAGGGATCTAGTATGGCTGGTAATCAGGGTGATCACCCTGGGCTCTAACTACTAGGGGTGCCAAATCAGCATATGGGGAGACATCCTTCAACCTTTTTCTTTTTTGGGCTCAGTTACTTGGTGGGAAGAAGGGGACAAAAACATTTTTTATCTAGGATGGCAAGACACCTATGGCTGGCTGGTCCTTGGAATGGCTTCATTTCTGCTACCCCACCCATTCCCTGGTGGAAAAAAATTAATTAGACATGAGCATAGGACTAAGAGGTCAGGACACAATCCTGTGCTCTAGAATTAACTTTGGACTTCTCTTCCTGGTTCTGCCACACACTAGGATATAACCTTGGGCAAGTCACTTAATATATGTACCTCAGTTTCCCAATCTATAAACTAAGAACAATAATATTGCCTACCTCATGAGGCTCTGTGAAGCCTAACTCAACAGTATTTGTAAAATGCTTTGAGGTCCCCAAATAGAAAGTATTATAAAAATAAAAATTATTAAAATATTACCTTACAAAAGAGTCTTTTAGAACTTAATGAAGATTAAATCAATAGGGTTCTATGGATATTACTCTGAACCACCTGTGTAATAAAGAATTATCTTAAATATTAATACAGAACTACATGCTTTTATATAAAATTCCATCAAAGTCTACAGATGGTCAATAGTTTTCTCACAGGAAACATGGTCTTCACAGCTTGTTTCAAAAACAACAAAAAACTGCCCTTATGAATCTTTCTGTTGTCATCAATGTTTTTAGGCACAAGAGGATTAAATCAAGATTGCTATAGTATCCCTACAATATAACAATCTCTATTTTGGTAATTGTGCTTGATAAGTACAATCATACTATATACATCCTAATTATTATGGCAAAAATATATGCACATACTTAATATTTACACACACAAGTAGTCCCAGTGGCTTCATTGCATGAAGTTAAGCACATGGGTAAGCCTTTGAAGAACTGGAACCTATAATTAAAGTACTGAGTATGAAAGCCTAATGAAAAACTTTCTAAGACATATTAAATAACTGCATTGTTACAATAGTTATATCAACAACCTAACTACAACTTGGGTACAATAGAACTGACGTGCCAACGAAGGAGCCTGATTTATTTATTTTTTTAAGTGTGCCTTTCATGCTACAGATATGCATGCAAAGCTATTAAATTCAGAGTCAAATAATACACTTGTGCTTTAGCACTATGTCATTAATTCCAGACCCAAAGTAAAGACAAATAAGATGAAAAATATCTGTGGTCCTTTGACTACACTGGTACCCGACAGTTTTCAAAAGCACCTCTGACCCTTCTTTGGGCTGAAAACTTTCTCCATGTTTGGTTTAGCCATTTTTTTAGCAGTTTGTGCAAATTTGAGTAAAAAAACAAAAAAACCCTAATTCATGGAAGACTGTTCCATATTTAAGCAACAACAACTGAGGCACAAGGCATCTGCTGGCATTTAATGACACGACGAGCCATTAACAACAGTGGCTAATTAATCCTCAAGGAACACCATTGTGTTATAATAGCTGTAACTACTGGGGTGCAAACATTTGAAAGTCACAGATTTTAAATATATATTTTTAAGACACATTGAATGTACAAAGCAGCACTAAGGGCTCCACCCTGCAGTTTTCATCCATGCGGGCCCTGATCCTGCAGTCAGACCTGCACAGACAGACCCCCTGTAATTGTACAGAGCCATCGGACCTTTACATGGGCACAAGGGTTTCCCCATACAGATGTGATTGCAGACTTGGATATCCAGGAGTTAACCCATGGATTTAAAGGACTATCATTTGAATAAGGGCTTTGGGACTGGGCCCCAAATCAGCAGTTTGCATGGCTCAGAAACTTCTATATCATGCCCACTGGGTTTGGATTTAGGCCCCAATCCTGCATGAAACTCTGCTCAGACAAACGCCCTGTGTCTGTGCAGAGACCCACTGAAATCAAGGGAGGTCCAGCTGCAGAGTCATTTACAGATCATTGCCCAAATCCCATTCTATGCATGTAGAAAAACTACATTAACCGCTTATATTTTAAACCGATGTTAGATATGAGTGACAGCCTTCCTAAAAGGGCAATAGCAAACCCTGGAGTCTGTATGTCATTATAATGTTTGTTTGATACACACAATTTCAAATAAATGGTCAGAAGACACCAGACAAGGGTGACAATCTCCAGCAAGTATCTCCTAAAACTACTTGTCTTATTTAATCTCTCCTACCCTCACAAGGCTGGCAGGTGACTTCAAGAGCTCCTGCTTAAGGGAGCCATTTTATAGACTGAAGTCACAAGCACTAAAGAATTCAGCATACAGTAAGTGGATGTTTTCACACATTTTAATAGCAAATGTCTATGCGGAAACAGAGTAAAAACAGTTCATTCTACTGTGAATACTGCCCTTGATTGCGGGCCACATACCACAATCTCAGGAACAACCTCTGAGTGATCACTCACTGTTATTGCCCAGTTTACCAGTAACTATTTGTTTCTATAAAGTTAAAGTTACAAGCCACTATAGATAGAGAGGTGCTTATAATGGAACTGCCTTTGCAACCAAAACTACAGTGTTCCTAATGGGAAAACATTGTAATGCCCAAGCATGCACACACACAATACCTACTGTATGGCCCAAATGGATTGTAATAGGGGAGGTTACTTTTGAATCTTTTAAGATTATTTGACTTTGGCACATTAGAAATGAGAAGAGATGTCACAATGCTCACACAGTCTTGTAATATTGTAATTTCTGCCCAACTTGTTACAGCCTTTGCTGTAGAGGAATGGCCAGTGTAGACTTGACTTGTAACTAACAAAGAACAAGGTAAATCCATCCGGTGGGGTGAGGTAGGGGAGAGGAGGATCCTGGAAACTAAACAGAGTCATGCTGCAGTGTAAATAAGAAAGCAGCTCAGCAGAAAGCTTAGCTTGTCCCCAGCTGTTTACAAATATATATTTATATTGATTCTATAAATCATATATTGTTTAGACATCTGCTTCAGTATATTTCTGGATTAGGACAAGTTTAGTTGAGATAAATTTGCATTATGTACACATACAAGTAATGTGTCCATAATTGCGTTACAACAGATGATAAATTATAATGGATGGGAACCGATTTTTATACGCACACATACGCCATAAATTATGACAAGCCTGTTTTGAAAAAGTCACTACCGCTCCGGCGCTGCGATCAGTGGTACAAGCAACTACAAGTTACACATTAAAACAACGCGGACAAACTTCAGCAAACTCTACTGCTCCTGCTGCTGTTGCTTACCTGGGTTTACATGTAGAGGCGGCTTCTCCTCTCGAGCAGGGGCACTGGGAATGGGCCCCCCTCTTCCTCGGGAAAAGGCAACAAGGGTAGCTCAGGCTTCGTTCAAAGTCCCCCAGGAGGGTTTCCCAGCGGAGAAGGTTTCCGTCTTGACCGGGAGAGGGTTCCCAACTGGTGAGGGGGGGACAAAGTAGGAACCGGTGCTGCTGGGAAGAGCTGATTGCTGCTCAGCTGGGGCGAAGGGAAATCAGGGTGGTGCCGGATTTGGGGGCTCCCAGAGGAGAGGGAGGGAAACTAAACCAACGACCCCCACCCAATAATGTTGTCCCCGCTGCGGCGGGGAAAGTTTGAAGGAGTTTGGGGAGGCGGAGGCAGGACGCTGCGGCCGGGAGGGGAGTTTGCAGGCGGTGAAGGGAGCCGTGGGCTCCCGCTGCAGCCCGCGGGGGTGGGGGAAGGAGAGAGGGAGGGGATTGTTGTCCCGAGAGAGCGAATGGGGCCGGAGGCGGCGGCTGCGGAGCGAGTGCGTGTCGGAGTCGCTGTGGAGCGTGGGGCTGGAGCGCGGAGTCACAGCCCTGGAATCCCAGGAATGCGGAGCGGCTGCTGCTACTGCGGGGCCCGGAGACGTCGGGGACTTGACATGGGCTGTTTTGTTGTTGTTTGTGTGTTTTCTTTGCAGAAGAGGAGGAACGAGCCCCGTCCGCGGGAGGAAGAGGAGGGGCGGGCTCCTGCCAGTCCCGCCTGCTGCAACTCTGCCAAGGTCGGGGTAGAGCCGCGGGACGGGCTTTTCGCTGCTTTCCCCTCGGAGCCCCCCCTGTCTGCGCTGGTCCCGCCCGCGCCCCTTCGCCTGCGCTACCTTTGCAACCCAGTTCCTCCCCCGGCGTTCTTCCAGCCAGTGAGAGGGGCAGGGAGCGAGGGGCGGCCTGGGGGTTGAGGGTGCTGGGAGAACAGGGAGAGTCCGAGTCCGCAGGGGAGGGTTTGGTTTGGGATGGGGAGAGCGGGAATGTTTGAGGGGGAGGAAAGGGCTGAGTCAGTCCTAGGGAGTGTGTTTGGTCTGCGGGGGCTGAGGCAGCCCAGGGGAGTCTTTTGGAGGCCAGTTTCTCTGCCCCTGCCTCCCCGTTTCAGCCCCACTTCCTCTGCTGTGCCCCCCACCCCGCCGTTCCACCTCCCCCCTGCCCTTCAGGCTGTCTGGTGTAGCCGGCCTCCAACCCCACCCCTCATTCTCTTCAGCCCCTTTCCCTGTATTACATAATGGGCCGCCTTTGAGCCTCTGCGCGCTTCCCTACTTCAGCCCCTGCTCCCTGTCCTGTCTCTTTTTCACATCTTGTGTTAGGACCCGACCCACACGTGTCCAGTGGCAGGGCGCTGGGGAATCCAGCTGCTGCCAGTTCTCCCTACTCCTTGCCAGCTCTTTGCTGGGATCCTCCAGAGGGAGCAGACGAAAGGCTCCCTGGCTACCTGCAATGCTGGCACCACCGTAATTGGAGAAGAAACAGCAGAGGAAACCCTGCAGCCCCCCAGATGTGCGATGGGGTATCAGAGATGGGAATGTCATGCCAGCAGCATAACATTTGGTGGATGAGGAAGGGCCTTTCTGGTGGCTGCACTAAGGTTGGCTGAGGAGCATGGTTGGGGCACATTGTAAAGCCAGGCTGCAGCTTCTGCCGAGATGATGAATCAGTTATGAATGAACTGGTGTTAAGAATATGTAGACACCCTGCAAACAATTCCCCAGATATTTATAGCGTTTTACAGGTGTTGGGCATTTAAGTAATATATCATTAAAATAAATTCACAAAAATTTTACTCTTAAAAAAGAGCCCTTGTTTGCCTAAAAATCAACACTGAAAATCGGGAGGAAATTACCTAAACCAGATTTTGAACCCTTATATTAAACCACTTTTAGCTCTTAAATTCACCTTACTGTGCTTGATTTCAGGTATGGGAGATTATTTAGGAGGGTAGTTTGAGTAAAATCTATTTATTCATTTTTGAGTTAGCAGAGCAGGGGAGAACCAAATGGAGGGTAGGAGCAACCCTAGAATAGGGCACAGAATTCCTCTTGGTGTCAGTTAGAGACATACACAGAATATGCTCCGAAAACTGCAAAAATTCCCTTCACAGGAGTTAGAGAGTCTCATGAGCAGAGTAATTTCTAAAAAAATGGGTGACAATTGGAGGATTGGTTGTTTGTTTTACACTTATGTAACACATTTTGGTATTCATACATACTTTTCTCCTCATTGAAGGGCCAGGTCCTGCAATACTCATTCAGTACATGAGTAGTCAGTGGGCATTACCCACATCAGTAAAGGTAATAGGATCAAGCCCTTAAAAAAGAGAGAAATAGCACAGTTCCTCAATTTAGATAGATTCATAATTGTGCTTCAGGACCATATGTGGAGTCACAAGTCTGTGTCTTACCCCTGGGATTGTAAAATGTAATTACACTTTGCAGAGAAAGTCCTATTTATCTGAAACGCTCTAACAAAGCTGTTGTGAGGCTTAGTGAAGTAAGTAAATAGTATCCACATCTTACAGATGGTTATGCTGAGAAGTGACTCTGATGGTAAACTGTTGCATTCAAAGGTTTTTCTTGCTCCAGGTCACACACTGAGTCAGATATGGAGCTGTGAATAGCACCCAGCTACAGGACTACAAAGACACATTCAGTCACAGCACAGCAGTAGGTAGTGCACCATGGGCAGAGTAGCTGCAGCTGGTAGCAAAGCAGGAGAGGACAGTGGAGTTTAGAGTTTCCTTACTCCAGATCTGTAAGATTCTTTTTTATATTTTCCCCCTCACAAATAGAAAAACACAGAGGGTAGGGTGGGGTGGGGTGGGGAAGTGGGCATGAAACTCCTGAAGTTTCTGCTGGATTCTCTCTGCAACTTTGAGGCCCTACCAAGCAGGGAGAAGACTTTACTTCTAAACACTGTGGAGGCTGGCATTCACAGGCATATCTTAATGCCTCACCACAGGGTGTTAGCCACCTCTGCGGTTTTGTTGGGCCCCAGGTACTGCTCCTGGCCCCTTTGTCCTCCTCTAGACCTCACTGCACCTGTACAGAACTCTTCCATTCAAGGAGTTTTAAGTGCAAGCATATGGTAATATTGCAAGCAGCACTAACACAGTGGCAGATACTGGCTCGAGTATCTGCTAGTTTTGAATGGGAGCTGAATCCCAGCTCCTGTCTCTCCTGTCCCAGCACAGTCTCTGAAATATTGAAGAGTCCAAGAGATAAAAATATGCCCCAAAATACAGCAGCTTACAGAGCTGACCCTTTTGCAAAGCCCTGCCTGCAATGGCAAGCTGTAGCACAAAGAGAAAACCCACCCAAATATATAAAAGCTGCTGAACTAAGGAGTGGTGAAAAGCATGGCCTACTGTGTGACAATACAAATATTAATACCTGTATTTGGCTCTTAGATACTATGGAGAGAGGTGCTTTAAGAAATACACAATTAGTTAGTACAGACAAGCTTCTGAGCGGAAATATGTCACTTTGATACCACTCCCACCTTCAGCATGTGTAGGACCCATTGTATTCTTGTTGCCATTCCTTTGCTCCCCAAAACAGAATGGAAAGGAGCATACAGCCCCGACGTTTAAGAAAACATGTTACCAGCTTCCTAGAGACCATGTTTAAACATAACTCTTGCTAGAAAAGTGTTGCCATGATTTAAAATATTATTAAAGATAGGTTTCAGGGTAACAGCCGTGTTAGTCTGTATTCGCAAAAAGAAAAGGAGTACTTGTGGCACCTTAGAGACTAACCAATTTATTTGAGCATAAGCTTTCGTGAGCTACAGCTCACTTCATCGAATGCATACTGTGGAAAGTATGCATCCACAGTATGCATCCGCTGAAGAGAGCTGTAGCTCACGAAAGCTTATGCTCAAATAAATTGGTTAGTCTCTAAGGTGCCACAAGTACTCCTATTATTAAAGATGGAACTCAGTGGTTTTATATGACAGTTTATGGAATTTATCTCTCTAATATCCCATCTGCCCTGGAAAAAGTTTTTTGTTTGGATATCCTTTTGCAGCACAGTAGTCCTAACAAAGTTAATATACATTTTGGATTTGCAGAACAGACAGGACTGAATCATGTTTTAACTCTGTTCCTAAACCATGCTAAAGTCTGGCACTAAGCAGAGCTGTAACATGGCTCAAAAAGAAGTGAAAACATAATCCAGTATATCTATACTGAACGAATGGTGTGTCAACCATATCAGAGGATTATTGTTTTTTATCTGGGTTCCTGCACAGTAGAATGTAAAATGTCTATGGGACTTGGATATGGTGTACAATGAGATTTGAAATAGTTCTAGCACCTGGTAACACCTGTGTTTAAACACCTCCAAAATGTTTATCCTGGGCTAAAGCAATTTTTAAAATCTTGTTATAACACGGAAAATGTTCAGTCCTTGTTTATTGGCAAAACCATGTCATAACCTGTTTTCAACAAAACTCCCTTTACACTGTGCTTAAGCAACATCTGGCGGTTTGCTCTGAGAACAGTAGATGAGGTTTAATTAGCTTTACAGCCATCTACATTACAATCAAATCAAAGGACACAGTTGCAACACAGTTCGAATGTGTAGTGTAAATATGACCTTAACTGTGTTCCCTAACTATTCTAAAACCTGGAACATGTGCTGGGTACCCTGACTTGGCTGTAATTGTAATGGAGACAAAAGCTTAGGCAGTATACTGGGAGAAACTTCTTAGTCCTAAAACCATATCTGTACTTTGTAACTTGGTACTTTCAATTTTTTTAAGCTTACCATAATTAAGACAAGTTTACTTGTCTAGTGCCCTATGTGCTTGTTAATGATTGCATTTAATAGTCCTTTTCAAAAATCTTCTCTTTGAAAAGGAATTTGGATTACACAATTATGGAAAACAAACCTGTTGCCATCAAGCATGAGCTAACATGTTATAGTACTCTATAGCTTACAGTGGCTTACAGCCAGCACCCAGTTTTGTGGACCAGAAAAAGTTTTCTGTGATCATCCATACAAATAAATTATGGAACATTGAACATTCTAGTTTGCTTAAAGTTACAGTCTATTTCTACAGGTTTGGGGAATAACTGAAAATCTCGGCCTTTTTTTAATCCTTGAATAAAAGTTTGTAAAATCAAAAAAGTTTTAGTGTTTGATACTGATTATAGTGGTGAACTCTTGCTTCCACAGTTATGGTTGTGTCACCACTTCTATTATAAACCCCATTTTTCATGCTCTTATAGAAATTGTATAGAAATGTGTTTCAGGGTGGACATTAATTTGTCACAGAGACTTAGGACAGAAGCAAATATTTTTCCTAAGTTGTTTTGGGGTGGTTTTTTTTAACATCAGTTAGGATATTCTTAGGATATTCTAGCACAATTAGAAATTTACTATTGTAATTTTTTAGTTTATACAATCCAAAATCGGCATTCATTTAAAAAAAAAAAAAAAAGCTCATTTTTTTTTAGTGAATTTACTGCTCCTGAAATTACTGGTTTGACAACCCTGGAGATCCAAATCCATAATGTATCCATATAACAAGGCAACAGTAGTGCAAACCTAAATAAAAGTGACACGATTTTCAGAGGTGCTGAGCACCAGCATCTCATAAGGGCACATTTCAACAAAGAACATTTAAGCATGTGCTTAAGTTCCATGGAAGTTAATGAGACAAGCACATACCTAAAGGTAAGCATAAAGATGGACTACTGAATCAGGGTCTAAGTCTAAGGGAATTTCAGGTGCTCAGAACTTCTGAAAATCAGTCTCTTATTTAGGCACCTAAATATGTATTTAGGTACCTAACTTTTGGCACCCACATTTGAAAATATTGATCTATAACCACTCTCTGAGCCATCCAGTTCCTGAAAATAGCAAAGAATTGGTACCAAGAGACCTGAATTTATTCTTGGTGCTTTGACTTTGACACCTACACGTTGCTTATCTGTAAAATGGAGATAATACCCCCCTAGTTTACAAGATTGTTGTAAGGCTCAATTCATTCATGCTTTTAAGGCTCCTTAAAATCAGCAAATGGAAGGCATTATATAGTAATATAAATATCAGCTTTGTCTTCATATGTATTTGTAGAGCACCTAGTATAAGGGGGTCCTGATTCACACTGGATTTTATGACAACTACAATAATATAAATATTAAATAATTATACTTTTTCTTTTCATTAGTGATGAATTCAGAATATGATCATATGGTTTTCTGATATATAATAAAGCCATTTTAGAATGTTGAGAGACTGAGATTTAAAAATTGGTGGTTATATGTGCTTCACTTTAATTTCCACAAAATGTTAAGTATTGTCAGTATGTGACCAATTCGGCTTCATACCATTCCGAGTCATTGCAATCTATCTGGTCAATGATTCATGAACTAAGAGTGATTTAATCAATAGTCTGTAATGAACATCAGGCCAAAAAATGCATTTCTACATAGCTTCTATCATTTAGAGTTTTAATTCATAGAGACATGATTCCAATAAATACAAGTGACAAGTGTATTGAGCAAGTGATACCATTTGTCAAAAAGGTGAAGTGTGATATAGGGAACTGGTAGTGGGATTAAACCCTTTTACCTCATGATCAGTGATTTGAATCTGACCCAAATTGTTGTTAGTGACTGAAAGTTGTTACTGCCTGATGGCTCTTTTTATCTGGGGCCTATGTAAATTAGTTAATGGCCTGAGTCCACTTCTCAATGGACAGATTTCCACATTACAGATGGCCAGTTTGCCAGCGGTCTTAGCAGAAAGGCCGGTTAAGACTCAGTGGATTTTCAGACTGACTCACCCTCAGATTCCTAGATGTGGTCTGATAAAGAACAGCATTGAGGCACATTAATGGAATTGTGCAGGGAACTTCGAAACTGCCTACAGTAGATAAGTTTCAGAGTAACAGCCGTGTTAGTCTGTATTCGCAAAAAGAAAAGGAGTACTTGTGTCACCTTAGAGACTAACCAATTTATTTAAGCATAAGCTTTCGTGAGCTACAGCTCACTTCATCGGATGCATACTGTGAATGTATGCATCCGATGAAGTGAGCTGTAGCTCAAGCTTATGCTCAAATAAATTGGTTAGTCTCTAAGGTGCCACAAGTACTCCTTTTCTTTTTACAGTAGATAAATGATTTCAGTTTCCAGCTGTGGAGAATTGGGCATCTTTCATGATCATTAAATGATTTAAAAAATTTCATAGCAACATCCAGATCAAACCAATACCTTTTACAGATATACTATATGTTTTTAAAATAAATACACTATATATTTAGAGTTCCAGCTGAACTTCTAACTTGATCTCATCCTAAGCACTAGCCTGTCCCACCAGTGTTACATACTATACCAGGGATGGTCAAACATACTGGCCTTCCGAGCCCCATCTGACAATCTTCAGAAGTTCAAGAGCCGGGACACACCTGCTAGGGGCTGGGCCTTGGGGCTTCAGCCCTGCGGGAGGTGTCTGACGGGGCTCGGGGCTTCAGCCCTGCTCCTGCTGAAGCCTCAAGCCCTGGGAAGTGTGTCCTGCAGGGCTGAAGCCCCAAGACCCCCTTCCCCGCTAGGCACAAGCCCATACCCCAGCACCCTGCTGCAAGGCAGGGGTCCCGAGCACCCCCACCCATTCTAGTAGGTGGAGAATGGTGGGGGGGATGTGGCGGGCTCTGAGAGCCACACTTTAAGGGTAAAAGAGCTGCATGTGGCTCGAGAGCCACAGTTTGGCCACCCCGTACTATACCATAACTTACGCAATGCCTGGATACGCTATAGCAAATTAAAGTGAATGTTAAAGTGAAGACAGAGGGCCAAATGTTTCCCCCCTGCTGAAAAATCTGCGGAGAAGTGCTGAGAGAACTTTGGCAACTTGGTGAATTTAAGCTTCCTAAGAATGTTCCCCTCAGGGAGAGGGATTGCAAGCCTCAGAGAGGGAGCAAGGGATGTGGCCTTGAAAAAGAAGTCACAGTCAATCCCACAGATCCTGTAAGGAAGACCAGCCCTCTAGCACCTATATAGCATGGTGACTGGTGTCCTATCTTATGTAGCCAATCCCTGGGCTCCCCTCTCCTTGAAGAGACAAGTAGTAACTCCCACATAGATTTTCAATCAGAAATTGGCCTACTCCAACTAAACGTACCATGTAAAGCAACTGGTGTATGCAGCTACAAAATGTTGATATTTTCTCTGTTCTGCACTTTTACATTTCTAAGAACTCTCCGTGTGTACAGAAATCAGCAGTAATTCTCAGAGCTTGCTACAGACTGTCAGGAGAGACACATATGCTGTTCTCATCAAGACTTTATTTTTGTTCTTTCTTTTTCCAAGGGCAGCAGAGAATGGGAGTGGAGCCAGCCAGCAGGAGTTGAGGTAGCCAAGCCAGAGCATGCCAGAAGTGCTCTGCCCAAAGTGTCCAGATAGGAACAGAACCACATAAGGAGAATTGAGCCAGACAGAAAAAACTGGAGGAAGGACAGTTTTGGGTGGTGCTTGGAAGAGCCCCACCAGTTTTTTTCCCCCAGTCTGGAAAAGGTATTGTCAGGAAGGTATTGGGACCAGTAACATATCTAGTTGCTAGGAAGTAATACAAACTGTATTAACCAGGTGTACTAGATAAAAGGCGCAGAACAGGAAATAAATAACTGAAGTTAGAGCTGAAGATTATGTAATTAGTGTAAAGGGAAATGATTGTTTATCAGACTAGAGATGATGTAGGTAAAAATGTTACTGAAGGTGAATCACAAAATGCAGATGGAGGAACTGGAGCAAGAACAACTGCTAACCATGCTTATTATGCACCTTCCACAAAGCCTTTTTTTTTTTTAAAGTTACAAGAGTAAAGTGTAGTGTATATAGCTGTGAAAGTGTTATGCCTTGTGTGACAGAGTGACAATATATTGTAATATCCTGAACAAACCTGATGGAATCAAGATAAACTTTATCGAATTAAATTATTGAATTAGGGTTAATAACTTTGGCTTACATTGTATTAAAAATGCAATTGTGGATGTGTTATTGTGGTATTGTATGTACCTTCTCCAGTAGGGAGGAGGATGCTAATGTCCTGCATTATCAGCCTTTTGAAGCCACCCTCCTGGAAAGGTCCACATATACTAGTTCAAATTGTATTCTCCAGGGACTAACAGACAAAGAAAGGATTGTTGGATAAATAGCCTGGTTTTAACCTGGCACGGGGCCTTCTTCCTTATCCAGCAAATGAACAGGACCCCTGATCCATGGAGAGCCCCAATCCGTAGAGTAGGGTTGGAAGGACTGAAGCTGTGATGAACTTGTGGCCACAAAGAAAATTCCTTGGGTGCAGTGTTGAAGGACTACTCCTGCTAGAGCCCCTGTTAGAGCTGGGGTGATGTCTGGTGAGCTTATTAGCAAGTGTGTAGGATTTTTAATTGTATTTAATATTTTTTCTGTAGTGCTTTTACCCTAATAATAAAATTAGTCTTGCATAAAAAGAGCTATGTGGTGCCTTATAACTGTAGCAATTACACATGTTAACCATCTCTGAGGAGAAAGCAAGCAGGTGTCCTTGGACAACCTGTCTGCACTGGGAGTAACACAGTGAAGCCAAGGAACTGTGCAGCCTGGAAGTACCCCAGTCAGAAGGGGGAGAGATGTGGGTCTCCACCCAAGAAAGGCAATGGCTGGGGAACAGGAAGCCTAGGAGTGGGTGCCCTTACCGGACCACTGGGGGGAAATACAGGTGCAGTTGCCCTGAAATGTGACACCTTGTAGTGCACTTGTAAATTTCAGAACCACTCTTCCTGTGTTCAGAGTTCAGTTGCTAGTTTGTTGTTGGAGCTGAGCTCCTTATGGATTGTCAGATGATGTACATGCTGTTTGTTCACATGGAGACTTTTTTTCTCTTGTTTAGCTTTTCACTTAAACTAAAAGTCATTCATACCAAATGTCTCTATCTGCTCTTTGACTGGATTCCCACACAAAGGAACCAGAATCTGCTTACCTTTACACCTGTCACCACATTGACTTTTGTGTGGTTGCAGTGGTGTAAGTGGGCCCTAATTCTGCAACTCACAGTCTGATCCAGTCTCCTCTGCTGGGAGTGGACTGGAGCAGGGGACAACTCATAGTTGTTCCCCTACCCCAGCAGCTAGCAGGCTTGAATGTTATAAAGTTTGTATTAAAGTTTCTCCTTTATCTTAAATACCATTGACACCATTAAACAGAGTGCAGCTCTTATTGATACTGATTATTTTAGAATTCACAAGAAAATACGGTATGGGCCTAATAAAGATCCTTAAATACGGTATCTTTTTTTTTTTCTTCTAAAATTCCAACTTTATTTGCAGTTCAAGCATTGGTAATTTACAGCCCTACAAAAGAACTGAAGACTTAGCTGTATCATTTCATAATGTAACTGTCATAATTATTTATAATTTCATTCTCATACTAAATCCATGAGCGTTACTGAGGTATTCATAGCCTTGCTCTGCTAGCACTCATTTATAGTAACTCTGAACAGCATAAATAGAATATCTTTGTGGGTTTGCTCTTATTGCAATCACAGCATTGCTGTGGCCATGTAACTTGCCAAACTCCCCTTCTGACTGACTGGGCATTTTTAAAAAACATTGCTGTTAGGCTCATTATTACTTTCTTTCCAGAGCATAGGGAATCACCTAGTGGCAGCTGTAGAAAATTCTCATGATGTAGTTCATGTTACTAACATTTACATTATTGAGTTGCATTTATGTAATATATTACTGACAATCAAATAGAAATGCTAAGATTTTAGCAGGTGTTTGTGGGATAATACAAGATAAATTTTAGCTAAAAGTTACATCAAAGTTACAAGGGAATATTTTCCTATGTTCATAACTAAGGTTGTGAGTCTTTCACGGAGGTCACCGAAGTCACGGATTCCATGACTTTCCAGGACCTCCGTGACTTCTGCAGCGGCCAGTGGGTCTGACACCAGAGCCGCTGGGGGGCGGTCCCAGGGCCAGCTGCACCAGCCACTGCTCGGGCTACCTGGGGCAGCTGGTCCTAGGCGCTACCATGGAGCAGCGATCCAGGAGCAGTAGCAGTGGCCTGCAGGGCCCGGGGCTGAGCAGTAGTGGCAGGGCCCTGGGCCACCCCTTCCCCTAGCAGGATCCCGCCTTCCCCCACCCCCCAACAGCAGCAGTGGTGGCATGCCGGAGCCTCCCTCCTCCTCCGCCACCCGACCAACAGCAGCTGCAAGAGGTCCCTCCCCCCGAGCACCTAAGTTTTAGTCGGGGCATTTATATAGTACAAGTCATGGACAGGTCACGGGACAGGCCATGGCTTTTTGTTTATTGCCCATGACCTGTCCATGACTTTTACTAAAAATACCCATGACTAAATTGTAGCCTTATTCATAACTATTCACAGTAATTTTACCTAAAAGTTATCAGATTTTTCCATACTTTTTTAAAGTGAAAGCAGCAACCATAAGACCTTATATAAATGCTAAGTGGAAAGTTCCAAAACAAAGAAATACAAGTTAGCCCACACGGCAAAGCTGAATTAATCAAATCACCCACTATCACAGCAGTTCTCAACCAGGGGTCCGGGGCTGCCAGAAGGTTTCAGGGGCTCTGCTAAACTAAACCAGAGAGCAGGGTCAGTGTTAGACTCCCTGGGGCTCAGGGCAGAAAGCTGAAGCCCAAGCCACGTGGGGCTGAAGCCAAAGCCCAAGCAGCTCAGTTTTGCAGGGCCCCCTGTGGTGTGGGGCCACAGACAATTGCCCTGCTTGCTACCCCTTAACACCAGCCCTGGCTTTTAATCTACCGGATGTGCAGAAAAACAGTTATTGTGGCACAGGTGGGCCATAGAGGTTTTTATAGCATGTTGTGGGGCCTTAGAAAGAAAAAGGTTGAGAACCCCTGCCCATCATACATGATAGAAAGGCGCTATCATCTAGTGGTTAGATCACAGGCTTAGCTTCTAGTCCCACTTCTACACAATTCACTATGTGACCTTAAACAAGTCATGTCACCTCACTAACCTCTATACAGTAGAACCTCAAAGTTATGAACACTTCGGGAATTGAGGTTATTTGTAACTCTGAAATGGTCGTACCTCTGAACAAAACGTTATGGTTGTTCTTTCAAAAGTTTACAGTGGAACATAGACTTAATACAGCTTTGAAACTTCTATGCAGAAGGAAAATGCTCCTTTTAATCATCTTAATTTAAATGAAACAAGCACAGAAACAGTTTCCTTACCCAGGGGCAGCAGGTTTGTATAATTTTTGGTGGTGCCCAGAACAGGTCCAAGTCCCCGCCCCACACACACACACGCATACCTGCCTAAGGCTCTGGGAGGGAGTTTGGGTGTGGGAGGAGGTTTGGGCTGCAGGGTCTGGGGGGAAGTTTCGGTGCGGGAGGGGTGCGGGCTCTGGGAGGGAGTTTGGGTGCTGGGTGCGGGCTCCGGGCTGGGGTAGGGGGTGGGGTGCAGGAGGGGGTGCGGGCTCTGGGAGGGAGTTTGGGTGCAGGAGGGGGCTTGGGGTGTAGGCGCTGGGGAAGAGTTTGGGTGTGGGTGGGGTGCAGGCTCTGGGAGGGAGTTTGGGTGCTGGGTGCGGGCTCCGGGCTGGGACAGGGGGTTGGGGTGCGGGAGGGGATTTATCGTGCTGGGTGCGGGAGGGGGTTTGGGTGCTGGGTGCAGGCTCTGGACTAGGACAGAGGGTTGGGGGTGTGGGGAGGGGGTGTGGGGCATGGGGCTGGGCTGGGGATGAGGAGTTTGGGGTGCAGCAGGCTGGGGTGCGGAGCCAAAGAGGAGGACTCCCCCCAGCTGGCAGCAGCGAGCTCTTGGGGGAGAGGTCCCTTCCCTGGCCCCCCGCAGCATAACACTCACCCAAGCCCCCCCCCAGGCTCCTGCTCAGGAGGTCCAGCCAGGAAAAGCCCCCGCCCCTTGGAGTCGCCTGCTGGGGGGGGGCTATACGCCTCCTCCCTCCACGGGTGCAGCAGCTGCCTCAATCTGCCCCCGGCGATGCTCCCTTGTAGCTGGCAGTGGCTGGCAAGGGAGCGCAGCATGGAACTTCAGGGGGAAGCCACTCGCTGCCCAGGACAGGCAGGGACACTCGGAGGAGGGGGTGCATGGAGGCAGCAAGCGGGGCCGGGGGAGAGACCCGGCCCCACACATTGGTGAAGCTGGGTCCCCTGGGCCCTGAATTTGCTAGAGCCCGGGCACCATGGGCCAATACAACTTGCCGCCCCGTCCTTACCTTGTCAAATCCTTTTTTTTAAACTTTCCTTTTTTTTTTTCGTAGTTTATATTGAACACAATACTGTACTGTATAGTACTTGATTTTTGTGTGTGTGTGGTCTCTGCTGCCTGACTGCGTACTTCCTATTCCAAATGAGGTGTGTGGTTATCCAGTCAGTTCGTAACTCTGGTGTTCGTAATGCTGAGGTTCTGTTTTGCTAGGAAATTTTACTAATGCTGTCCAATAGGTTGTTTTCAGTGGTGCTAGGACTGAACTAAATACTACAATATACCAGATGTGGACATTTTTACTACTTAATGTGTGCACACAGTCTATATTAATACCTCCATTAGTGTTAGCAGCAGGGCTGTTTGGGAATACTAGGTGAGAAATTTGCTGGCTGAGATGCACCCAAAGGGTGCAAATGAACCATGACTCAGAATTATTTAATGTAGAGTGGACCTAGTCATGTTCAGAACCATTTCTGAAACTTATGGTTGAGCTTTGCTTGAACCAAGTCTTTTGGATACAGTGTTGGAAACAGTTTGTTCCTGTCTATTATTATTTATTAAGATAGCTCCCAGAGGATCAGCCCCCTGATGTACTAAACACTGCACAAACACAGAGAAAGATGTGGTTCCTGCTGCAGAGGGAAATTATACTAGCACTTAAACTGTTAACACCAGTGCAGCTGACCTAGCTGCTGATGAATGCAGAGTATGCCAGTGTAAACAAGGCGTCTATGACTCAGATTCCACATCTGTAAAAGAGAGATAACATTTATCCACCTTTGTAAAGTGCTTTTGAGAAAAGCGCTATACAAATGCAAAGTATTAGGCCTTGTCTACACAGGAAATGTTTTCAGTGTAGCCTAAGGTCTGAATTTAAACCAATATTGTTATAGCTGTACAACACCCTGTGAAGATGCTCTTATTTCAACGTAAGTGTGCCTTTTTCAGTTCAGCTTCTGTAGCTTGGGAAGGGGATTAAACTGTACTGAAAAAAGCCACTCATGTCGGAATAAGAGTGTCCACATGATGTGTTTTACCAGTATACTAAATCAGTGAAACTGGTAAAACTTTCCCACATAGACACGGTCATAGCTCATCATTCATCATAAGGGATGGTCTTTCATTTTGTTCCTGAACTCTGAAAGGCCTTACAGATCAATTAATTGTTATTCAAGCACTGCCCAGGGTCCATATACAGTATTCCAAACAACAACACAGCCTGAGGCAGTGGTATCAAGATGTTCTTGTTTTTTAATGTCACGTTGTCCCAAAGCAGCTTTTCCCTCTTAAAAAAAACTGTAGAGGATTGGATAAAATAGTTCCGTAATGAGACTCACTCCTGACCTTGGTGTTATAAACTTCAGAACCTACCTTAAAAGGTTTTACAAAACTAGTAACAATTGGTCTGTTTTACATGCATCACCAAAGTTTCTGTGGGCTGGAGCACCCACAGAAAAAAAATAGTGCGTGCTCAGCATCCACCAGCCACCGGCTGAACAGCTGTTCGGCAAGTCCCACCCATCAGCTGCTTGGGGGATCCAGCCACTCAGATGCTCGGTGGACCCCACCCATCCGCTGTTCAGTGGGTGGGTGGGAGGCACTGTGGGGAGAGGGCAGAGCAGGAGTGGGAAAAGGCAGAGCAAGGGTGGGGCGTTGGGGGATGGGGTGGAATGGGAGCGGGGTCTCGGAGCGGTGCAGGGGTGGAGCACCCACCGGAAAGAAGAAAGTTGGCACCTGTGGCTGCCTGCTAGCGTCAGCTGGAAACTTTTCAGACAAAAAAATAAATGCAGAAGTGCAGAAAAACCCTTAAGTGCAAATGATATTACTGAAAGGCCTAAATTCTTACTTGAGTTATATGGGAAAAGATCTCTTATGAGGTTTGGGGAAAAAAAATTAACTGATGTATGCGCAAGCTCAATTTCATAGCCTTCAAAATATGCTATGGTATACGTCTGTATATTTGAGGCTAGTAGTTGCACTGTAGTTGGTTTTTCAGTATAGTGGGAATTATTCTGAGTTTCTGTTTATAACAAATTTCGAATTAATCCTGAATTTGGTTTGCATCTTTTAACTGACTGTTGCTATACTGATTATTATTAGGATAATAATAATTAGAGGGTGTCTTTCTCAGGATAAGAATGATAGGATTTTGCTTTGTTTTTGCCATTTCAGGCCTATTCTGTACAATAGGTTTGTGTCCAATGTTATATGTTGTTGGTGGATGTAAGGGTGGGTCTGCTCAGAGGGATTAAAGCTAAGTGGACAAATTATTGGTTAAAGGAGGAGGAGGAGTGAATATAGGGGGAGCTGGTTGTAACCCCTCAAGTTAGACTGTCCAACACTTTCTGTTATAAAGGATTTTTGAGATCATTCCTTTGAGAAGTTCTCACACCTCTATTGTTTGCAGTGGTCTGTTAACATTCAACAGTGAGACTACCCTTAGCCTAGGAAAGTGCCTTTTCTTTGTCCCCTGAAATTCCTTTCAGCTTTTCCTGATGTACAAACAGTTAAAAATCAGCAGGCTTTTAAGAAAATGTTATACAAACATCTATCAGGGATGGTCTAAGCCTGCCTCATCATGGAGGGATAGACTAGATGATCCCTTGAGGTCTTTTTCTATTATTTCTTTCTTTCACTTGTGTTCCTCAATAAACTGTTGGCAGTAGGCTAAAAGAATAACCAAACACAACATTTGAAGGTTGGGCATATACATCCACCAAAGCAGTAGCAGCAGCAGAGTCAGATATATGGCAATGCCTGAGAACAGCCAGCTAAGCTATAGTGGCATGGGAGTTAAGGGGAAAGAGAGCTGATCAGCATGAGCTCCCACCCCTTTGGATCTCATACAACGCCTCTGGAGACACCATATGGGACTTCCTCCCCACATTCCTCTGGATCCTGCCAGACTCAGCATCTGGCCTCAGTAGTTCATTTCCTACGCACACACCTCAGGGACTACTATGTGGGACTGGAGTTCTGCCAACTGCAAAGGAGGGTGGGAAGGGAGAGAGAGATGGGCCACACTCCCCACAAACAACTCCTGGATTTAGCACATGGCTTCAAGTGCCCACCCCCCCTGCAGGGGTACCACAAGGGCAGGAGCTGCACCAGTTTCTTGGGGAACAGGGAGAGAGGGAGAGAGAGAGAAAGAAATACCAGTGTTGAGCTCAACTCTCCCCTTTGACCACACCCAAGACCCAGACAGCAGCTAGACCCATTGGTCCATTTCCTCCTCTGGAATAACAGCTTTCTCCTGTTGCCAGCTATAGTCCTATGTTGCTAAAGGTTAAAGTCCCACTGGTGATGGCAGGGGGATTGTTATAGTTGCACAATCAGATTTACAGTTACTTGTGCAACCTTAATTCAGTCCCCTTGTGCCTGAGGCATTACGATACTGTCCTTAATTACATGATAACACACAGTGTTTGTCACAGGACCCTGCCTCATTCACTGCACAGGATGGATGCACAAGGGGCAGAATTAGGTTGCATGAGCATCCTTAAACTTGGCATTTCTTAACTTTTGAGTGCTTGACTTTCCAACCTAAATAACACCATTTTAATGCATTTTTGTGTGTAATTTATATTAAGATAGCACCCAAAGACCTATGGGCCCATTGTGCTGGGTGGTGTATAAACACAGAAAAGACACACTCCCTGCCCTAAAAGGCTTACTAATTCAAAATACAAACAGAGGACAGGTAGAGGATGTAAAGTATGGTGAAGAGTTGGCAGAGTTTTCTTAGTAACTTGTATTGTGGAAAGAAAAGGAGGACTTGTGGCACCTTAAAGACTAACAAATGTATTAGAGCATAAGCTTTCGTGAGCTACAGCTCACTTCATGCTACTCTGAAACCTTATATTGTGGAGGTGTTTTTTTCCCCTTTAAATGGGGGTTAGAGGAAGGAAAGAACTGAGAAGGGAAAGGAAAGGAATAGGCACAGCTTTTCACCTCTCTAGCCAAGATCAGCAGGCTGGGGTTTGTAGGCACCATGACAAGCAGCTGATCTTTATGCAAGAGTCCCACTGAGGTAAATATGAGTTCGGACTGCAGGATCAACCCTTATGGTGTGGTGTGGAAAGGGGGTGGGGGGTGGAGGCAGATGTGGACAGTTAGAAGCACCGCTCACTATCGTGTCACCATATCGTTTCCATGCGACCTTTCTTTTTCCTGCCCCTTCACAGCACCATAGAACCCAGCCCTGGTTTTGGTGAGGGATCTACCCATCCCATTGGACATACTGGCTGACGTGTTGCTTCTGAACCTCCCTAATAAACAGCCATTAACGCCCATGCCCGCCGCGATTGCTGCCTATTTGCGCCGACAGCCCGCCCCAGCCAGCGCTGCAGCCTCAGAGCCAATCACACCCCACCCTCCTCCCGAAGCCAATGGAGTTTGAATTATTCCGAACAACAGCCAATGGAGTTTGAATTATTCCGAACGCACCAATCGAAGAGGCTCTGCCCTGCGGCTTGAGCCCATTGGTCCAACGGAGAGGGCTGGTGTGTGAGCGGCTGCGCTAATGGCCAATCAGCGCTATCCTGGGATGTGTGTAACTGACCGTGCGGCAGCAGCTTTTCGAACCTCGGCGCTGGGGAAGGGAGCGGGGTCCGGGGATCCAGCAGCCCCGGGCGCTGCGGTGAGTGTGGGGCTGAGGGGAGCCGGGTGCTAGCGGGCGGGCGGGCGGGCGCTGCCGTCTCCCGTTGGGGTCTGGAGAGGGGCGGGGGGTGGGGTAAAGGAGCGGGAGCCGGTCCCCGCGCAGGCAGCGGGGCTGGGGGGCGCCTCGGCCCGGCCCTTCTCTGCCTCTTTCTTGGTTCCCCCAGGGCGGCTCTCGCCGCTCACCTGTGCGGGCACCGCCGGGTCTCCGGCCCGCTGCCTGCGGGCGCTCATAGATCGCTTCTCCCCCTGCCTCTGGGCTACGGTTTAGGCTTCGTCCCTGGAAAGGCTCGCGTAAAACTGGCTCCTGCCTGGAGACAAGGGCGGCCGGGGGGCGGGAGGGCTCTGCCTTGCCCCAGCTTGGCTCTGCCCTGCTGTATATCGATCCCCCTCCCCGAGCCTCCCGCTGCAGCCCCGGCTTCAGCTGCGTGTGTAAGCGTGGCCCATAGCAGGCCGCTTGTGCTCGCCGGGAGTGTGCTGTGCTGGCCCAGCCTGGACAGGGCTCTGGCCACTAGGAGCAGATTTGGGGCGGGTACTCCAGAGCAAGTGCCAGCAGGTCACCGTTTCTCAAACCCCCTTGTGTACCCTCCTCCTTGGAAAAACTGATCGTTTGTGTGCAGATCTCTTTGCTTAGCATCTTCTGACTCCTGTTGCACTGTTTTTTCTTGTGACTGCTGTCAACTGTGGTGAGAAAACGTCTTTCTTTGTAGCAAATGGTGAGCAATTTGGCCTGCTGGTAGGATGTTATCATTTTTCCTAGTACCACCGTGGATGACTTGTCCAAAGTCTTTACAGGTTTGTATGATTAGGGCCAAAGTGCTGTTTATTAAATTGTTGAGGATTTCACTTTAGATCTTCATGGAAAGCCTCCCAGAATGTCTAGATCTTCTGGGATAAGACTCAGTGGTAGAGCTCAGGACACAGCTAATCTAGGGCATGTCTTCGCTAGGGTTTTATAACACATGTAACCCCAGCTGTGAGGCTTGGCTTAAGACTTCTCTCTGTTGCTTGCTGCTTGGAGTAGCTTCTCACCTCAGGGGTATGGGCCCTGTGGGCTCAGCTGCTGGCTCCGGCCCCTGCCTCTGGCCCAAGACCTGCCCTCCCCCGCCAGCTGCAGCCCCAGCCTTGGCCCCCTTACTCCTATATGCGTCCCCTCTCCCTACCCCCCTTCCCCCCATTGGAGCCACAGCTTTGGTCCTGGCCCCACCTCTGGGAGAATGCAGCGGGGGGGGGGGGAGGGGGGAGGAGTAGTGCAACCGTCAAAAGTTTAGGGACTGCTGTTCTATCCTATAATTTTCAGGCCTTTTTAAAAATTCCACAAAGCTGCATGGTCCTCCTCGCTGTCCGCGATCTCTGACAGAAGCATGGAACGCGCACAGCTCTGCACTATTTTCATAAGCATTGCAAGCACAGGACACATGATCCTCCAGTATTTCTAGAGCCATAAGAAGAATCGAATCAGTGGGGAACATGACTTTCTTGGAGGACAGATTGCTGTGGGACATAGTCAGAACCAATTCAAGGTGGTTGGTGATGTTCCTGTAGCACTGGTTCTGAGGCTGAGAAATGAGGATTAACTGGTGAGGTTGCATTGTAATTCAGGTTTGGGATGACTAGCAGTGGCTGCAGAACTCTTGGATGTGCAAGGCCACATTGCTGGATCTATGGGCTGAGCTCACCTCAGCCCTCTGGTGCAGGGAGACCAAAATGAGAGCTGCACTGAGAGTGGAGAAGTGAGTGGTGATTGTGCTGTGGAAACTTGTAACACTGGATTGGTGTTGGTCAGTGGGAAATCATTTTGAAGTCGGAAAATCCATTGTGGGGGCCCTTGTCATGTAAGTGTACAGGGCCATTTATCTCCTCCTATGCAGGACTATGACTCTTGGCAATGTGCAGGACATAGTGGATGGATTTGCAGCAATGAGATTCCCAAACTGGTGGGGTGATAGATGGCACGCATATCCCTGTTTTGGCACCTTGCCACAGGGTACATCAACAGAAAGGGCTACTTTTATATGGTTATGCAAGCATTGGTGGATCTCCAGAAATGCTTCACCAACATCAGTGTTGGCTGGTCAGAGAAGGTGCATGATGCTTGCATTGTTAAGAACACAGGACTGTTGAAAGTTGAAATCAGCTACTTTCTTGACTGGCAGATTACTATGGGCAATGTTGAAATGTGAGTAGTGATACTGGGGGGGACCCAACCTATCTCTTTTTCTCTTAACTCATGAAGCCATCCACCTCAACAGCACCAAGGAAAGATTCAGCTACCAGCTCAGGCATGTGTGGAATGACAGTTGAATGTGCTTTTGGTAGATAGAAGGGGCACTGGTGATGTTTAATCACAAGATTGGATCTCGGGACGGGGGACCCATGGTTTAGCTGACTGCTGTGTCCTGCATAATATCTGTGAAGCAAAGGGGGAAAAGTTGCCACTAGGTTGGCGGTGGAGTGGCTGACTGCTGAGTTTGACTAGCTAGACATGAGGGCTGTTAGAGTTCAAAGTGAAGCTATACGGCTCAGGGAGGCTTTGAAAGAGCACTTTAACATTGAGCCATAGTAATACGTTGTGTACTGTGTTCAACCTGGTCCTGCTGTTTTGGGGCCTTTTGGGAATTGTGTGGTGCTTGGTGTACATCTATAAATATTACACTGTCACCGATTCTATTAGTTGTCACGCTGTACAGTAACAAATCCGTTACTCTGGTGTTCTATGGGTGTGGAGAGGGAACCTTTCAAGGCTGCAACAGCAGCAGGTTCAGATAAAACACATAGGTACCATTGTTGATATATAGTAGAACCTCAGAGTTACAAACACCAGAGTTAAGAACTGACCAGGCAGCCACACACCACATTTGGAACCGGAAGTACACAATCTGGCAGCAGAGACCAAAAAAAAAAAAAAAAAAAAGGCAAATACAGTATAGTAGTGTGTTAAATGTAAACTACTTACAACAAAACAAAAAAAGGGAAAGCAGCATTTTTCTTCCGCATAGTAAAGTTTCAAAGCTGCATTAAGTCAATGTTCAGCTGTAAACTTTTGAAAGAACAACCATAATGTTTTGTTCAGAGTTATGAACAACCTCCATTCCCAACCCTGAGGTTCTACCATAGTCACATTGGAAAGTGCAAGTTACAATTCAGAACTCCCTTCCCTTGCTCCCTTAAAGTTTTAAATGAGATGTACTTACTGACACTTCATTAGAGTGCTTGTGCACAGCATCACTCAGAGCAACAGCCATGCTGAGTACAGCCTGCTAGGGGTGAAGGAATTGCTCAGTGGCATGAAACTGAGTTCAGGGCAACGCTACTGAATACTGGCACCATTTTCTACAGGTGGTGGTGATTTTTAGGTAATAGCTCGCTCCTGAGGGTAACAAAGATCTAGGGAGCACAGCTGCTGCTGGCGTTCTGAAGCTGTCCGCGTGTTGCTAGCCTGGGTACTGCAGTGATGCCTTCCAAAGTTATCACGGACTGGCATGGGAAAGCATCCTACTATGGAGGAAGAAATAAGGCTTCCATCCCAAACCGTTGGCAGAGGATTAAAACTTTCACGGAGATACTCTTCATTGCGCTGTCTCGGGAGGATACAAGGAACCATCCCTGTGTATGTAAACAAACTGCTCCACCTAGCCTCTCTTGCCTAATTCTACAAGGGGAATGAAAAGCAGATAATGCTACCTCTTTGTTATACCGCTTCCTCTCTAATATGAGTGAATTAATGAAGTCGATAGCTGTGCCCTGTTAAATTGGGGATGCCATAAGTACACAATTGTAATAGGAAAAACAAACGCTTACCTAAGGTTCCTTACCCTGCATTGGGCTTGCCTGTGCTCAGCTGCTGGGACTGACTGGGCTGCGGTGGAATCTCAAACAGGTCCTGGCTCATGGCATAGCTGGATCCCCCCGGTTGCATGGTTTTCATCCTTCACTTCCCCTCCACCTCCTTGTCCTCACTGTTCACACCAGGGGCCTGTAGCTTGGGCTCCTCTGAGTTATCCACGATGGTTTGTGGGGTGGTGATGGCAGATTGACTGCTGGCCTCTCTGGCCTTCTGATATGCCTGGTGCAGTTTCTTTGCTTTCACATGGCACTGCTGCTAGTCCCTGTCGCACCTCTTCTCCTGAATTTCCCCCATGCAGCCTGCTCATAGGTGTCCACATTTCTGTGGCTGGTACACAGCTGTGTTTACACAGCCTTTTCTTCCCAGAGGCCCAGGAGATCCAGTATCTCCTGTTTACTCCAAGCTGGAGCACATGTGGCTGGCATGTTCAGCTGGGCAGTTGCACACAGGAATAAAGAAATGCTAGGGAGTCAGTCAAGAAAAAGGCATTTCAAAAAGTTGCGGGACTTTAACAGGGAGGGGGTGGCATTCTGGTCTCTGATCCCTGGGCAATGGAGTTTGCAGCTCTGACTAGAGCAGTCATTGTCAGGCATTGTGGGACAGCTGCTGGAGGATTGTTAGTGCCGACAAAGGTAACGCAGCATCTATACTTGTTCTGCATTGACCTAGTATGTTGACCATGGTTCAGCGTCGCTTGGGGAGGTGATGTTACTGTGTTGCTGTAATGGGGCGCTTACATCAGTGGGAGAGACATTTAAGTGTAAATACATGCACAACTAGGTCGACAACTAGGCTTAACATCAGCCTAACTTGTTAGTGTACACCATACCTAAGTGCTTATTTTCATTTGGTAGTACAATAGCTTCTCAACAAAGAAAAAGTTTGTTAGTTATGAAGCACTGCAAATAACTGCCAGGAAAGCAGATATAGATTTTTCTGTCTTAATAATCTCAAAAATCTGATTACTTTATTTGCCATTACATCAAAATACAGTTCATCTTGAAGAAACAGGTAATCCTACAGCTGCATCAATACGCACAGCAGTTGAATGCATGTTTACATTTGAGTGCTTGCCTCAGGCTGGCAGAAACAGTGCTTACAAACTATTTTTGTACTCCGCTACTCAGCTATTTTGCTTTCCAAAAACTGTAAAACTTGTAAAGAGAAAAGCACAGCAGACACCTAAAATGAAGGTATAATTTTTCTCAGCAGAGAAAGCAAGGCTTTCAGAGTGAACACGTGTGTGTGTGTGTGTGTGTGTTTTGCATGCATAGCAACACATCAATGGAAAGATCTTTAGCAAACTGTTTTTGTGTGATCATAAAAATAACATAGTAGGAGGCATCTTTCTGAAATGCATCTCAAGTGTGGGGTCCAGTAGAGGTAAAATTATCCCTATAGGAGATGGAAGTCACTTTCCTTTTTCCAACTTAATTTAATAAGCTATGTCTCCACTAGTACTTTTGTCAGTAAAACTTTTGTTGTTCACCAACAAAAGTGCCAATGTGGGCTGCGCTGTGTCTCCCACTGACATAGCTACTGCTACTTATTGGGAGTGTTTTAATTATGCTGATGGGAGAATTCTCTGCTGTCCGCATAGAGCAGCTATATGGGAGACCTTACAGCAGTAATGCTGTAAGGTCTCTAGTATAGATATAGCCTAAGGAATCAGAATGTCAAATTAGAAGTTATGCTCCAGATATAAATTGCTAACCCTGGTTCAAGAGACCGGAATGGGATCCAACGTTGTAACAGTTTCATAGAGTAAAATTCTTTCGAGCCCTGTCTTAATTATTATGAAAGTGAGGAGTAATTTTAAAATAACATCAAAATTTTGAAACCTAAGCCTTTTAAAAATCAGTTTTAGTAATGTTCTCCTTGTGTTTCAGGTTCAGTGATATTCACTTTGTATTAAGGAAAAAAGCAGATATAAAATGAGCTGGGTTGTGGAAGAGTGGAAAGAAGGCCTTTCCACAAGGGCCCTTCAGAAGATTCAAGAGCTTGAAAGTCAAGTAGACAAGCTTAAAAAAGAACGGCAGCAAAGACAGTTTCAGCTTGAATCGCTGGAGGCAGCTTTGCAAAAGCAGAAGCAGAAGGTAATAGTTTTAATGCACCATGTAACTTTTTTAATGCAGTTTTGTTCTGCTCGTATCCATTCAGAGTGCTGCTGCAAAGATTCTCCTGCCTGTCACTTTGACCATGTCACCTCTCTTGGCACCCCTCTGTTCTCTATAGCAAAAAACAAGCTGCTTGTCTTCACTTCCAAGCTCCTTCATGGCCTACCCCAACCTAGGCATCCTTTTTTTTTTTCATTCGCTATTGAAATGTCAACTCCTGCATCCAATCGGCCCATAATACATCCATTTGTTAAATTTTTCAACAAGCACCTTTGTGCTTTCTCCCATGCTGACTGTCAACTTATGCTTGGGAGGAGCTCCCCATAACCATCCGCAAAGTCCCTTCATCTTCTTGCAAAGCCCTCCTTGCAACTATCCTTTGCTGTGATGCCTACAAAAACTTAACAGTTAGGCGGCGGTCTCAGTACACAAGCCGCCTATCCTAGTGACCAATGTTTTCTCATTGTTTCCTTGTACTCTGCCCTTTTTCCTTGTCTTGTACTTAAATTGTAAGCTCTTTGGGGTAGGGATCGTCTTATTGTTCTGTTTGTACAGCGCTTAACACGGGGGGGTACTGGTCCATGACGAGGGCTCCTAGGTGCTACGGTAATAGCAAACCATCACTTATACAATGCGTCTAGAGTGCTGTGCAAACATTAATCTTATGAGACACAGTGGAAAAAGTACAATTTTTTAAAAAGACCTTTATGTAAATTGTTTTGATTATACAGGATGCTTTGTAAAACAAATTTCTACAAATGGACATCTGTGAACACTCATCACTTCATAGAAAATTTTTATAAACATACCAAAATTGTCATGTTGATGATTTGCGCCCAGTTTCTCATATCAGATACTCACTGGTATTTTGTGAACGATTAGCTCAACTTATTTTGTACCCAGCAACAGGCTCATTCAGAATTTACACAAACTTGTCTGTATATGTGTGGTGGTTTTAAAGTACTGGAGTAAACTCTGTTACAATGCCTATTAAAAACTGCTGCTTTTATTTTCTTAGATTCCTAGGCCAGAAGGGAGCATTGTGATCATCCGTTATTTTATATAAAAGATCAGATGTCTCAGAACCTTCCAGGAATTATTTCTGGAGCATATCTTCTAGAGAAACATCCAATCTTCACTTAAAAATTTAAAAATATTATGTACAACTGTAATAATCCCTCATTTATGCATCATCAGCATAGTTTGAACCCCAAACCTTATCATTATTAGCACAGACTATCACTTGAGCTAAAAGGACTTAACTCTTTGGTATAGAGCCTCCAATTTAATCAGGGCTTTAGTGACAAAAAAGCCATAACACCTAGGTTTATAGCTGATCAGATTAATATTTGCAAAACATCAATGCTGCTATCAAAAAATTAACTTACCAGTAAAATGTAGACTACTCACTAACAGTTTTTTGTGCTAATAATCACTCTGAGCAGTGATTCACACCTGTGTAAAGTAGTGAATAAAAATTACACTAGCCCACTATCCAGGCCTTGCTATGTGTTCAGTCTTAAACTGTGACTGGCCTCTTGCTCTGGTAGTGCTTTTTTGGGACCATTCTACCAGGGATAGGAATGTATGCCGTATACTTTGCAAAGGCTGGAAATATCAAATCTGTTTTCCAATGCTACATAACACAACACAGATCATGAGAGAGAGGGATCTTGAAATTGCATTATTCTGATTACTATCTTGCATCCCTACTTCAAATCAGACATGGCTGCTCCAGCTGCTATCCTGAGGCAATGCAACTTGAGCATTGATTTCTAACTCTAGTCATTCAGGAAATACTGGTTGCTAAAACTGACAGATTTGAAGGGAGAGGGGCAAGATGATGATCAGAGTCATATCAGTTTAGCTCGTCTGATGATGTGCAAGAGCTGTAGGCACTTTACAGTCTGGATAGGTGTTTTTATAGCCAATAAACTCTCCCAAGAACTGGTGTGGGGCCACTGATTAGAGAAATCGTTTTAATATTAATACCTAGGTGGAAATTAACAGACTTGTGGTGACTATATTTTGATTTTAAATGTTACACAGGGAAGACTTTTCAAAAATGTGATATGGACATTATTAGAATAGCAAAATAGCTTTGTGTGTAACTGAAATTTTCAGTGCTGTCAGGCCTTTGAAATGTAGTGAATAAAAATATTCAAGTACTACTTTATAATAAAGCAGAAATTGTTTATTTTGTAAGTGGTCTCCACGCTTAACTCTGAATAAAGAGGTTTATTCTCAGGCTTGATCAAAATTTTAAAATAAGATTTTTTTTTTTTATAATTGACTAATCAAATTAGGTCGAAAATGAAAAAAACGAAGGAGCAACACTAAAAAGAGAAAACCAGAGCTTGATGGAACTGTGTGATAATCTTGAGAAAACAAAGCAGAAAATTTCACATGATCTTCAAGTAAAAGAATCACAAGTTAATTATCAAGCGGGACAACTAACTTCAAGTAAGAAACAAATTGAAAGATTAGAACAAGAACTTAAAAGGTGAGACCATACTGTTCTGCTTTAATTTAAGTGTGGCTGTTATCCCATTTAAATATTATTTTGCTTAGACATGTAAATGACTGTGAAATTACTGTCTTTGTCCACTTTATCTTATTTTAATTTAACTGTATTCCATATTTAAATAGAAGTTTGAATTTGTGGCCAAAATTTTCAAACCTGGGTGCCTAAAACAAGGCTCCTAAAGTCCCACCTTTAGGCCTCTGATTATCTAATGTAATGCACACCTGGAACTCCTACTGAGCTCAGTGGAATTCATAGGTACTCAGCACATTTGAATATTTGGCTCTTTCTTTGTTGGGCAAAAAAGTTTTGTTTCAAACCTGTTAGCTTAACAGGATTGAAAAAAATATATATACTTTTTTTGCCTGTCAAGATAAGGCCTTGTTAAATAAGTGACTAAACACTTGAAAGTTGTCTTGGCAAAATTCATCTTTTATAGCACAACTTGGTGGGTGTCCACATTTAATTTTCTCTACTCCAACAAAATCTTCTGCTTTCTCTGGCATTAATTATTTCTCTTTTTCAGAGTGACGTAAGTCCCCTGCCAGTATAGTTCTTATGGATGCACATGTACCTGTACCAGTATAAGCTGTCCCCTACCTTCAATCCCACAATGCAACTTTCCCTTCCAGAGTGACTGTCTGTCTGGTAGCACTCTTGAACTCCACTGTCCAGGGTGCAGCAACCTGGAAGTTGTCCTCCCCTCGCTTTTAAATGCCAATATGTTTCTTGTTCCCTGCTACATTTTCACTGAGTGTAGGTTCCTAGTTCTGTCTCATGCTGCTGTCTATTCCAAGAGAGGGGGTGCTCAGTTTCCTTGCATTGTGTGGGGAGGAGCATGGGCAGGCACATCTACAACACTCCTGATGGAAGAAGAATATTTACAGCAATTGGGTGAAGGCTATGGCAAAATTCAGCCTTGTCAGAGAGGAATTTCAGTGCTACACAAAGAAAAAGGAGCTGAGGCAGTAGTACCAGAAGGTGAAGAAAAGATGAATTTTGGAGTCACCTGCATGACCTGTCTCTCATAGTGAGCTGGCTACTATATTCTGGAGGGGCCCTACCTCCTCCCCGTAACCCTGTGGACACTCCACGTCCTGGTGAGGAGAAGGTAATCCCTCCCTGTAGTAATGGATGAGCAAGAGGTATCTGGCCCTGACCAGGAAGGTGGGGACAAGGAGGGATACAGCAAGGCAGGTGACAGCCAGGAGCTGTTTCATACCTAGCCGTGACATGCATCAATGTTTCCTCTTTGGGTGAAGGCAGAGTGTGATAGGTGAAAGTGGTTAATATCCCATTAAATAAACTATTGTTTGCTGATATGACTTGTGTGCAGACAGTGAGGTGGTATTTCCCATATATCCTCCGCATACCCCCCCATGATGGCTGCAAACAGTCAGCCATTACTCCACATTCCCCACTTTGTCAGTCATCCGTAACAGACACTCTGGTGTGGGTTTTTCCATTCTCAACCTTCCCAAATTGATCTGCCCCTCACCTAGTTTCTATCAGGAGCTGTACCCAAATCTAGATCTAGTGCCCACATTATATCAAATCTTCCTCTCAAAAAGACAGACCAGCATACAGTGTACTGAAAACGTCTCTTTAAAACAAGATTTTTTTTACTGCAAAGGTTCTAACTGCATCAACAGTAACAGGAGGCAGAATTGTTTGTAGTAAAGTCAATGAGAGACAATTGACAATAACTAGCTTCATTAAGTTGATATCTTAGGATTACAATTACATACAGAATCTATGTACATACGTTCTCTAATAACAAATCTGCACTTTAAGGCATTACATGTAGCTTGACAAAGCACTATAAACCATGAATTGAAACACAGAGTGCACTCTAGGCTTAGAAATTCAAGACCACACGACCTACACTTCCTTTCAGTTGAGATAGCACTGCAATGTTACTGATCTGATGGCAGTATATACAGTGTGGAAAGTCATCCTGAACTGCAAGTGCATACATACCACGTGGATCGGATACAGTGGGCACAAAGGGGAGACATGTTCAATTTTAAACGTTTCAAGGAGCAGTATGGCCAGAGAAAGGAAGCAAGTTGGCACGCCATCAGTTGGTGTCTTGCGGTGCTTTGAGGTACAGACAGAGTAGCCAGTTAATTTTTACACACAAAGCTTTCTGGTTTGTGGGCACAATTTCACAGAACTTTTTTTCAGGGAGTAGTATGTAAGGCTTACCCAAACATTATGTTGAAGATACGCTTTGGCCAGCCCACCATGGTATGACACATCCCCATGCCACTTTGCCAGGACCTCTGAGGGAGATTATTGCAGAAAACAGCATGACTGCATGCTTCCATGGGCATACTAAGGCCTCTTAAACAGCTCCTTCTTTGCCACTTTAGGATCATTTCAGGAAGTCATGCCCCTTGCTAAGTGCAGTTGTCTTTATTAAATGCTATCCTTTTTATATATCAGAACGAACCCCACCACCTCCCCAAGGCACTGGGTTAAGAAACCTGCCCTACTCTCCATGAAAGGTCTAGCACTCATTTTGCGTTAGTAATTTAGAGGCAATCCACATAGTTATGATGTACAAGGTAGGAAAATCTGAGGAGCTGCAACAATTATGTCATGGAAGGCCACCTCCCTTCCTCTCCACCTAACAGTTCTCTCTTTATCACTAACCTTGATAGTGGGACTCTCCTCAAGATTCTCCCTAACACCTGTGCAGATGTCTGGTCGCTGTCAGAGCCAAAAGGAAGTGCACAGAGAAGGACGTGCTCTGTGAGGTTATGCAGGTGTAAAAGTGAAATACAAGAGCAATAAGGCGGGGGAGTGAACAGCTGCTGAAGGAGTAGAGGGAGGACAAAGATGCAAAAAGAAATGCTGCTGCTGACCCAGCTGCTCAAATACATTGTTGATCAGGGAGCATTAAGGATCTCACTGAATTAGTTCACCCAGTCCAAAGCATGGATAAATATGGGGTGTTGGCAGGGATCATAGACACCTCATCCCCTTGTGTCAGTTCCTTCTGTATTCTACTCCCATGGACAACATGTTAGGGAACAAAGAACTTTGATTACACATACAGTCATCTGTGATGCACTGACATCTAGTCTGCATGTTGTACTTGTACCTAGTCAAGGTATATAGCTAGTAAAGTTATTTATAAGTAATCTTTTTTTTTTTTTAAATGTCTAGCATGCCATGGTGTTAATAAAGTACATACTTGAAAGTTGGTGCAACTTTCTTGTGACTCTTTGGTATTGCAGTGCTAGAAAGTAATACAACCAGAAAGGCTTCCATACCTCTCAAAAAAGTCAATACATGTATATTACAGAAGTGCTAGCCTTTATTTAGTCTAGAAATACACTACCTGTACTATACTGATGGTCATAGAAACACTGTTAATCTTCCATACTTCAATAACAAATTCCTTAAAAGTCATGTGTATCTCAAAAAACCCACACATGTTCTATTAATAGCCTAACCCCGTTTCTTTTAAACTATTACCTACTGTCGAAGTAAGCTTTTAAAGCTTCCCTTACCTGAACCGCATTAGCAATGCAACTGTTAGCTAGCCTATTTTAGATCCAGCCTGTCCACCTCACTCATCCACCCTGGCAATAGGGTCTCATCAGATAGTGCTGAATGCTGTGCATTGCATAAGAACTGAGAATGTTTTACTTGTTGATATGGAGCTTTGGCATGAGACCCTTCCACCTATCCTATTGTCTTCCAACTCTGTCCACTTTACATTCCTTCTTCAGCTGCACAGGTGAGAGTCAAATCTTTCTTTGCTTCTGTCCAGCTTGCTAGTATATGGTTTCTTAAGCCAGAGAATTAAGGGTAGGCAGTTTCCATAAACTATGATTGGCACAGAAACGTCATTAATTCCAGTTGGATGGAGTGGGGAGTCTGCTTTCAATACGTCAAAAAGCACAGTGTTTCTAAAAATGGTGGGTGTCCTGAATTTTTCTGAACCAGCTAGTGTTTGTCAGCAACCTTTCCCTTGTGATCTACCAAGGCCTGCATACATTTTGAAATTACCGTTTTTTTTTTGTTTGTTTTTTTTAATGCTCAGAAGCTGGGCAGGGGGAGCACAGAATGGGGATATATTCCCCACCTGTAACCCCACCATATTTAGGGGAACCCAGCTTATTGAATCCATTTATTCTTTTTTTTTGCACACTTGCCTAGCCTAACTACCCTGTACAGCAGGGTATGCTTTATTGTCTTGCATACCTCAATGATGAGTGTCCTTACCATTGATCTTTTTTTGTAACACCAAATTGATTACCCCACTAATTGATAGCAAACTGGTGTTGTAAGATACCATAGGGCAATCACCATTTGTTTCCCCACTGTGTAAGGGCAGCTTTCACCTTGCTGTTTCTGTGTTGAGGGATTGGGGTGAGCTGAGCATGCAACTCTAGGAATGAACTTCTGCATCTAAAAGTTCTAGAACCACCGATTGTCCCAGCTTTGTGACAATTTGGGCCCACCACTCATTAGACAGGCTCAAAACTGCCACTCCACCAAATGTGGTTGTTCCATGAATACCCTCTGCATTTATTTTCCAGTTATCCTTAGTTGAGTCTTTGAATGCCGAGTCTTTGGGAATATAGCACTGGAATGCCTCTCCAGAGTGCAATGTGTTTTTGCCAGTATAATTCAATGCTATTTAGACATATCATGCCAGCAGAAGTGGCAGAGTGTAAAATGCACTTTGCCAAAATAGTTTTGGCAGTGTCACTATGACGACAGAATTTTTACCACTGCAGCTTTCTAGTGCAACTTTTTAGAGAGACAGGCTTGAAAATGTTGACCTAACGCTCTAACTTTATCACTCTCATTAATATAATATAAAGAGTTTGGAGGTGATATGACCCTTAAGGGGATTGTTGTACATATAGCAGTAGCTTCATAAAATGGAATCTTAATAAAACAATGTAATTATGAACATTTGGGGAATCTGCCTATGTACAGTTTATGAATTGTTTGATATTGGGGACCCTGTGTCAGACTGCAAACTCCGTTTTGAATGTGGATCTTTTAGCCTCTGTCTTTTTACCTCCGTCTTGGACTAAAATTCCAAGTGGTGCGGGCACAAAGCAAACAATGACAGACTGTTAAACTCGGATGATCATTTAACTGGAGCATTTAGCATTTAACTAAAGCCCTGGGACAAAGCAAGGGCTACCATCCAGGCCAAACTAGTTTTTTCAAAATCTGAATTCTAGGCATGATGGTAACTAAGCAACAGAATCTGTGGTAAGGTACTTTAATTAGCTGATGAGGCTTATTGGGAGTCACCTGAGAAAGTGGGGGGAGATAATAAGAGGGTCTCTAACTAGCCCTAGGGAGGGGGGCAAGGAGAGAAAAGACTACAGATACTCCATGATTCAGAGGAGAAACCATGTGCAGGAGGGCAGAGAGAGAGGAAGAATCCTGAACTAGAGGACTCTGAGCTAGGTCCAAAGAATGCTCTAAGAGTGGTGAGGAAATTGAGGAAGGGAATTGTGTATAGGGTTTGTTTGTTTTTTTGGCCAGATCTGAATACTTATTGTGCTTGCTAACAGAGTGGTTTTTGGGAACACTTGTAAAGTCTGTGTGTCTGTGTTCAGCTACCACATGTCACTGAAGAGGTGAACTGTGTACCCAGAGTGCCCACAATGTTGGAGCTCTGGGGAAACCGGTGTGTTTGTCGGCGGGGTCAGTGCTGGCCTGGATGCCTAAGACAGCTAGGTTGTGTGGTCCCATTTCTGTGAAGTGGAACTAAGAGCTTGTGCCCTGGAAGTGTACCAGAGAAGCCAAAGGAAAAGGCAGTGCTGCAGCCTATTCAGACCAAGGGAAGCTCAAGAGCACAAATCTAGCATATTGGGACCCAAACGCAGCAGTCTTGTGAATGTCCAGCAGAGGAAGCTTTATCAGAACTGACTGATCTTAATACTGTATAATCATTGTAATTCTTTTTCATCCATGTGTCCTTTTTGTGTATAATTCTTTTCGTTTTGAGTCTTCTGAAATCTTAAATCTTGAGTGTGTATCTAAAATATAAACAAATTGTCTTTCATATAAGAATAAATTTAAATAACCAAATATCACTAGAAGTGAAAGTACAAATTCCAATATTTATTTGAAGGTGTCGTATTGTAATCTAGAATTGATATATAAATCATATTTTTAGTGATATATCTTTATTGTGCCCAATTTTATATTCCTTGAGTAACCAAAATTGCCATTCAATGTACATTTTGGGCTCTTAAAAATGTATGATTGGGCCCTATTTGTTTCTGTAACTAATTCCTTGAACTTCTAATTTTCTTTTAAACAGGTACAAATCTGAACTTGAGAGAAGTCAGCAAACATTGATTACAGGAGACTTATCATTCAGTAGTACACCACAGAAGAATTTTGCTGCTCCTTTAACACCAAATCAAAATCACAATGGTAATTTTCCCCCCGTGTCTAGTAAACAATTGAATAAAATGTAAATTCCTTTGAAAATACATGTCACTCCAGAAGCATAAAAGAAAACAGAAGGTGAATGAAGAAAACAGCTGACCATGTGTTTGGCTTATAATCTGTTAATGTCTATAAATTTCCAATATTTGAAAATTAGTTCTCATGATTGAACATGTAAGAATTTAAGTGAGCGTGCTTTGAGAGTCCAAGAATATGCTCTGTCTTGATTCAGGGGAGGGTACAAATGCAGATACTAATATAGACATAACATATGTACATCCTAATTATGTTCTATAACAAAATATTCAGGTGAAGGTTCATTAAAAATAATTGAAATTCAGTTTCGCTGGCTGGTGAATCGGGGTCTTGAGGGATTTAGTAGTAAGTGCTCAGATTTCAAAATGTTTGCCAGTGGCAATGTACATCACACAATTTGTTTGTGTTTAGGGTTGTGAAATTCAGAATCTACAATACAAAACAAACACATTTGATGGACACTAAAACAAGGTACTGCCAAAAACTTGCATTTGGCTACCTGACTAACTGGAAGTGGAGATCAGTCCTTGTTCTCATTTGAAAGCTGAGATTTCAGATGCTTTTGGAAGATGCAAAGCATTCTGGCTATGGTGTTGCTTGAGAAAGTGGCTGCTACAGTTATGTAGGAATTAAAGTGGAAAGAAGCAAGATAGGAATCTGAGTGATGTGACTTTAAGCTGAGATTTTCAAATATGTGGTGATTCCCATTAGCAAGAAATTAGGTGTCCAAGTCCCACTGGTTTTTCTTTTTAAGCTCCTTTGAATATCTGGATCTCAATGCCTGATATTTCAGTCATGCTACAAATGAATGTTAATTCCAGGGGAGCAATGGGGAAAAAATTCTTCATTCAGGTGATATTACAATATACACTTATAGCCCTGGTATTGGTCCCTCAGTCTAGTGGTTGCATTTTCATTGTGGCACTGAGTTCCAGATCTCAGTTTTCAGTCCCTGAAATACTCAGTTTTATTGGTTTTAGAAGAACTCCCCTTGAGTTGTTGTCTTTTATATATCACTAGAGGTTAATGAGGGCTGTTGCTTTTATTACCCTTGTCTAATATTAGGCATAAGAAATGGTATAAGAAAGATATTATGTATGAAATGAGCCAGATTAACAACAAATATTCATTGTCAATTTGTAGATTCCAAGTTTGAAGAACTCCAAGAAAAATACAATAAAGAAGTTGAAGAAAGAAAAAGGCTGGAGGCAGAACTGAGAAATATCCAGATTAAAGTAAGTATCATTTGAAATGGGGTATAGAGTATCTCAGAATTATAATCTCATTTCTTGTCTGAAATAGAGAAAGGTTCAGTTCTTCAAAATTAGCCATATGATTTTTCAGGGAAACTGGTAAAATTAAATTTGTTCACTGTTCATGCCACTGAGATTAAAGTGTAGATTTAAGAAGAGTAAGTAGTTGATATGGTTAATTTCCTGACAGCATTTTCAAAAAGTTAGTACGAATCAGAATACACAAAAAGGATTTTTTAAACATATTGTTTTCATCTAAATAATCACACATGACTGAGAATTTCTCATTACCCACAGTTATAAAGAGGGATAGAATTTATGAGGAATGTATATGTTTTTGCATTCAAAATCTGAAAATGACCTCTTCTGTTTTAAAAACAGAACAAACAAAAAACCTAACCTACTCAAGTTGGGCACAGTTGTTTTACCACCTTAAGAATATTTATACTACTTCAACATGCTTAAATCCTTTTTTAGGAAATGTGTATTGAAAAGCTACAAACAAAATTAATACAATACTTGTACAATCACTTTCTAGTAAATTTAAAAGTTTATTTACACAATAAACTCAGTGTAAATATCCAGGAGTATTCCCATTAAAGTTTTTCAGTTGGTGCTTCCTTTGTTGAAGTTTTAAAGACTGATAGTGCTGCCACGGAAGTCAGGGATTACATTCTTGTTAATTTTGGGGGACCAGTATTGGGGCCCCTAGTGCTTTAGTCACAAACTCCATTCAAATGTTAGACATATTGACAAACCAAGTTCAGTAAGTACCAATAGCAGCTTTCTTGTATTTTTAGAACATAATGGCCCTAATGGATCAGACCAATGATCCATCTAGCCCATTATCCTGGCTTCTGGATGATGCCAGATGGTTCAGAGGGAATGAACAGAACAGGGCAATTTACTGAGTGATCCATCCCCTGTCATCCAGTCCTGGCTTCTGGCTGTCAGAGGTTTAGGGACACAGAGATTGTCGAGTGAAAGAAAAATGTCTGATATTAGAGCCTAAACATGTTTTTTGAGTCCAGGTATTTTGTAAAAGTAAGTGCAAATAATCTCTCTCTTGTGTGTGGAACGATTTACATGTAGAATTCTTGCTAATGGGATCACCACACATTTGAAGATGAATAGAGCCCATAGTCTAAAATTGTATCTATATTTTTCCACAGAACACAAATGAGTATCAGATAGAATTTACAGTAAGTCTAGAACAAAGTACATAAATGAATGTTATGCGTGTCAACAGCTAGCTTTACAAAACTGATCTGATTGTGAGGAATGTGGAGGGAAGTACCTCAGCGTTAATTGATAGGACGCCTCTCTTAAAAAAACAAAACAAAAAACCTGATATGCTCAATATAAGGAACCACAAGTCAAACTTCTTGTCATTGAGATGCTGGCCAGCTTAGATGTATTTGAACTGCAGATAGTACTATCCCAACCCTGTTCAGCTGCCTGTGATGTTAATCGGCAAAGTATTCCAGTCAGTTGACTGCTGGGGGTATAAAAGCAGACTGGTGTGATTTGTATAGTACTTTGTGCTGATGGATGATCTGTGTTGCTGACTCTGTTATCAAAAATTGTAACTGACAGCTTGACCTACTGCCCTATCTTATTTCCACCATACAGTAGTGAATGAATTTTTATAAATTGTCAGCTGTGTAAAGGTAGATATGCTTTCCCCCCCTCTTTTTTAAATAGAAAATAAATCATTCTCATCCTCAAAGTACTAAGAGTCACAGAGAGATTGCTCGGCATCAGGCTTCTTCATCAGTATTCTCGTGGCAACAAGAGAAGACACCAAGCTGTCCTTCATCCAGCAGTCAAGAAACCCCTTTAAAGAGAGGTTTTACTTCATCCCATTTTCCATGGGAACAAGAGGCAACTCCTAGCCACTGTGGCTTAAGATCAAAGAAGACAGATTTCAGCAACAGTTTCTCTGACAATTGTGATAATTCTTCTGTCATCGAGCAGTTAAAAACACAGAACCAAGGTATCTTGCAAGTATAGTTATGACTTGCAATCTATTTTATAAATAAGAACATCATTTTTTAAAGATAATTAAAACCCTCTGTGTTTAAGGACTTCATTGAAGGCTGTTTTATATATAAAATGTGGGTAAAATACTTACTCAACTTGTAAGACTTTTTGAGATCTCTGGGTAAAAAACACTATATATGTGTTTATTAATTATTTTATTGATTTATAAAGTTTTTCCAGTATGAAAAAATTAACTGAGGTAATAAACTGACTTGTTTTATTGTGTTTTGAATTTAATTCTTTGGAAGATTCTGTAGAGTAATCTGCTCTATCAAGAAGTCATTTTTCATGGAGATCCTTGCCTGGTTAAACTAAAACCATAGTAGAATGAGCATTTGGAGCTTCTTCAACTGAGAAGTGTCGTGTCGTCCCCCTCCCATCCCCCCCCGACTATGGCTACACTAGAGAGTTTAGAGCTGCATTGGTGCAACTGTTCCGCTTTAAGCTCTTTAGTGTAGCCACTCTAAGCTGATGGGATAGAGGTCTCCCGTCAGCTTAATTACTCCAGGCCCCGCAAGCAATGGTAGCTATGTCGGCAGGAGACGCGCTCCCGCCAACATAGTGCTGTCCACGCTGACGCTTAAGTCTGTGTAAGTTACGTCGCTCAGGTGGGTGGCTAATTCACACCGCTGAACAACATACCTTATGTTGACTTAAGCTGTAGTGTAGCCATAGCCTCAGTTCAGCTGTGCAGGATATCCACTCGGAAGTCTTTGTAGACATTTAATAAACACTATAGGATGAACCTTATCTTCAGCAGATAAGGTGACAGGTGACTTAGGGCCATTTCATAACTTGTGCTCTGTCATTCTGTCTTCAGCTTTTCTGTCGGTTAATTTTCTTACATTGTTGGAAGTGTTTAGGACAGTCTGGATCCTCCATTTTTTTCAGTGAATGGATGGGCCTCCTTTCTTAGATTTCTACTTTAATCCAATTAAGCCAAAATTGTTGGCAAGTGGTCTTCAGAAAAGATAATTTTTTAAATGGTAATGCTGTTCTGCAGGGTAGTTGTATCAATTCAAACACTCACCCTTTCCTTACTGTTAGTTCAATTGGGTAGAGTTTTCATTCAATGTTTAGCTTATATGCATGGTCACATCGTAAAGTTCATTGCAAACCTAAACTGAAGTTTCAGCTTTGGAAGACTGAAGGGTTTTTTGGGGGCTGGGGCAGGGAGAAGGGTCAGAGACTGAAAAAAGGAAAATTCTCAACTGCTATTGGCTGCCATCTGTTTGTTTGCAGCTAGAGTACCAGTGGAATAGGTCCTCATTAAAGAATGATCAGATAATTTATTTCACATGCTAATAATCTGTAATTGCTGACTACTGTTCTTCATGTATAAAATTCCATTGAAGAGTGTGGAAAAGAAACTGTATAGATTCTGAGCCTCCCCAAACACACACACGTGTATCATGACAAAAGCAGTTTTGATTTGTAAATACGCAATGTTTTAGTGATGTGAAAAAAAGACCATAGATTGTATTTACTAAGAGCCCATAGATTGTATTTACTAAAGGACCCTTCCAAAAAGAGAGACATGCATTGAATAAGCTAAACGAACACTATTTGGTTAAATTTGGCCCAAAACATAGGTTTGTAATAGCTTTTCTTAAGAAGCAGCTTTTTCAAAACTTAAGACTAAGCAGAAATGTTTCAATAACTTTTTAGAAAATTCCAGTGGAGGTAGTTCTTAAAAACAAAGAGCCTCTGCAAAATTGGTGACCTAAACACTGCAACGTTGTGCCAATGCATAAAAATTGGAAAATGAAGCTAGTAAAAAACAAAGTGAAACTGATCTATAGTCACTATCCAAGCTCAAAAAATAAACATAAATTGTGCCAACTAGACTTTTAAAGGCCTTTCAATTTTCCTAATTTGATAATAGATTTTTAAAATTTTTATATTGCTACATATTTAATCTGATAAGCAGTTTTTAAATAGTTTTTATTTGCATTTGATAGGTGCCTGAAGTCTTATCAAGTGCATAGAATATGTCTAATTAGAATGTGTAGGCTGCTTTAAAGTACTAATACAGTAAATACCTTTTTAAGTAGAAGGCATCATATTAATCCTTTTTGTTTTAAATTAAGAATTAAGCTCCAGAGTTCAAGAACTAGAGCATCAGCTACAAGATCAAGAAAAAGAAAAGAAATTCCATATGAACAAACTTCAAGAAACTCAACTCCAACTGGAGAAAACAAAACTGGAATTCACGGACAAAGATTCTATTTTGCACAAAATTAGAGATGAATTGAATAGAATGACAGCACAACGTGATCAAGCTACTGCCCAGGTACCATGTTGCACCAGGCCTCTTCTGGCTGCTTTTATAATTATTGTTAGCAGTAGTGTGTGCAAACATTCAGTCATATTTACAAGATTCAAGATATTGAATAATGTTTCTTAGAACATCCTGAGGATAATGAATTGAAAGTACGTATTATGTTGGACAACCTAAAGTTCTTAATTAGCTTGCCATTTTCTGCAAGGTTCCAAGCACTTCTTAGCAGGTACTTAGCATCTTGCAGCCTCATGCCTTTGGGCATGATTCACTAGAGATCTGGAACATCTTCTCCGGTAAGTAGGGCCCTACCAAATTCACGGCCATGAAAAACACATCACAGACCGTGAAATCTGGTCCGTATAGAACAGGGTAAAAGTACACAAAAGATTTCACAGGGGAGACCAGCATTTCTGCAAATCTAGAGAAGCCCTGCTCCAAATTTACTTAATGGGTAAAGCAATGAGACTAGCTTCAGGACCTGGGTCATATAACCGTTCTGTAAATGCCTTCTCTGCTCCTTAGAGTGCTAGTACTGGGTCCTTAACTTCCTGGGCCTCATCAGCAACATCCTGTTTCAAAATCTGGCATGTTGGACAAGAAGCTTTCTGTGAAAAAGGTACAGAGATGGAAGAGTACAGAGATGATCCCAGACTAAGATCTCCTCAAATAGAAGGGTGGAGAAATCCAAGCTTTTATGCAGATCCAACTTATGCTATCTTATGTCCGGACAAAGTGTGTTTAGGACACATCCTGTGTTCCTACTGACAGTTGTCACAGACTTACATCTGAACTAGCAGATTCATCTGCCTATATTTTTCTTTGAACCACCTGCTTCTAAGGCTCATGCTATGCTCCATATGTTGAATGTCAGACATGCTTTGGCATGTTGTTTGCATGTTGTTTCTGCCCCTCCATAAACACTTAGCCCTGGTCTACACTACGAGCTTAGGTCGAATTTAGCAGAGTTAGATCGATTTAACCCTGCATCCGTCCACACAACGAAGCCATTTTTGTCGACTTAATGGGCTCTTAAAATCGATTTCTGTACTCCTCCCCGACGAGGGGATTAGCGCTGAAATCGACATCGCCGGGTCGAATTTGGGTTAGTGTGGACCCAATTTGATGGTATTGGCCTCTGGGAGCTATCCCAGAGTGCTTCATTGTGACCGCTCTAGACAGCACTCTCAACTCGGATGCACTGGCCAGGTAGACAGGAAAAGGCCCGCGAACTTTTGAATTTCACTTCCTATTTGGCCAGCGTGGCAAGCTGATCAGCACAGGTGACCATGCAGATCTCATCAGCAGAGGTGACCATGGAGTCCCAGAATCGCAAAAGAGCTCCAGCATGGACTGAACGGGAGGTACTGGATCTGATCGCTGTATGGGGAGATGAATCCGTGCTATCAGAACTATGTTCAAAAAGATGAAATGCCAAAATATTTGAAAAAATCTCCAAGGGCATGAAGGACAGAGGCTATAACAGGGACCCGCAGCAGTGCCGTGTGAAACTTAAGGAGCTCAGGCAAGCCTACCAAAAAAACAAAGAGGCAAACGCCCACTTGGGGTTAGAACCCCAGACATGCTGCTTCTATGATGAGCTGCATGCAATTCTAGGGGGTGCCCCTACAACTACCCCACACCTGTTCGTGGACTCCTGCAAGGGAGTCTCACGCAACAGGGATGAGGATTTTGGGGACAAGGAAGATGATGAGGAGGGGGAGGCTGAAGATAGCGCACACCAGGCAAGCGGAGAAACGGTTCTCCCCGACAGCCAGGAACTGTTTATCACCCTGGAGACAGTACCCTCCCAACCCGGGCTCCCGGACATTGAAGGCGGACAAAGCACCTGTGGTGAGTGTACCTTTGTAAATACAATACACAGTTTAAAAGCAAGCATGTTTAATGATTAATTTTCCCTGAAGACTTGGGATGCATTCGCGGCCAGTACAGCTACTGGAAAAGTCTGTTAACGTGTCTGGGGGTGGAGCGGAAATCCTCCAGGGACATCTCAATGAAGCTCTCCTGGAGGTACTCCCAAAGCCTTTGCAAAAGGTTTCTGGGGAGAGCAGCCTTATTGCGTCCTCCATGATAGGACACTTTACCATGGCAGGCCAGTAGCATGTAATCTGGAATCATTGCATAAGAAAGCATGGCAGCGTGTGGTCCCGGTGTTGGCAGGCATTCAAGCAACATCCGTTCTTTATCTCTCTGTGTTATCCTCAGGAGAGTGAAATCATTCATGGTCACCTGGTTGAAATAGGGGAATTTTATTAAGGGGACATTCAGAGGTGGCCGTTCCTGCTGGGCTGTTTGCCTGTGGCTGAAAAGAAATCATCCCTGCTGTTAGCCACGCGGTGTGGGGAGGGGTGAAGTGATCAGCCCAGAGAATTGGGTGTGTGGGGGGGGTTAGTTGGGTTTGTGCTGCACATTAACCCGAAAACATCAGCCCCTCCTTTTAAATGGCCAATATGTCTTTTTCAGTTTTACTCTCCCTTTTTTTCCCTCCTGTAGCTGCAAATGTTTCAACACTGCCACTAGCATCTCTGTCCCAGAGGCTAGCGCAGATAAGAAGGCGAAAAAACCGCACTAGCGATTAAATGTTTTCTGCGCTCGTGCCGTCCACCCAAACTAGAAAGAGCCCAGCAGAATGCATAGAGGCAGACAATGGCAGAGTCCAGGAAAGCACAAAATGAATGCGAGGACAGGAGGGACGCACGAGAGGACAGGTGGCGGGAGCAACAGGAGAGGTGGCGGGACCAAAGGAAAGGTGGCGGCAGCATGATGAGAGGAGGCAGGATACAATACTGAGGCTACTGGAGGATCAAACTGATATGCTCCGGCATATGGTTGAGGTGCAGGAAAGGCACAGACCGCCACTGCAGCCCCTGTGTAACCAACTGCCCTCCTCCCCAAGTTCCATAGCCTCCTCACCCAGACACCCAAGAACGCACGGGGAGGGGCCTCCAGGCACCCAACCACTCCATCCCAGAGGACTGCCCAAGCAACAGAAGGCTGGCATTCAATAAGTTTTGAAGTGCAGCGTGGCCTTGTCCTTCCCTCCTCACCCACCCCTCGCGGGCTACCTTGGCAGTTATCCCCCTATTTGTGTGACGAATTAATAAAGAATGCATTAATTTGAAACAATGACGACTTTATTGCCTCTGCAAGTGGTGATCGAAGCGGGGAAGGGAGGGCAGTTGGCTACAGGGAAGTAGAGTGAACCAAGGGGGCGGGTTTTCATCAAGGAGAAATAAACAAAAACAAAGTGGTTTTCAAAACTTCTCTGATGCGCAGCGCACCCTGCTGCGCTCTTCTAATCTCCCTGGTGTCTGGCTGTGTGTAATCAGCAGCCAGGCAATTTGCCTCAACTTCCCACCCCGCCATAAACGTCTCCCCCTTACTCTCACAGATATTGTGGAGCACACAGCAAGAATTAATAACAATGGGAATATTGGTTTCGCTGAGGTCTAACTGAGTTGGTAAACTGCACCAGCGGGCTTTTAAACGTCCAAATGCACATTCTACCACCATTCGGCACTTGCTCAGCCTACATTTGAACAGCTCCTGACTACTGTCCAGGGTGCCTGTGTATGGCTTCATGAGCCATGGCATTAAAGGGTAAGCTGGGTCCCCAAGGATAACTATAGGCATTTCAACATCCCCAACGGTTATTTTCTGATCTGGAAAGTAAGTCCCTTGCTGCAGCTGTTCATAAAGACAAGAGTTCCTGAAGATGCGAGCGTCTTGTACCTTTCCCAGCCATCCCACGTTGATGTTGGTGAAACGTCCCTTGTGATCCACCAGTGCTTGCAGCACCATTGAAAAGTACCCCTTTCGGTTTATGTACTGGCTGCCTTGGTGCTCCGGTGCCAAGATAGGGATATGGGTTCCGTCTATGGCCCCACCACAGTTAGGGAATCCCATTGCAGCAAAGCCATCCACTATGACCTGCACATTTCCTAGAGTCACTACCCTTGATAGAAGCAACTCAGTGATTGCGTTGGCTACTTGGATCACAGCAGCCCCCACAGTAGATTTGCCCACTCCAATTTGATTCCTGACTGACCGGTAGCTGTCTGGCTTTGCAAGCTTCCAGAGGGCTAGCGCCACTCGCTTGTGAACTGTGAGGGCTGGTATAATATAATACTTCTCATCTTGGTATTCTTGTGCTTCAGGGCGGGGGAAAGCAAGTCACAAAGTTCCATGAAAGTGCCCTTACGCATGCAAAAGTTGCGCAGCCAGTGGGAACCATCCCAGACCTGCAACATTATGCGGTCCCACCAGTCTGTGCTTGTTTCCCGGTCCCAGAATTGGCATTCCACAGCATGAGCCTGACCCATTGCCACCAGGATGGCCAAACTGCCAGGGCCCCTACTTTAAGAGAAGTCTGTGTCCATGTCCTCACAACTCTCGTCACCGCGCTGCCATCGCCTCCTCACCTGCTTTAGCAGGTTCTGGTTCTGCATATACTGCATGATAATGCATGAGGTGTTTACAATGCTCATAACTGTTGCAGTGATCTGAGCGGGCTCCATGCTTCTTGTGGTATGGCGTGAGCAGGAGAGCAGAGTTGCACAGGAAGCGGTGGTTGGATGACCAGTTTTGCAGACCTACTGTACCATCTGCTGCCAGGACAACAGCTGAGTGGGCTGCATGCTTGCCGTGGTATGGCGACACAAGAGCAGCCGAGCAGAGTTGCAGCAGAAGTGGCGGATGACAACAATCATACACAGGACCTGCGAGACCACCAGGAGAGCAGAGTGGTAGCGGAAGCGGTCGTTCGATGACGATGGTTTCCAGACCTAGTGCACCGTCTGCTGCCGGGACAGAGCAGCCGAGCAGAGTTGCAGCGGAAGCGGCCCTGTGAGACCACCAGGAGAGCAGAGTGGCAGTGGAAGCGGTTGTTCCATGACGACGGTTTGCAGACCTACTGCACCATCTGCTGAAAGCAGTATGGCACCCGCATGGAAAAAAGGCACAAAACGATTGTCTGCCATTGCTTTCACGGAGGGAGGGGCAACTGACAACATGTACCCAAAACCACCTGCGACAATGTTTTTGCCCCATCAGGCATTGGGAGCTTAGCCCAGAATTCCAATGGGTGGCGGAGACTGCAGGAACTGTGGGATAGCTACCTACAGTGCAATGCTCTGAAAGTCAATGCTAGCCTCGGTACTGTGGACACACTCCGCCGACCTAATGCACTTAGTGGGGACACGCACAATCGACGGTATAAAATTGCTTCCTAAATATCGACTTCTATAAATTCGACCTAATTTTGTAGTGTAGACATACCCTTAGATTAAAGAAGTTATGTTGCCCTGGGGAAAGGAGCCACCACATGTGTCTTCTGTGGGTGTGATGGTTGTCACCTACCCTTTCCTGTCAGGGTTTTTATGAATGCATGCAGATTCTGCTGCCTACCTAAGAATGTTAGAAAATTCTGCTGCTTCCTACATCCCATATACAGGATGCTGAAGATTATACTGTCACATGAATGGGGATTAAGAATTTGCCTCTGGAGAGATACAGCAATGATGGTTGTTTGCTACCTCTGTGAGGACCCCATTGAGAGATGGTCTTGGCTGGGAGTAGGTTGAGGCCTGAGACATTGAGCCAATCCAGTGTTATTACCATGTTTGTATACAGATGTTCAAGTAATTTAACAATGAGAACTTTTGACCTGTGACTAGGCCCTCTCCACTTCACTGACAGCAAACTGGAGAGGAAAGATTGATTGGTTGCTAGTTCTGATGTCACAATAATGCTACTTATGAATCACCGGAGTTACTGGCACAGTTCTGTCACCATAACCTCTAGATGTGACTGTTAAGAGCTTTTCTTATTACAATCCAGCTTCTTTAAATGAGTTTTAAATCTGATTTAATTACAAATTATAGTATTAAATTTGGAACATATGAAGAGCCTGTGGTGGTCTATCGTTGAGCTAATCAAAGCCAAGAATAAGGTGAGAGAACAAGTGGTGAATTTTATTAATATTGTGATCTTAAAAAAATTAGTTTTCTCTGGCAAAGTAAGAAACTATTTTATGCAGAAAATTAATATGTCATTTAAAGTGTAACTCTGCTAAACTTGGAAAATAGATTAATTTATTATACTGTGAAACAAGGATTTTTAGTTCCGCTTTAAATGCCAATGTCAACCTGTTGGGTGAGAATCAGATCTTCTTCAATTTAGGCTTAAACAATTTATTTTAGCCTTTATTATATATGTTTTAAGACAATGCTACTATCACCTATGAATTACATAAACATGCAAAAAAAGGTAAGGCAAGAAAAGGAAATGCTCAGGTCCCCTTTCTTGGGGACAGGGTGACTCTTCAAATCTCTGCTATGCTTGGCTATTTTTCCCCTGTATCTTCTCCACTATTATGTCAATTATCTATTTTTTTTTTTTAATCCTCTGTTCTGTAACTTTGCGCAGACTCAGTATAGGAACCTACCTCATCTCTGTCTTTATACATTGTGATAAAGTTCCTCCTCCGCCTTGGTGGGTCCTGCACTTATTGGCGGATTTGCTCGCCTCAGAGGTTCACGGCAGCCCTCAGTTTGGCCACTTTCGTGGCTCAAATCTGCCATTCACTCAGTTCGCCTCATCAATGGCCAACATGGGGAAAAGAAGAACAATCCCCACAGTCTCTGCTGATCCACGTAGTGGATCGGGGAACAGGTCAGAGACCTTCCCCTGTGGTGGAACCCACAGTCCAGGTCAACTCCTCCGGTATCAAGTAGGGAGTTGGAGGGATGGGGGGAATCCGGGCCCGCCCTCTACTCGGTTCCAGCCCAGGGCCCTGTGGATTGCAGCTGTCTACAGTGACTCCTGTAACAGCTGCGTGACAGCTACAACTCCCTGGACTACTTCCCCATGGCCTCCTCCCAACACCTTCTTTATTCTTACCACAGGACCTTCCTCCTGATGTCTGATGATGCTTGTACTTCTCAGTCTTCCAGTAGTACGCCTTTTCACTCTCAGCTTCTTGCGCCTCTTGCTCCCAGCTCCTCGCACGTGCACCACAAACTGAAGTGAGCTCCTTTTTTAAACCCAGGTGCCCTGATTAGCCTGCCTGTCTTAATTGATTCTAGCAGCTCCTTGATTGGCTGCAGGTGTTCTAATCAGCCTGTCTGCCTTAATTGTTCCAGAAAGTTCCTGATTGTTCTGGAACCTTCCCTGTTACCTTACCCAGGGAAAAGGGACTTACTTAACCTGGGGCTAATATATCTGTCTTCTGTCACTCTCCTGTAGCCATCTTGCCTGACCCTGTCACACCATATACATTCCATTCTAACCCGCTACTTAAAAGATTCTCCTGCATAAATCACAATAACTAACCCAATTTAATACATCTTTTGCTTATCTTGCTAAAACTTACTTATATCTGTGTAGTTCCCAACACATCTATTCCTTGCTGTCACGGCCACTGGCTCCATCCAGTTGTACTTACTTTACAGCAATTTTTATTCTTACTCATCTGTTTTTGTGGCTTTGAGTTTTTACTTGTTAGCTGGTCGAATGGATGGGTGGAGGGTGAGGGATTGTACCTGACTTACTGAAAGCTAACAGCTCTCTTCTCAAGCCTGCTATCCGCTTGGCCAAGAATTTTATATATGAGAGACACAACCCAGTTTTCTGATTTACAAACTGTTTCAGCAAAATCTGACCATCTAAAGCATCAGAAATTCATACAAAAAGCAAAAATTCCTTCATATTTTCTTATAGGATTATATATAATATTAATTTCTCTAACATTACTTAGTACATATTTGACTAACACAGTTCATTACACAGTTCTTCAACAAAGCTTAACTTTGTACGTGCTTGCTAATGGTGGCTCCATAATTTACAGTAGAACTTCAGAGTTACGAACACCAGAGTTATGAACTGATCAGTCAACCCCACAAAGCTCATTTGGAACCAGAAGTACACAATTAGGCAGCAGCAGAGACACCTCCCCCCCCCCCCCCAAAAAGGCAAATACAGTACAGTACTGTGTTAAACATAAACTATTAAAAAATAAAGGGAAAGCAGCGTTTTTTCTTCTGCATAGTTAAGTTTTAAAGCTGTATTAAGTCAATGTTCAGTTGTAAACTTTTGAAAGAACAACCATAACATTTTGTTCAGAGTTACGAACAGCGTCCATTCAAGTTGTTCGTAACTCTTGAGGTTCTACTGTTTATTTAAGTCCACCATTTTCCTCCATTTCCCTCTGCCCTTAAAAAATTTAAAATAAATATCTTTACATGAGCTAAAACATCTTGTACTTTTGCTTATGCAGCACCAGCACAGGCAGAAGTTAATAAACCCTATTCGTAGAACTGTAATGCAGTCTGTAAAGCTGATACATAAACAAGGAAACAGAATAGTGCTATCCACTTAGAGTCACAGACCTGCATGATCCAGGACAGAATTTTTCTATATCCTTTGGACCCTCTAAATACTAGCGGTACCTCTGGATCCCTTCCATGATAGGAAGGAATTTACACACCATACTGAAGAGTTTTAAAGTGCTCAGAATGCAAGATCTTGGGTCTTTCCAAGACCTCTACATTTTGCTCCAGAAGAATCGAAGGGAAAAAGGGCCTCTTGTATTCAGTGCAAAGAAGCCCAAGAAATTTCTGTGGCTATAGTACTGATATAATTGAAATGTTGAAATAATTTGCATTAGTGGAGCAAACGTGTATTAATCATATAAAATGGATTTTTTTTTTTGCTAGCTAAAACAGATGCCAGACAGCTGTACACTGATAAGAGTAAAGAAATTAAGCCAGTCAAACCCAGCCTTTCATTAAGAGATAAATCCCTCTTTGGCCCCTGTCTTCCCATACCCATGAAGGGACCTACACTTTGCTAATGGGAGAGGGTGGGCAAGATTTCAGCAGCCTGCACAACACTTCCTTTCTCTGCAGGAGCTTCCTTGCCACTGCATGTGGTGGTTGTTTGGTTTAGTGGATCAGCCACTGCACTGCTATACTGGACAACAGAGCAGGAGAACCATGGAAACTAGTGGATCATCTTCTGCTCTATGCCTTTTGGGATTAGTGATTGGTTCCTTTTTTTTCCCTACCTTCTCCCTTTCAGAAATTCCCAGCACCCATCCCAGCTATGTGGGAGGGTGCTGTGGGGAAAATCTGCACCTTGAAAACTTTTCCTTTATGGATAAGTTGCTCTGATAGACTGAACAAATAGTAGGCCAACTCTCTAATGAGGCAGCCAGCAATGCAGTACTGTTGTTGTGGTAGAGTGAATAACTATAACAAACACCTAAGAAACACAGTCATTTTATATATACTAAAGCCATTTGAAAGTGTCATAAAAAGACATTTTAACAGCACCACTGTCTCCTTCTTTGAAAATCATTGGCTTTTCACCATAATTACGTTCCATAAATACATCAAAGCTGAAGCAACAGGAGATGCTCTTGTCACAACGTTCTATTCCATTAATATTCTAATTCATTTATGTGTAAGCAGGACCTCACTTCAACAAAGCATAAATTAAAATGAAATATAACTCCACATATGCCAGTAACATTGTCACATCCCTTTAAAACTATATTCAGATAAATTGTTCATCTGCTTTAAAAGTATCCAACCATGAAGTTGATTTAAATCTTATCAGTGGTTCACTTTTTTATTACCTTTAAGAATAGTTGCTTGCCGTAAAGAAAAGATTTCAGAAAATAAAAATGTGTTCCGTAGAGAGAAAAAAACAGTTATTCTGCTAGGACAGCTTTCTGGTAAATTGGTTGTAAGTCTCCCTAACATGCTGCGAACATAATGAAACTGTAAGAGGCAAAGGAGTAGTAGCATTACAAACAGTAGTATTGTGTTCTGAGAAAATGCATAGTAGTGTGCTTTCGGCAACTTTCAGACTTATATCAGCAGATTGTTTTCACAATAGAAATTACACTGGGAATTTATTAAATGGGGTTTCAGTGTACTCTGGTTCTTTATAGACCACCAAAATTACAAGCAATATATTATTTTAATAAAATGACAGATAAACTGAAACACTTCTAATAGGAGAATTTCCTCTCAAAAGGAAATTCTTAGCATATTGATTTTCAGTTTAAAATTTCAGTCTAACCTACTTTAAACAATGAAAATTGTTCTGTTCTTGCTGTTCAAAATAGTTCAGTAGTGTTTTTCTGTTGAATCAATGTGCTGATTCACTGTAAATTGAGTTGCATTGAATTTATCTCCTGTGCCTAAACACTTCTAGTTTTTTTCAGTTTTTGCTGCTCACTTATTGAAACTTAGCACACACTTGTACTATAGCCAAGTGTAATTGGTTATCAGTTTGGTATGAGATACCTATGTAGGTGTCCACTGCGTCATGGAAGACTGTAAGCAGTTTTGGGGCAAAGACCATGACTTCCTCGTATGAATGTATGGTTTTTTTGTTTTTTGTTTTTTTAAGGTGCCTACTAAAGTGGGGTTTCAATCCTGATTGGGGGGGCGGGATTGCTATTGTAGTACAAATAATAAATATTCCCCTTGCATCGCTGTGATTTATGATGAAACTTTTTGTAGTATGAAATGGTGGAGCAAAAGATGAAAAAACTGTCAGAAGAACTGAATTGTCAAAGACAAAATGCTGAAAGTGCTCGTCGCTCATTAGAACAGAAAGTAAAAGAAAAGGAAAAGGAATACCAAAAGGTAAGACGAGACCCATTTTTTCACAAGTTTAAAGTTGCCTCCAGACTGCTATTATCAGAGTGAACAAGTTGTTCATTGAGTATTTGTCCATGTAGATCCCACTCTAGGTGCATATGTGCCTCAGGCATGCAAGATTGGATACTTCTTCTTTGAGTGCTTGCTCATGTCGATTCCATGTTTGATGTGTGCGCGCCCTTGTGCACGCTCTCAGAAATTTTTCCCCTAGTGGTACCCCTAGGGCTGGCTTTGGCAAACTCTGGAGCCCCGTGCTTATGTGCCAGTATATTGGGCCCTGCTGGCCCCACGCCCTCTCAGTTCCTTCTTTCCACCAGTGATGGTTGTTGGAATGCTCCTTGTTTTCACAAATCCGATAGTGGTTTCTCTAACTTTGGACTCTTTGAGTTTTTCTGGTATATAGTTACTGTAGTGTTAGTATTATAGTTAGTAGTAGTTAGCATTTAGGAGCGGAGTCCCGTTAGGGACATAGCCCCAGGGACAGGGTATGCCCTGGTCCCTGGGGTTTAAACCGTGTGCTGGGTGCAGCAAACCTATGCCTATTAGTGACCTGCACAAGAGCTGCCTTAAGTGCCTCAGAGAGGCGCATATTAAAGAGAAGTGCAGGATCTGCAAAAACTTCAGACCTCACACTCTTAAAGACAGGGACAGCCGATTTAAAAGCCCTGTTGACGGAGGCTGCCCTGTGCCCCGCGTTGGAACCATGCCGCTCCGACTCTGCATCGAGCACCTTGGCGTTGGTGCGGAGTGCCCCTCCAACACCGGGATCTTCCTGGTGCCGCTTCCCTTCTCCCCAGCCTAAGAAGAGGCATAAGAAGTCATGGTTGGAACGAGGTCATTCTCCGGCACCATACATAGCTACCTGGGAGTGCCCACACGAGTTGAGACCTGCACAGGGCTGCTCGATTTCCCCAGAGCCAAATCTGGCAGCGGCCACACCACGTAGGGCACCGAGGCCAAATTGGGAACCACCACCTACTCCTGGGAGCCGTCGGGGCCCACAACATTTCATGACACCTTCAATGTTGGAGGCATTCCGAGGACCAAGAGACTTGATGTCTCTCCCTGTGCCACCCATGCCTCGGAACCTAGGCCCATCTTTGGAAGACACCTTGAAGGCTGTTCCCTCTAAAGGGAAACCTGTGATGAGGCTACCTTCTGGGCCTCCGATGTGGCACCGCTCCCCAGCCTGTCGCTCCCCATCACCACGTCACTGCTCGCCACTTCGCTGGTCTCCACCTTCCCGGCACCAGTTCTCAGTATCACGAAGCACATCTCCAGCTCGGAGACACCGGTCACCTTCCCCTCGGTGCTGCTCCCTGGTGCAATGGTGATCCCCAGCAAGCCATGGCTACCAGCATGAGGCCACCTCAGCTCCACCCTAGTCTCCTAGAGAGGAATCTTCCTCGGGGTCCGAGAGTGAGCCCTCCCGAACCCAGAGGCATCATCAGCACCAGTCTTACGGGCTGGAGCCCGCAGCAGGCCTGCCATCAGGTCCCTGGCCATCCACCCAATGGCCACCCCAGTGGCTGTATTGGACCCTTTGGGGGTTCCCTCCCATGCTGTGCTCATATTCTCTCCAGGCACCCTTGGTAGTTCCTGAGGGCCAGGCCTTGGCTACAGTGCCACTGGAATCCGGCTCAGAACCAGACTCTGGCACCGAGACTCCGGCGGCCCCTGCACAGTCAGCACCAGCAGTTGAGGATGAACCGGCTACAACGCCCATGGCTGCCTCCTTCCCCGACGAGGCAGTGGCTGGACCTGCCAACCTTTTGCCACCCGACAATTTCTGTGCCCACCAGGAGCTGCTTAAAAGAGTGGCCTCCAACTTGGGGCTAGAGATTGTGGTGCTCAAGGAGCCGACTGACAACCTGTTCGACATTTTGGCTGCAGCAACTACACTTCCTGAAATGAGGGACTTTCCTGGGACCAAAGTATTGTATTCCTGGACCTAATGGTCCCCCCCGTCCCTGTTAAGAGCCTTTAGCATCATGTTCCTTATCACCTCTCTATGAAAACAGGATATTTGGTGGCTGTTATCTCCGCTCACAGGATAAGCTAGATTTAGGCATTAATGGCAGGACCTCTTTTACTATATTTCACAAAGACAAGATGACTCTTCTTTGATCTCGCCCTAGGTTCTTATTCAGAGTGGTCTCAGGCTTTTGTTTGCATCAATGCATACGCCTTCAGTGTTTTCCCCCAAACCTCATTTGACTCCTAGAGGGGCAAAACTTCATATGAGTGATGTCTTTAGGGCACTTTTCTACTACCTCCATAGAACAAAGCCTTTCCATAACTGGCCTAGAACTTTTTTTTGCAATATTTGGGACAGGTCTAGAGGGCTCGTTATTTCAACCCAGAGACTCTTGAAGTGGATATTTGATTTCATAAAGATCTTCTGTGAACTAAATAAATTAGATCCACCTTCTTATATTAAAGCAAACTATACTAGGGCTTAAGTGACACACACATGCTTGAGGAATGTTCCTATGTCAGAAATTTGCAAAGGAGTCACTGGGAGCTCATTGCATACTTTTATTCAGCACTACTCACTAGTTGCAACTCCTAGTTCTGATGCCCAGTTTATTAGAGCAGTCCTGCACTCTTTATGTAAATTGGACTCTTGACATTCCCCTCCATAGGGAGATAACTGCTAGTCACCTAAAGGTGAGATCCATGTTAACAGATACTTGGAGACAAAACCCCAATTACTTACCTTACAGTAATTCTGGTTCTTCAGGCTGTTCTGCCCACATGGACCCCATGACCAGTCCTCTTTCTCCACTACTGTGAAATCCATTAGTTTTGGGATTCTGTATTGGCAAAGAAACGGAGAAGTGGCTGGGCCTGCTCTGCCTGCAAGTGTGTGGGTGTGTGCGTGCATATTAAGATACTTGCTGATGCTACATCTGCACACTGTCAACCAAAAGAATCCAATATCATGGACCTGGGGCACATGCACGCCTAGAGCAGGATCCATGTAGACAAAACATCTCAAAAGAAACCAGTTAGTGTAAGGAAAACAACTGTTTTTGTCACATGATATTCTAGTTGTGCTACTAAGGGGCAAATTTTAGTAGCTCATATGCAAATTGAGGGAAACTTAGAGGGAAAATATTTTAAGTATCTCCACTCTGACCTTCCTCCTTTCATTTTTTTTCTCCTTTGTCACACTCTCTTGCTACGTTTATTTGGATTTTTTCTTTTATTTTAGTTTGGCAGCTGGATGGATCTGCATTTGTTATTGAAACAATTTATTGGCCTACCACGAATTAAACTGACTAAAACTATGTTCCCTAGCTGTTGATAATAGTAGTCTGGTGGTTATAACTTGGTGGAAGTGAATCCATTTTTTTTCTTCAAGATAGGCTGGGCGGGCAGGCTACCAATTTGTTCACCTTAATTTATAGTTAGATGAAAAAAAATCAGAAAAAAGTTTGAACGTTTTGCTAGTAACTGGCTCACTTATTCCTGAGTGTGAACCTCCCCACCTGCATTCTTCTGCTCCTGGCAGGCCAGCCCAGGGTAGGAGTGGGTCTTTGGAAAGGGTATGAGAGTAGAGAGCCTGGGAGTAAATTGGGAAGAGACAGATATTTTGGGAAATGGATCACTGGGAGCCAAGAGGGTTGGGGACTTCATAGGACAGGTCTCTGGCTGGCAGTGAGAGTGGGAACAGGCTGTGGGGGTACTTGAGGACATGGGCTGGAACAGGTGTCTTGCAGGAGGATAGGAGGGTGCTTAGGAGAAAGCAGAGGGGAAGCACTAGTACTTCACTACCTTCTCCATCTGACAAACCTGCTGTGATTTGTTAGAGGGGAGTCCTGCAGCTGCTGCCAAGAGAAGTTTGGCAGAGAGGTTTGTTGCCAGGAGAAGCCACTAGTGCTTTCCCTCCCCTATCTTCCTCTGCTTTCTGCTCCCCTACTTAGCCCTCTCTTCTCCTTACCAACTCCAACACGCCCTTCTAAAAGTCCCATGCCCTTCAGAGCCCTATTCCCCCACATAAATCCCCTCTCAAATTCATGTAGATCCCCAACCATAAGGACTGTGGGGCTGGGAAGAAGCCTCAGAAAAGAATGATACCTGGATGGATATCTACTTTGCATCTCCTAAAGATTGCAGGAGATGGGCTAGATTCCTAAGGATCTTAGGAGGTGTGCATTAGTGAAGTTCTGCTCCCCCAGACCTGAGGAGGGAGGAGTGAATGCCCCTCTACCAAACTTCTGTTGCTGCTCAGTCTTATGTTAAGTCAAATTGAAAAAAACTAAGGCATTTTCCCCACGAAAAACATTGTTACAGCAATAAGTTAAACATGTAACCATAGCAAAGAAGGGAATTTTTTTCCCCAAAGGACCATGGTTATTGAGGATTAGTCTGGTTGCTTAGTTGTAATGCTCAATGTTATATCGATTCAAAAGAAGATCTCCATATAAGCTTCATTCCATTATTTGCTAGTATTTTTTTTTATCCACCTGTTTTGGTGTAACAGATTAAGTAGGCTACTCTGATTGATTGGCCAAATTGAGTCAGGACCCATTAGTGGCCATAACAGAATTTATGCTTTACTTGAAATTGGTTTTTAAACTCTTTTTGATTCTGTAAGAGAGGGCCTTAGTATAATTAGTAATTATTTAGAGACTATTTACAGGGATTATTTACAGTCCCTCACCCACGTTTTCCAGTGTTAATAGTTACAGTAACTTGACTAGAAACATGTGACAGGAGTGTGTTTCTGCCCCCCACCCCAACATCTAAATTTCTAGGAACTGTTTCGTCAGCAACATTCCTTACAGACAGTGGATCAGCAGTGCAACCAGATAAAAGCCAAACTGAACCAGGACTTGCAGCAAGCCAAGAATGACTACAATGCTCTACAGGCAGAACTTGACAAAGTAGGATTTTTAATATCTGAACTATTCAAATGGAAGGGTGATGCTGAGTTTTTATTTTAAGTAAAATTTAACTGTCCTCTTTTCTGTGTTTAAAGATATATACATGACTAATATTTAAGTGCAACTAAATAATCAAAGGTCAGAGCAAGCTGCGGTATGCTCCTGTCACAGGGTGAGTTGGTCCATTAAAAGACTGGGGCACAGCTGCACCTTTTGTCAGGTTTAGCGCATCTCCCTGTATGATGGGAATAAATACAAGGATCAATACAGAAGCATGCATTTAAACCAGGCCTGCTGGCAGGTAAAAGGGCAGCCTGTGGTCATTCAAGAAAGAGACACACCCCCCCCCCCCGCCCCAAAAGTTCAGAGAGACATACTCGCTCCTTAGCTCCCAGGCAGGTAGCCTGTGAAGAGGGCAGGTGACAATTTTCCAGAACTCCAAGGCAGAAGACTTTTGGGGGAAGAGATTTGCAAGGAACTGGAAACTGTGCAGGGATAAGCCTCCATTGATGGACCTGCAGGATGAAGAAGTTGCAGCTAGGAGAGGGGTTGGACTACAAGGATGGGCATGCTCTGATAAAACTTACGAGGCATTATAAACTGAAAGGAATAATTGAGGCTGGTAAGAGTGTGTTTGAGTATTGTGTTATGATAATAAACCAAACTGGAAGAGAGCACTACTGTAAAATCGCCACATGATAGCTGGTTTGATGAAAGATTGAAGGTAAACTGAGGTAACAGATGGGCCCAAAGGCAGTCTGGGCGTAATGCCCTGCAACAGTTCCCTTTAGCCTTGTTCTGATTTGAGCACTGCTTTTTCTCCACCCGCACCCTTTAACAGAAAACTGCTTTTTTATTTATGATTTATGATACACACGGTCTACACTGACTTAATACAGAGGTTCTAAATTTGTCCATGATAGCTGTCCTGCATAGCTATGTGTCATCCTAGCTGTCTGAGCACATTAATCAAACATTTTCTACAGAGGTGGTTGGTATTTTCTCTACACATACTCTTCTTTCCATTCATACTGAAACTTGGATGTCTATAGATTTTTATCCAGAAAAGCGTGCTCCTTTCTAGAATGGAACTAGATGATTTCATTCTCATTTTTTTCCTCTTGATGTTGGTAATAAATGTACTTCCTTTTTAATTTGGAGTACTATAGAGCTATTGTGACAGATATAAACAGATGATAAAGGTTGAAAACCAGTTAGAATTTGGTGGTGTTACAGTTATGATCCTTTTAACTTTCTGGTTTCGATAGTGGTATAAAGTCATAACATAAAATTAAGGTAGAGGATAGCACTACACTAATTTCCCTTACCCCCGAAGACTGTAGTTATGGAGACAGAGGTGGAAGCTGAATGTCTTGGTTGGTTCATAAATGCAGAAAATTAAGGTGTACAAATATTGGTTTTTAAGAACATGTAATCTATTCCTTGAATATATAGTAAGTGGAAAAGGTAGAGTAATTTGTCAATCTCTTGGTATTTGGATTATACAGAATTGAGTCTAGTTTGGTATTGATCCTTTCCATTTGTTGGCTGTTCAATGGCATATTTGGTGATAGCTGATCATCAGTCCAACACCTAAATGTTACCTCTCAAATGAGCAGTTGAGGACTAAGTGGGAATGGGGAAGCATCTTCTAAACCTAATAGGTGCTTGCTTTGACAAAGTATGTTACTTTGTAAAAATTGAGAGCAAGTGTTAAATCTGCTGCCCTTATGATTGAACTTAAAAGAAAGCACTGGTTAGGATTCCCAATGATTAACATACTGTACTATAAATATAGCTTAAATTATGAATATATTTATACATTACAACTATATTATTGAAAATTTGCCTGAAAATATTTTTCATATCCTTGCCCAGTCTTGAATTAAAGATTTGTGTTACCTTAACATGTACTGTTTTTGGTATGGTTGACTTTAACAGTTGTGAGGGAAATACAAAATCTAGACCCCGGGATTGGGCAGTGAAAGGAGGATGGATGTTTCAGATATCTGGGCTATTTTTAATTGCATTTTTTTAAAGCCATCATGCTGAGTTTCAAGGTTTAGGGCCAAATTCTTCTTAGTCATACAACACTGAAGTTAACAGTTACTTCAGACTTCTCTTTCTGTAAGAGGAAGCAGAACATAGCTTATTCTTTTCGATTTGTTTTATAACATATCTTCGGAGCTCATCATTTAAAGGGACATCAGGAATTTTTAATTTTTTAAAATAGATTAAATATGACTACAAATAAAATGTGATGTGTTTTCCTCATAGGTAATAGCAGTGAAACAACGTTTGGAAAACAACTCCAGTGAACTTACACAGAAGCTGTGCAGAGCAGAACAGGCTTTACTAGCAAACCAGTCAAAGGAAAATGACATGAGGAGAAACTTTGAGGTAAATAAATCAAAGCGGCAACTGGAATAATTAATAATTTAAACTGGGAATCAGTAAGAACTGGTGCCCCATATATGCCTTACTTACTCACAGGGGAACTCTGCAAGCTGTATGTTGGAGAATAGTGTATTTCCACCAGAAGTTGTGTTTTGATACTGTCTTATTCTGGCTGTACTTTTTTGGACCATCTTAAAAGACCTATAGTTGTGATACAAAATAAGGCCCTGATCTTGCAGTTTTTGCAATTGATTCCATGTGGACTAACCCCATGTGCAAAATTGGTTGTATGATCAGGGTTTAAAAAAATAATTTTGCCCCAGCATACTACAGATAGGGTTACAGTTCATGTGGAAAGAGAACAGGAGAACTTGTGGCACCTTAGAGACTAACAAATTTATTTGAGCATAAGCTTTCGTGGGATACAGCCCACTTCATCAAATGCATAGAATGGAACATCTAGTAAGAAGATATATATACGCACATACAGAGAACATGAAAAGGTGGAAGTAGCCATACCAACTGTAAGAGGCTAATTAATTAAGATGAGCTATTATCAGCAGGAGAAAAAAACTTTTGTAGTGATTAATCAAGATGGCCCATTTAGACAGTTGACAAGAAGATGTGAGGATACTTAACATGGGGAAATAGATTCAATATGTGTAATGACCCAGCCACTCCCAGTCTCTATTCAAACCCAAGTTAATGATATCTAGTTTGCATATTAATGTGGAGTTCATGTGGAGTTATTTGTCTAATCTAATTATGTAGTATGGTTCAAGAGACTCTTTCTATGTTTAGTCCTAAAAATAAAACATTTTAAATATCTGTTTGAGTTCATTTGGAAATTCTAGAATCATGAGCTGCTTCCTAAGCTTTGTGTTTTGCCTAATTCCAAGATTTCATGGTGGAATGGGTACTTTTTTGGTCACACAGTCAATTTAAAGCAAGAGAAAATCCCCAAAATGATTTTTATAAATAAAGAATCCCTGGGAGGTACTGCCAAACTCTTTGCCTCTTTGCATTCACATGGGTAAGTCTCCTCCTCCAGTATAATGTTCCATTACATGTCTTTTTAGTTATATTTGCTTTGCTAACAACCAAAACAAGTGCATTTTTACTTTTGTGAGCACTATAGACCAGCATTATCAACAAAATTCTAGCTATGAAGCCAGATCCTGACTTGGCATATATTAGCATAGCTCCATTGAAATGAATAAAGTTATTCTAATTTACACTGCAAGGATCTGGCTGTAAGTTTTGATTTATAAAAAACCTTGATTGTTGATTAAAAGATTTTTCCTTTAATTTGTAGTTAGAAGGAAAATGAAAGGGACGAGAGCTCAGAATAGTCATAGAAGGAACATCAGAGATTGTTGTTTTTTAAGTTCCTATATTGTGCCAATTGCTGTTGTATCTGAATGCTTTCCAGACTTAAGAATAATTAAGGTGACTAGAATCTGTCATTTGAGGTTTCTATTTCTCCCATATACCCCAGAGCAGTGGTTTTCAACCTGTGGTCCACAAACCCCTGGGAGTTCACAGACTATCTAAGGGGTCCTTGAAAGGTTGTCGTTACAATGGGACAGTGGTTTTCAACCTGTGGTCTGTGGACCACTGGGGGTCCACAGACTATGTCTAAGATTTCCAAAGGGGTCTGCACCTCCATCTGAAATTTTCTAGGGTCTGCAAATGGAAAAGAGGTTGAAAACCACTGTCCTAGAGGGTAAAGGGTGTGCGTGGCGGGGAGTAAATATGAAAAATGGTGATGTATGTTGTCATTCTAAGTTTTTGCAGGAGTCAATTTCATAGTATTGGGCCAGCTCCTGAAAAAGCCCTGTCTCCTGCATATGCTAGTTTTACTGCTGATGTGTAGACAGTTGTTCTTGAACACAGCTACTGAAGTCTGAGAGAGTAAGATGGTATTTTGGGCCCATGTTCTTTATAGCTTTGAAAATAGCTTTGAGTCTTGATTCAGTGTTCTGTTGGGGAATCAGAGAGTGAGTGAAGCATAGGACTGATGTACTCAAGTGAACCTGTATTACTGAGAAGGTATGCTGCTGTGTTCTGTAACTGTTGCAGATTTTTCAGGGCTGATGCAGTCAAGTCTAAATACATTGGATTTCATTTATTCAACCAGGAGTTAATGAAGGCCTATGTGATTTGAGGCCAAATTGTAATCCCAAATGATGGGATGTAGCCTTACCAGATTAAGGTGGGAGAATGCATTTCTTGCAAATGATTTTGTGAAAGTCCAGCATCAGAGCATGGGATTTTTTTGCAGCTATGTTAGGTTGTTTGTTCCAGGTTTGTGTTGAATGCTTCTTAATCAGAGCCACTTGTGCAGAGTCACAGCAAGAGGGGCGGGCATTTTAGCCATTTAAACCCCTTGAATTTCATTGGTATTTTGAACACAGGAAGCTCAGAATTCATACAGCTTTGAAACATTTGTCATACATCAGCATTGCCTGAAAATTGTGTCTCTTGACACCTGTGTGTTTTAGAGTGATTGATAGCAGAGAGTGTGTGTGTGTTTCGGTATAACAGTTGGATATTTTGGATTAGGAAGTTGTGAGAGGAAAGGAAAATAACTAGAAGCAGCCACGGTTTTATTTATGTTCTTTGGGTGACTTGTTTAAATAGCTGAAAATACAGACCTGCTGTGCCAGCAAGGTTTTAATTTGTTTTCCATCCAGACCCTCCCTTTTCTTGAATTTGGCTTCTGTGCACTGGTGCCATCTGCTAGTAGTAAGTAGATGAATAAATGATGGCTTGCGTCCAATAGAGTCCCACCAATGCCATGCCATCTGTTACCCAGCAATGCAGGAGTTTGGGTAGAAGGAGTTAGTTTTTTAGAAATAACTTTTATTTAAGTTCCCAGGTAGGACATAGTTGTATGGGGCATTTTAACTTTTCTTAACTTATTTGGAAAAAAGATACTTAGAAAATGTACTATCCTGAACCCCCAGGTATTACTGACTAATAATACTTTACATCTAATGCTATCTTGCTGACGAGCAATTTCATATATTTGAATTATCCACACTGAGAGATGGGTGGTCTGAGAACAGGAGCTGGAACTGGAAACTTCTCCTGAGTTCTGATACTGGCAGTGAAATTGACTCAGCTCTGTGGCTTTGGGCAAGTCACTTAACTTCACTGACTCAGTTTTTGTGGGGTGGATTCTATCCAGTGTCAAGATCTGCTATGGGCAGGCAACAGAGAACTGGTTGCAGCTCCCTGGTTCCATACCCTGAGCCACTTAAGTACTGCTGTGATCTGTGCCAGCTGAAACCAAGGCCCAACTTTCCAGTCTTCATGGGACTCAGATGGGTAGTATACCACATTACACTGCTCTAAGTTTATTTACTTAATCAACTGTTTTGTAACTAATGTTTTGTTGTAGGAAATGAAGAAGGAAAAAAACCTTCTTCGCTGCCAGTCTGATCAAAAGTCACGAGAAATCCATCAGCTGGAAGAACAACTAAAAACAGCCAAACAGTTTCTAAAGGAGAGCCAGAATTATGCTGAAGAAATGAAAAGTGAGTTACAGATTTCTACCTATTAAATCCTATTACAAACCATTACTTTAGTGTGAAGGATCTGTAAACCTCATTATAAATGGTGATTTGAAGCATACCCAAGGAAAAAAAGTTCCCACTGTGTGATATAGTTAAATTAACTTTTAGCTAATACACGCAATTTTCTTTCCAAACTGAGATGGAACTTTTTTATACAAATATTCTAACTCATAAAATTATATGGTTTTAAAGCTATTTAAAATGAGGAATAAATATGTCCCAAACAAAACTATATGGTCAGCAAATTAAATACTACAATGTGCTCCTGTGTTTTAAAATCCCAAGCAAACAAATACACCTCAAATTATTATTCTTTAGCTTGAATATGGACTCCATCAAGCTAAAATGTGATGAAATATTACCTGCCAAGCCCTAATTTGACTTTTCCCTACATTTGTATATTTTGTTGGGAAAATGCATTTTGCATACTGTGGTTTAAGAGAACCGGTAATTCTGCTAAATAGACATTGAAAAGGAGACTGCTCCTGCTTATCTCTGTAGAAGTCTAACCTCACTTAATGAGATTTCAAAATTAAATTTATGGAACCAGTCCTGCTCCCATTTTAATCAGTATTTCTGCACTCTCCAATCCATGAGTCCATCCAAATAACTGCTTTGTGTTTTGATCTTATTTCTGGCATGTGGCAGCACTTTTGGCTAGCTAATAAAATGTAATGCCGTCTAAGTCCATTTTCTTGCTTTCACTATCTTCTATCTGTGGTTCTTACTCTACCTCTAGTAAGGTGTCAAATGGTAGCATTATCTCAGTTTTCTGGAGGGAATAGTTATGAACAAAAAATAAGTCAGAAGATGTTTGTGCTGTAGCTCTGCATTGCAACCAATAATAACTTGTCCTAATTGAAACATAACTGAATGTGGGTGCCCAGAGTCCTAGGCTGTCACCTTTAACCCCCGGACAGTTTTTCCTCTCTAATTAGTCTCTGATTATCCTCTCTAGTTATACCTTTTTTCCCCCTTTGAATCGCCAAATTCTGGGGTATTGGAGAAATTGAATTTTCCTTGTCCTGTTGGAAGGGAATGCGTGGTCTTGTTTTATATGGTAAGTTGGTGTTATTCAATAGAATTCTCTTTGCAATACAGGAAATCTCTTGTATTGTCTGCACCTCTTAATTTTACTTCATAAATCAGTCCATCGAACACCTTGATTATTTTTATATATTCTGGATCCTGAAGAGAGGAAAATGGACAAATAGGGCACCAAAATTCTTCATCTGGTACTGTTACCTGTCAACCATGCGTTTCAGAGTACAAGCCATCAGACCTCAGTAAAAATGGGCTGTAGAAACAGAGATACAACTGTGAAGCATAGAGCAAGTTGACTAGCAGCAGTATGTTCTTTCTGCAAAACTGAATTCTGGCAATGCTGAAATTGTCTCAGCTATACAATTTCATGGTTTGGGAATAAAGGCAGTTTTGGAACACATATGTAATTATATTCTGAAATTCTAAGAAAATTTACTGCTAGGTGAAAAATTGAAAAATGTCAATATTGCCATTTTATGGTGTTACCCATAAAAGCTACTATTGCATATTTGACATAGTTTGCTTTCACAAATTAACCACTTAATTTTTTTTATTACTATAGATAAGAGTTTGTCTCAGGAAGAAGACCTAAAGATACTCCAAGAGAAACTCAACAAACAAGATGCCTCTCTCACTTTGGAGAAATTGAAATTAGCTATAGCTGATCTGGAAAAGCAACGAGACTCCATTCAACATCTGCTGAAGCAAAGAGAAAGCCATACTGAGGAACTAAACAGTAAGATAAGTAAAATGGAGAAGGAATCAGAAGCCTTGCTGAAAGTTGTTGGATTAAAGGAGGGAGAATGTGAAGAACTAAAAAAGGAGTTTACTATTCTTTCTCAATGGAAAAATGAAAATGAACAACTTGTGAATAAGCTTGAGTCTGAAAAGGAAGAATTGCTGAGCAAAATTAATGACTTGGAAAGTTTTCTCAAGATTCAACAAGTTAAAAGTAATGAAAGTAGTGAGACTGTCAGAATAATGGTAAATGAGAAAGAAAAATATAGTTTAGAGATTAAAAATCTCAGAGACATGGTGGAATATAAAAGTGAAAAACTAGAGGCACAGAAAAAAGCTTATGATGAACTTCAACAAAAAGCGGAATGTTCAGATCAAAAATATCGGAAAGAAATAGAAAATATGACCTGGAAAATATCTCAGCTCACCAACCAAGTTGAAATTCTAGAACAAAAGCTACAGTTAGCAGCAAACGAAGTACTGGAAAAGGATCAATGTTATCATGAGTTGCATGGTAAATATGAGAAAATTTGCTATCTTGTAAAATCAAAAGATATTTCTGAAGTAACAGAAGACAGAGAACTACATTTACAGAATAAACATTGCAGGACTGTTTTGGGTGGTGAAGAACAACTTCCAGTGAAAAATTCCATCACAGATGTATTAATGAGAGAACCTGGAACAATCAGTGAGGATTGGGAAGACCATTGTGCAAAAGCTGTCCTAGATACAGATAAAAATGATGGACAGGATATGTCAATCCTACAAGATCAGGTCTCTTCTCTTGAGATTTCATTAATGGCTCAAAAGCAGTTTAAGTCACTTTTGCAGAAACCCTATGAAAACTTGGTAGAAATCAAAGGTGAGACAGAAAAAAAGCTAGTTGAAGCAGAACAGATGCATGGAAGTTTTGTAACAGAGACTAAAAACCATATTCATAACTTGCAAGGGGATACTTTTGCTCAGCAAGATTGTGTTGATAAAACATTAGCTGCCCTTGAGGAAAAGGACAAGCAATTGCACACTTTGAACAAAGAATTAGAAACTCAACAAGCAGAGATTTGGGATTTAAAAATCAATAATAAATTGCTTGAGGATTCAGTAAAGCAGCTACAACTTGTGTGTGACACATGGAATTTCAAGAAAAAAGACATGTCTACAATGCTTTCCTTACGTGAAAAAGAAATTGAGGACCTTACTGAAGAAAATGGAACCCTTAAGGGCATTAACAAGGCTTTAGAACAAGAAAAAGTAGACTTACTAGAAACAAACATAATTTTTTCTAATAGTTTAAAGGAAAGAGAGGAAAGCATTTCTGAGTTGTCCAGAAGACACAAGGAGGAAAGACTGTCACTCATAGAAAGATATGAAGAAATTGAAAAAGAACTTGTAGATCTACAAGGAAAATACAAATCAATGGAAGAAAAAAATGCCAACACAGAAGGCATTTTAAGACAGCAAAAAAGTCACTTTCAGGAGAGTAAAGCAGAATCAGAACGACAAGAGAAACAGCTTAGGGATGAGCGTAATGAATTCTTCTCTAAACTAGTGTCCTTAGAGGGAAAAAATAAAGATTTGATTCAGGAACTTGAGAAAGTGCAGTCAGAGTTGCAATTTAAACAATCTGAGATTGCTCACATCCAAAATGTATCTTCAGCTGAGTTGGATTGTTTGAGACAGGAAATGTTAAATGTCAGGGCAGAACAAAACAAAATGCAAGAAGAACATAACGTCTTGCTTCAAGAGAATGAGCAATTGAGCAAGGTAATAAAAACAAAGAATGAATCTCTAGCGTGTGACTTAGTTCATGACAGAAGGCCTACATCAGAACAGTTGAGAGTGTCCATGGAAGAAAAAGAGAACGAGCTGAATAAATATCAGGTTAAACTTGAGCTACTTCAGATGGATCTTGAGGACAGAGAAGTCTCTGTAGAAAACTACAGCACACAGGTAATGCAGTTGGAGGCTGCTTTAAAAAGTGTGGAAAGAAAACTTGAGGAAAGTGAAAAGGAAAAAGAGAGGATGCAGCAAGAATTACAAACTATTAAAGAAGAATTGGAAACTCCAGATCCTAAGCTTATAGTGGTGGATAAGAATGACCAATCAGTGGAGTCTGTTGTTGATGCTGATTCCCAGGTCAACTCTAAAAGAGAAATAGATGAAAAGTACTCTTTGGTTCTTCATGAGCTGACAACAAGCCAGAATGATGATGTCCAACTAGTATCCTCTTTACAGATGACAATGAACAGACTAAATGAATTGGAGAAAATGTGTGAAATGCTGCAGATTGAAAAGTTAGTGTTAACATCCGAACTTAATGACTCAAAAACTGAATGCACCACTACTGATAAAATGGCAGAAGAGGTAGAAAAAATAGTGAGTGAAGTTAAAATATTAAAAGATGAAAAAGCTATTTTTCCTGATGAATTAATGGATCAGAGTGTTGAAAATGAAGTAGGAATACACTTTGATAATGAGCAAATGTCTTTCAAATCTCTGGAATGTAGCACTGAACCTAACTATAACTATGAAGATTTAAAACTGTCCAACAAAGAAGTTAAAATGCACTTTGCTGAAGTAAAAGAGAAAATTTTCTCTTTACAAAGAGAGCATAAAATCTTACATGAGCAACACTGTAGTATGATCTTCAAAGTGTCTGAGCTACAGTCCTGTATTAAAACTCTTAAGGCAGAAAATTCTGCATTGTCAACAAGTCTGAATAAAGTTAATGCTGATTCAGTGGAAGTGCAGGTGACTTCTCGCCAAAAAGATGGAGAATTTAAATTAGAGGAAACCAAGTCCACATTTTCTCCATCATGTCTTAATGAGATGCCATATTTTCCAGAAGCAAATCTTTTGGAGTTGTCCTTTGATAGCGATCTGTGCAAATGGAGAGAAGAAAGTATTTGGCTGAATATTTCTCAAGAATCTGTTCTAGGAGATAAAACAGAAATTAGTTTAGTTGAAGAGCCCCATAATGATCAGGCATTGGACTTCATTGCAAAGAGAGAGAGCATTATACATAGAAAATCTAATCTGGAGAGTAAAATTAGAGAACTTCAGATGATATGTCAGACATATGAAAAGTCCATCAAGAGCTTTGAAGAGCAATTTCAGTCTCGTGAAAATATGAAAAATGAGATACAAGAGCTAAAACAACTAATTATTTATGAAAGGAAAGAATCAGATGACCTCAGAAAGCAAAATATATCTGACAATGAACAGTGGCAACAAAAACTGAGTAATGTGACAATGGAGATGGAATATAAACTGGCAGCAGAGAAGAAACAGATTGAGCACTTGTCTCTGGAGCTAGAAGTAGCAAGACTCCAGCTACAAGGCCTTGATTTAAGTTCACGTTCCCTGCTATGCATAGATATTGAAGATGTAAGTAAGAAATTTTGTGTGCATCATTGTTTTCATTTGATTTACAGTAAAACCAAAACCAGATTCACTTAGGTAAAATGGAAACTATTCAAAATGATTTGTCCTATATCTTAGTTGAAATGGTACAATACAGAAAATAACAAAGCCATGTTATTTTCAGTCTCTGTTATCAATGCTGGATAAGAGCAATATCAATATCCTTTGCTGACAGTTAATAAGGCATTTTATAGTTAAGCTTTTAAGAGCAAAAATATTAAATTGTGTCCTTTTTAATATCTATTCTCATATAACATTTGATATAACTGCTTCATTAGTAGTATTGAAATCTGATTAAATCTGTTATCTTATAAACTTCTGGCTATCAAAGATACAAGAGGTCTTTAGCGGGACACCTGAAAACATGCTAAAATGTGCACATTTTGTTTGTTCTGCTGCCCAGCTTTTCTCCTCATTCGTAACAAAGCGGTGATGCCTCTCACCTGTAGAACTGGGAGGTGGACCAGTGTTGTTGCTGAAGGCTCCAGCACTGAGCTCCACCCTTGAACTCAGGCCACCAGAAATTGTGTCCAGCAGCAGAAAAAGTTGGCGGTTCAGTTTCTCCCAACAACTTTGTTTTATAACTAATTTTTGTTCATTTTTCTGCAATACTAATTTCATTTCAACTTCTTGCTCCTCTCTCCCTCCCCTCAAGTAAGTTCTCTGGATCTGCAAATGCAGCACCTCTCAGTAACTCCCTTTGACCGCTATTGCAGTGGTAGAAAAGCCCTGTAAGATCAAGCTAAGTCCAAGCAGTGCAGTGGGCAGCTTTTTAGGAGTCGGGTATGTCTATACTACCTACTGAATTGGTGGGCAGTGATCGATCCAGCGGGGGTCGATTTATTGTGTCTACTCTAGATGCGATAAATTGACCCCTGAGCACTCTCCCATCGACTCCTGTACTCCACCGGCGCGAGAGGCGCAGGCAGAGTCGATGGGGGAGCGTCAGCAGTCGACTCACCACAGTGAAGACACCGAGGTGAGTAGATTTAAGTACGTCGACTTCAGCTACGTTATTCACGTAGCTGAAGTTGTGTAACTTAGATTGATCATCCCTCTTCCCCTCCCCCCCCCCCCCACCAGTGTAGACCAGGCCTTAGAGGGTGACCTATGTTCTGCTGCTACAAGCCACCAATCCTTGCTCTGTGAGGGGATGGGGCTCTGTTGGACCAGCGTACTAGCGCCATGCATGCGCACATAACACACCTATTTGAAGCCCTGATTCCATTGTGAGAAGGCTTGATGAGGAGAATGAGGATTCTCTAGTTGATGAGAACCCCACGTAGCCTGCTCAGGAATAACACTTGGAAACTCCATATGCTCGGGGTCCCAAAAAGACGAAAGGAATTGTCCCCTTTGTAAGGAAGTCATATGTATAATTAATGAGCAGGTTGTATAAACATCAGGCTTTAAACTTTTTCTCTTGCCTTCCCACTCTTAGGATGCGTTTGCTGGGGTTTTCTCCTATATACGGGTCTCCTGGAGTGCTCTGTATCAGGGTCACTGCCCCCTCCTACCCTGGAGTATATCTGGGCATGCAGAGACACGTTACTTCTGTGAAGCCCTGTCTGAGGTGGCAGGGTAATGTAAATTGTTTATCTCTGCTTTTCAGCCTGGGACCCTCTTTCAACCAGGGAAGGGGCCCCAAATTTTAGGTCACAATGGAGTGGGAATTGTTCCTGTCCATCTATCAGGTCAAGGACGCACGCTTTACCAGGGAAAGGAGTTTGGAGTCTCCTCCCCCTCTCCATAGGCTTGCTCAGCATTGAAGTCTAAGGAGCTTTCAGACAGTGTGTGCCCAGAACAGAGGCACTTAAGAATTCCATTCCTTATGTACCTGCACCATCAGGGGATTACAGAGGCGTCAAGGAGAAATCCCTTCCCATGTTCAAAATGGCTCCTGCTTTACTGAGTAAAAAGCCCCAAGTGGTACTAATTTTCTTTGGAAGTACTTACCTGGGTTCTTGCTTGGCCAGCCTGAGGGTGTAGACAGAACCCTTTCAGGCACCTGGGGCCATCTAGCAGGCTATTCCAACAATCAGCATTTGTCTCAGTATCCCTCCTTAGTTGAGAAATCCCCAGATCAGGATGATTACGCTACCTCACTTCTGTAAACAATTGGGGGAAGTACCCCATGTACACCACCACACAGAAAAAAACCCCAAATCCAGATGACTCTCTCAGCACTGGAAACCAGTGTCTTGAAAAAAACCTCTATAATAAACTATCTAGTTTTTCATACTTTCCTCCTTTGAGATCATCATTTCCAGTTAAAACTAGATGTTAAACTAAAATGTTATATAAAAATATAAGGAAAATTTGTAAATTTGGGGAACCTAAGTGAAGCAGTAATCATACCAGAAAGAGACACAGCCATGCCCCCAGAAGGGGGTTCCTTCCAAAAGATTCCATTTACCAAAAGAGTGAGGACACGACATCAAAATTTCAAAACTTCAACTGTGGCTATTTCTTATACCTAGTAAGGAAAACTACTTGGTGGCAAGCAAGTGGGTCATAGTCTCTAGGGCAGGGGAATATACTATTCCCACAAGAAAGGTTGGGGACCACTGCTCTAGGATATGATCCTCAATTTGAGTGTGAGAGTTCTCTGGGTTACAGTCTAGTCAAATCCTTGAAGTGGTGTGCAAGATACTCTTTCATGGCAATTTTTCCTCTATCTTGATGTGATTTGTGTCAAACCATCCTTACTCTCTGGCTATAAGGAAACTGTTTACACTCATGAACATGAAAAAAATCATCCATACCCTGTGCATCCACATTTACAAGTGGAAGGCTATTTGGGGAACCAGCAAAATTAGTCACTGAGATAACAGAAGCCTGAACCCTCCTTGTCAAAGCCAGCATAGTAATCTGTTGGTCACTGCCGACACCAAAGGTATTCATGAAGGGAGTGTTTGCCTAGCAGAGGGAAAAGTGTGAAGCAGACACTCACATGGAAGACCTAAATATTTTTCTTCCCAAACAATTAAATCTTCAGCATCACACAGACAAAATGATCATTTGTGTGTGAAGACTTTACAACTCCTATACAACACTCTTCGTTTTGACCTACCCTCTGTGTCCAGAGGTTTAAATGACTGGTAGTAGTCATAGCAAGGCTGAGGTCCCATGTTACACAACCCGATCCATTTATAGATAACATCACTGTTTGTGCCCTGTCCAGAGAAACAGATCCATTTATAACTTGCCAGCTGCTAGAAAGGATTCTAACCCACCTGGAGTTCAAAATCAAGAATATTCTGAATCCAGTGCAGGAAATTGTTCAACCAGGTTAAAAATAGGCATGGCTTTGACTATAAATTTACCACTATGGTAAAGATTTACAAAGACCCAAAACTTCATCTCATCAGTTGTATCCTGGCAGCAGTCACCCTGTAGCCAGTCTTCTCCAGTGACCAGGTTTGCTGATGCCATGCATTGGCACTGTCTTCTGAGTGGGATTTCACAATGTGCCTCCAGAAATTCCTTTTGTGGACACGTCATTCTCAGATCCTGTCCAAATGTCTCTTTTGGGGCAGGTAAGTACAAGCAACATACTTTAAGCCAACCCAGTTTTCACTTTGGCCCTTGGATGATTGCTACAGGAACAAACCTCACTTGGTGAAGAGCATACCTGGAAGGCAAGATGACCCTGGGTTATGGTCCCTCACTCAGAAAAAAGAGCATCCAGCTTTCTCAACCTCACAACTTGTGCTGTACAGTTTTTCAGTATGTCAGGGTACACTTCCTTTTAGTTTACTTTTACAGAATTCAATAGTGTTGGAACAAAAACATAGGAATGGACAGATGGGATCAAACCAGTGGTCCATTGAGTCGTCTGTCATCTGACAGTGGCCAATAGCAGTTGCTTCAAAGGAAGGTTCAAGAAACCCTGTAGAGGGCAGTTAAGGAATAACTGACCCACAAGGGAAATTTCTTCCTATCTCCTGTTAGAGGTTGACTTGTGCTCTGAAGTATGAATGTTTAAATCCCTTTCAACATAAGTGAGCAACCAGAGGTCAGAACTTTTCTCTCAGAGGCCATGGAAATGTCAGATGTAGAGAAGAATCTGCTGCTTTACAAGACAGTTTACATAAATGGAACAGGAAAGAGCTGAAGTCATCCTTCTAGTTCTTCACTCGCAAGAAGTCCTGGGAATTTTTGGACATGATTGATAGCTAAGGAAACTCCACTATAGCTGCAGAAGAACCAGATCGCTTGAAGCATGGGCCCCCATTTCATCTGTACCTGAGCTGCCTATAATTTAACAGCCTGGATGTCAAAAGAAAAGTGCAGTTCAGCAGAGATTATCCATTAGCCCAGTGATTCTCAAACTTTTGTGCTGGTGACCCCTTTCACATAGCAAGCCTCTGAGTGTGATCCCCCCTTATAAATTAAAAACACTTTTTTAGCCTCACTGATACATTTTGGTATCCAGACAGAATTCAATCAGGAAATTTCATTCATTGTTCTGGTAAAGTTTCACTTATGGTGCAAAGGAAACAATACATTTTTGGGTGCAGGGACTATCTCTTTGTTATATATTTTTGTGGTACCCAGCACAATCGGGCCCTGGTGTCTAATTAGTACAAAAAATTAATAATGATCACAACATTTGGATGATCTTAGCTACACTGGAGTTTCTCCCATATGGTTGGTTAGAGACCTACAACCAAACACCATAATAAGTTTGGGTACTAGCCATAAGTGTTCTTTATGCAGGTATATCAAACTCCCAACTGAGCACCAAATGTCAAGTTTCATCAGACTGGCCAGCAGTTGGCTTTTCTAGTTGCTATTGGTTCCAAAAGTCAGGTTTTGGAATGATTTCTTGCAGCTTGGTCGATCGGTCGTAAAGAAAGGTTTCTGGGCTGTAAGAATAACCTTTTCTGCCCAAGGTAAATTCCTCTTTCCACAATTCTTGGAAATTAGTTGGTTTCAACTTTAATTTTGGAAAGGTTGTGGCATTATCGGGGATTCTTAGATCTCTAAAAGATGTATCTTAAGCATATAGAATATACATGCCAGTCATACATTCATCATCTCTTGCCATCCAAAATGCAGGACCTTGGGGTTTCAAAGTTGCTACAGACAAGATATTAAAATCCTTCACTAGTTGGCACCCTAGGCATTTGAGAAACCATTCACTGAGTGAATCAAGGCTCTCTCCATAAGGTCCCTAGTGGTACTGTGGGACAAAAATATCAGCCTCATCTGAGGAAGATTTGCAAAGTAGGATCCCATTTCTCTGCAGAGGCATCCTTTTGTAGGTTGCTCCTTGGTTGATTCCCAAATAATTCCCTCAATATGAAGCTTTTGCTTTATATGGGGTGAACTCCTAATTCTGTCCTATTCTAACAAAAGCGAAAATTCTGATTTATCCTTTTTCCCTCCCACACACACTTCTGTGAATCACTGCTTGCTATTTCCCATTTGTGATGAATGAAGAGAAGTTCTTCAGCATAATGAGAAATTTCAAGGGCTTGTCAAGCGATTAAAAAAATTAATCACACTGTTAATAATAGTGCTTAATAATAGAACTCTCTTTATCATGAAAGTTGAACTTAAAAATGTAGAATTATGTACAAAAGACTGCATTCAAAAACAAAACAATGTCGAACTTCAGAGCCTACAAGTTCACCCAGTCCTACTTCTTGTTCAGCCAGTCACTCAGAGAAACAAGTTTATTTACATTTTCAGGAGATAATGCTGCCCACTTCTTGTTTACAATGTCACGTGAAAGTGAAAACAGGCATTTGCATGGCACTGTTGTAGCCAGCGTTGCAAGGTATTTATGTACCAGATGTGCTGAAGATTCATATCTCCCTTCATGCTTCAACCACCATTCCAATGGACATGCATCCATGCTGATGATAGGTTCTGCTCAATAATGATCCGACGCATATTCATTTTCATCCTCTGAGTCAGATGCCACCAGTAGAAGGTTGATTTTCTTTTTTGGTGGTTCGGGTGCTGTAGTTTCCGCATCATAGTGTTGCTCTTTTAAGACTTCTGAAAGCATGCTCCATACCTCGTCTCTCTCAGATTTTGGATGGCACTTCATATTCTTAAACCTTGGGTCAAGTGCTATAGCTATTTTTAGAAATCTCACATTGGTACCTTCATTGCATTTTTGTCAAATCTGCAGTGACAGTGTTCGTAAATCAAACAACATGTGCTGGGTCATCATCCGAGACTGCTATAACAAGAAATATATGGCAGAATGTGGCTAAAACAGAGCAGGGGACATACAATTCTTACCCAAGATGTACAGTCACAAATTTAATTAATGCACTATATTTTTAACAAACATCATCAGCGTGGAAGCATGTCCTCCAGAATAGTGGTGTCACAGAGCGAGACTCACCCCTGCGGCACCTCCTGCTGGTCCCTCAGGGAATTAGCTCTTCCAGCCTCTGGAGCGCCCTCTGCAGGCCGTTGTCCCACGTGCCACTGGCCCCCGTGTCCATCCTGGACCCCGGTGCCCCTTTTACCCAGGGTGCTGCCCCCTAGCAGTAACCCCACAGTCTCTGGGTCTCCCCTCCCCGGGGAACCCCCACCCACTATCCCTACCTCGCCTCAGTCTTTGGCTACTGCCAGTCACCATCTAGCCCCCACACACTGGGGCAGACTGCAGTGTACAAACCACTCATCACAGGCAAGGGGGGGTTTGGACCTGCTGCCTCTGCCTACCCTTGGGCTGTCCCCTGCAACTCCAGTACCTATTCGGCCTTATACTAGGCCACAGCCTGGGGGGTTTCCAGGCCGGAACTCCCCAGCTCCTCTGGCCTTCCCCCAGCCCTGCTCCACCTTAGGTACATAGGTATGCTCCCCAGCAGCCAGGCTCTTCTCCCTCTAAAGGCAGAGAGAGCAAGCTCCTAGCCCACTGCCCTCTTACGAGGGCCAGCTGAACTCTGATTGGGGCGTGGCCACAACTGAGGCTGCTTCCCCAATCAGCCCAGGAGCTGCTTGCCCCCAGCCACAACCCTCTCCTGGACTGTTTTAAGCCCCTAAGGGCAGGAGCAGGTGACCACCCCGCTACAGGTGGCTGAAGCATGAAGGGGCACACAAATGTTTAGCATATCTGGCACATAAATACCGTGCAAGGCCGGCTACAAAAGTGCCACGCAAACACCTGTTTTCACTTTCAGGTGACATTGTAAATAAGAAGCAGGCAGCAGTACCTCCCGTAAATGTAAACAAACTTGTTTGTGTAAGCCATTGGCTGAACAAGAAGTAGGACTGAGTGGACTTGTAGGTTCTAAAGTTTTACATTGTTTTGTTTTTGAGTGCAGCTATGTAACAAAAAAAAATCTACATTTTTTTAGTTGCACTTCATGATAAAGAGATTGCATTACGATACTTGTATGAGGTAATTGAAAAATACTATTTCTTTTGTTTATCATTTATACAGTGCAAATATTTGTAATAAAATAATGTAAAGTGAGCACTGTACACTTTGTATTCTGTGTTGTAATTGAAATCAGTATATTTGAAAATGTAGAAAAACATCCAAAAATATTTAATACATTTCAGTTGGTGTTCTATTGTTTTAACAGTGCAATTAAAACTGTGATTGATCGTGATTAATTTTTTAAATTTAATCGTGTGAGTTAATTGCGATTAATCGACAGCCCTAGAAATTTCTTACCTGATCATTTTCTTTCTACTAGTAGCATCTCTTCATTCAGCCCACTGTCCTTATCTGATAAATGAACATGACACAATTTATAGAAAATTGGAATATTTTTTCTAAAGGGAGATTTAAATATATAATCATCTTAACATTAGTTATTATAATTTCAGGTTGTCTTAAGGTTAGTAATAGTTTGCGAGAGTTTTCCTATAGCTTTGGAATAACTCTTGTAATGGCCTGAGTTGAAGGGTGAGGCTTAATCCTGTAGCCTCCAGCAACAATACTGGATCAAATTGCACAGGAGAGTGACATTACCAATTTGTTCGGAACAAGAGAAGTTGCTAGCGGAAAATTACCCGGTAAGAAATTTCTCTGTGTTCTTTGTAGACTCACTCTTGTTTTTCACTGATTTTTACCAATTGCAGACTTCTCCTAATGAACAAGAAAATAATGGCGTGCATCCGTTGCAAGTGCATAGTTTGCCTAATGAAAACTTGGCACCCAAGCGAGAGAAACCTGAGATAAGACTATGTGAACAAATTACTATAGAAAAGAACTCTGAATGTGAAAATGTAGCTGAGGTCACGGAAGCAAGATCTGCAGAAGAATGTCCAGCAAAACTGATCTCTGAGACTGAATATAGAAATACATCGGAGAAAAAGACAGACTGCCACAGTGAATCATCATTTTCCAATCACAACATATCTCTAACACCTCTGGATTTCTTGGAAAATCAGGTAACAATTGAAACTCTTCAGCTACAGATAAAGCAGACATCTAGTGAAAACCTGAAGCTGCTCCATGGCATAGAAGAAAGCAATAAAAAGGTTGATGCTCTGCTCATGGAAATCAAAGAATTAAACTCAAGGTTGGATTTGCAGCATACAGAACTAACTGCAAAGGTAACTGCTTATGCAGAACTAGAAAAAACAGTTCTAGTACTTAAAAAAGAAAACTCGGACTTAAATGAGAAATTTGAATCTGTTTCTTTTGATAAGCACCAGATAGCTTATAAAGTTATGATTCTAGAAAAAGAACTTGACAAGGCAAAGTCTGACGTGGACGTGTACAAAGTTAGATTATCTGATGTAACAGACATGCTGGAGGACTTAGAAGTGACCAAAGGAGACTGGCATGAGAAGTTCCTTCAGTCTGAAAACGAATTGAGGAGAACAAAATCTGAGAAAGAGAACATTCAGAACCATGCCCTGTCCATAGAAGGTGACATAGAGGAACTTCAGAGAAAAAATCAGCAGTTAGAAAAAGACAGTGAAAATAAACTGAAAACTATTTCAACTCTTCAAGAGCAACTTGCTGTAATCACAAGGGAGAGAAACCAACTCGGTCAAGAACTGAGCATTTTGTCAGAGAACAAAGAGGAGTTGGATCAATTGTATCAAACACTGCAGGAGAAAATAAAAGAGCTAGAGTCAAATAAAGTGGATGCTACTGAATTTATCAGGATATTAGAGGCTGAAGCTAAGACACAAACCAAACTGCTTCAGACCACAAAATCTGATGTAGATCAGTTATCAAGGGAAAAAGACTATCTTGTGCAGCAATTGCAGAATATGGAAAAGGATACAGAGGTTCTCACATTAGAAAAAGAAAAGTTGCAAAACCAAATGCAGGATCTGGAGGAGGAAAAAAAATTGATTCTAGGGGAGCCTGAAATGTTGCAGACTAAGTTAAGTGAATCAGAAATGGAAAACTCTAAGCTTTCCAAAACTTTGGAAGGCTCATTAATTGAAAAAGGAGAACTTGCTGCTAGACTGAACTCAACACAAGAAGAGGTGGATCAACTGCGATATGGAATTGAGAAGTTGAAAATGAAAATAGAATCTGATGAGAAGAAAAGGCGCCACACAGTTGAAAAACTGAAAGAGAGTGAACGGAAAGCAGACTTTCTTCTGGACAAAACTGAGAAGCTTGAAAGAGAATTGCAGATGTCAGAAGAAAATCTAGAAGATGCAATTCTGCAGGCAGAGACTGCTAACACAGAGACAGAAACATTAAAAATTGAGATGGAAGAGATGGCTGAAAGGTTGAAAAGTTTAGAATTAGCAGTCAATGCCTTCAGGTCAGAAAAAGAAGGTTTGACTAAAGAACTACAAGAAAAACAAGAAAAGATATCTGAATTAGAATCTTCTAACTCTAACGTTGTAAGACTGCTGGAAGAAAAGGAGAAAGAAAATATGCAAATTAAAGAAGAGTCTGAAAATGTCACGGTATTGATAAAATCTCAGCTGAAAAATGCAAGTGAGGAAATAAAGCTTTCTTTCAATGAGCTAGAAATTTGTAAGGCAAAAGAACAAGACTTAATTTATCAAGTGGGTTGTCTTGAACATGATAAAACACAACTATTACTGGAACTTCAGGAAGTAAGAAACATCAGTACCAAACTAGAACAATCACTGGAAGCATTTGTACAGGAACTTGCAGACTGTAAACAAACCCTGGATGAGAAGATCCAAGAAAATGGTGCGCTACAAAAGAAGATTAAAGATGTAGAGCAGCTTTTTGTACAGCTGTCACATGCGGAAAGTGAACGTGAATGCTGGAAGCAGGAAAAAGAAGGGCTGCAGAATTTGATAGTTGAATTGAAGCAGAAGGTTCAACATCTATCTAATAATGAAATTTTGCAGACTATCCTAGAAAATCTAAAAGCATCTCATAAAGATCTTGAGAAGGAGCTGGAGTCCACACTGTCTGAAAAAAATGCTCTTGTTGAAAAGGTAATTCAATTTAAGCTATTGTACAGTCCTCTTTGTAAGAATGGAGATAGAAAGTCCTCTGGGCTGACCGCTTCCTTGACAAATTAAAGTCCAGACGAGTTTAAACTGAGGGTTGTACAGTAATCACTGACAAAAATTTGTGGTGCTGTGGAAACAATAGGTCTGATTTTCAGTGAATGTTTGTCTCACAGGGAGTTGTTCTATAATAGCTATTTGTGATTAACTCCCTATGTGGATACTTCTACTCTGGAATAAGACCATCCTTGCAGGGAGTTAATCAGGAATAACTATGCCACTATAAATTCATACCCTACCATAATCCGAATTAATTCCTCAATGTAGAAAAGCCATAAGATTGTATGTGTGCACTTGCAAGTCTACAAAGATTTGGGTGTATGCACTAACAGATAGGCATTCACTTACCAGGTAATGTGTATGCAATGTAGGTGTTTGTTTGCCTATACCCACAGACCTACTGAAAGCTGTGTGTGTTTTGTATTTAGGGTTTTTGTATATGTGGTACCGTTGGCAGCTTTAGGGCACAAGTCAGAGTCCATGGAAGTTGATGGGAAGACTCCTATTGACTTCACTGGGCTTTGAATCAGATTCTTATTGCCTATTTAACAAATGGCCCTTTTAAAATGTATCCTGGATCAAGGTATTCCGGGAGGGTTATAGAGCTGGAGACTGCCACTAGGGTGTGGAGAGATGACTCGGAGCTAGAGAAACAGGAGAGAGAGCGTGAGGAAGAGCAAGTGTAATGCCAGAATCTTTCTCTTCCCTGAGAAGGGAAGAGGAGAAAGGACAATGAAATTAACATTGGGGGGCAAGGGGGGGGAGTAAAGGTAGTCTGGGGAAAAAGCAGTCAGAAAGATGAATAATCTTCAGGAACAGAGGGAAAACAGCCAAGTTCGTTACTGTATGAGGAATTGACTTTTCCAAGTTTGAGGGCCAGATGCTCAGCTGGTGTAAATCTGTGTATCTTCATTGAAATCCATGGATCTCTGCCAGTTTAAAGCAACTGAGGTTCTGGCTCCAACATTTTAGGAAATTTAATACTCTGTTAATATTCTCCTCTAATACAGAATGAAGATGAGCTCACTGTTCTTTCCCTTTCCTTCATACTTTGTATTTGAAAACTGTTTCACTGGAAATGGGAGGCCTCAGGATGTCATCCTGGAAAGGCTGCTATGACAAAGGGCTCTTCTCTATTTCAGGCATTTATATGTCTTCCATCAGCAGAGTATCTGAGATGAATTTGATAACAAGTATAATGTTTCTCAAGTACTCATTTTTTAAAAATAAACTTTTTGACAGCTCTCTAGGGTAGATAAAATCTAGGTTCATATTTAAGCCTCTTATTCTAAAGTGCTCATATTTCATTCTCCACGTTTGATGTCTTACAAATCATATGAAGTGCAGCCTTGCTTTCGTTTATGTAACCATTGCTTCTAATTTAAATAGGCATGTTAGCTGCAGAAACCGTGTGCAAAACTACATGGCTATGGGCCTGTTCCTGGATGTCAATAAATGTTTTGCCATGAATTTCAGTGTGACTTTTAGGAATCAGACCCAGAATTAACTCTCTATATCCTAATATGTCCACAGAATAGTCACAAAAATAGACAGCTCAAATACTTCAGATTGTTGCAACATCTTTGTCATGGTGAGACTAATGACCCTGAACGTCTCAGAACACTCTCAGTAGGAACAATTGCTGTATATGTTGTGAAGTTAGCTTTGGCTTTAATGCTAACATCATTCGTGGGATGAAGCTTCTTGTACAACCCAGAGCTAAAATGCCTTTGTAAATGACAGAGAGGCCCATCTTCTCTGTAATCTTGTATGCTACTGTTTTGTGTTTAAAAAGTTTGAGTCTGGGACTACAGTACTGTACTTATACAGCCGTTAAATAGTTTTCTCTTACCTTGTCAGTTTTTGACATTTAAAGATTTTTCCAGATGCAAAGCCAAATTGTCTAATATGTCAGCTATTTCGCAATCTATAAAAATGTAATTACCAAAGACTGAGCAACTTTTGTTTGTAGATTCAACTGGATCCAACTACTTCAGAAAAAAATGAACCAAATAAGAGTTTGGATGGGGTTCAGAAAGAGCTGGAGGAAAAAAAGAGAGAAATGAAAAGAGAAATATCCGAATATCAAAGCAGACTTCTTCAGGTGGAGAAAAATCATCAGGCTCTTCTGGCAGAAGCAAACAGAAAGGTAAAGCAAACAAGAAAAGGGCACGGGGGATCTTAAGGAAGATTTGAATATTCAGCAAACAACTTATGTGTATATAATATCCCCTAGAAAGAGGTTGTCTTTGCTATAGTATTTCAAAGCACTTACTTCCGATAATTACTATGGGGGAAAATGAATGTGTATAGTCTGTCATAAACTTAATACTTTGAATGCTGTGTTCACACATCTTCACTGGGACTACTCCAGGGAGGAAGGGCTTGTTAGAGTGGGTCTAATATTATGGTAATCTAGGTAAAGACAAAGGTTACAGCATTGGGGATTGTGAGGAAAGAGTCAATTGTGATTAAAAGGAGGACGTGGCAGGATTTGAGAAGAGACTGAATATGAGGGAGAGAAAAGAGTTGAAGGTGACAGGATAGCGGTGTAATAATACTAGTCCTTCTATCCTAGGATTTCATTGTTTCACAAACAATTATTTAAGCCACAAAACATCCCTGTGAAGTAGGTGTCTCATTGTATCAGAGGTGATAGAGGTGGAATGTGGTGGAAATTAATTAATAGCAAAGATATAAAGGGCCAGATTCTCTGTGTGCTGCATTGTGTGGTAGTCGTCTACACCAGTGTAAAGTAACTTTGCAGTGGGGTAAATGACAACACAAGGTGCAGGGCAGCAGAATCTGACCCAAGAACTTCAGATTTGAAGAGACTGAGCTGGAGCCTGTGTGGCATCCAAGCAGAAGATTTGAGAGGCAGCTGGAGAAGTGAGAGCAAATAGAAGGGAGAACCTTGAGGAGTAGTATTTCTACATTTAGCTTAGTAATGCAAGAATTGGAGGCTTTTAGTAGGAATGCTAACACAACTTTTAACTGTTTGGTCTTACAGAGAGCCCACATAGATCCCATACAGAAAAGCTAGTAAAATATGAATGATTGGTCTGAACCTATGAAAACAGGAAAAAGCATGATCTGCTAGATCTGCCAGTGTTGTACAACACTTTGATTTGTTTACGGATCTCTTCTCATCTTTAAGTGTAATGTTTGGCTTTTGTGAGCTTAAGTCACACTGAATGTTACTGTAACTTAGTTCTATAGATTTTTCAAAATAGTTATACTTTACAAATTGTACTGAAAAATACAAGGCTTAAGAACACTTCAGAATATATATTTACTCAATAGTCATTAAAAAGTCCTCCTTTTGAAAGAGTTGTCTGCTTATCTGCAAAAATGTGTACCTGGAAGCTTTTCAGATACTCAGTGCCCTAGTTCATGTAATAAATAACCCATTTGAAATTATTTGTGTCTTTTTATTCTTTTCATTCCTATGAATTAAAAACGTTGTTTGTTTGTTTTTAAACAAGAATTCTAGTAAACTATTCTTTTTAAAATATTGTAGAATTCTTCCAGTTTTACACATAAAGCAAATTGGTCTTTCCCATTTTAAATTCAAAATAAACATTTATATTATGCAAGCTTACTGCAAAGCTCCCGCAGACAATAAGTACATTTTCTGTGTAGTATTTTGTAGGGGGCCTTTTAAAAATTGTACTTGTTATCTATTTATTTGCCTATAGAATGAAGTAGAAATTCAGGCCTGTCAAGAGAAATTGAATTCATTGGAGCAGTGTCTTAGTGAACAAAAGTTGGAAATGGAGCTCTTGAAGTCAAGTAAAGAGGAATTAAATAATTCTCTGAAAGATGCTAACCAGACAATAGAAGAACTTAAGAATATTAAGGTATGTATTTTCCCTATAAGCTGTTTCATTTTTGACTTTCGAACTAAATTGCAATGTAGTATCTAGAAAGAGGCATAGTATAATGGTATAAGCACAGAACTGGAAGTAAAGAGCTCCTGAGCTGACCTCTGGCTTTGACTCTGCCTTAATTTCACCAACTAAAATGAAGATAATACCTTATTTGCCAGGGTCTGTATTTGAAAATTACACCGTGTTTAAACATGTCTTTTCACTCTGCCCCAAGGTTAACCATAACTGACTGATGTGATATTAAACATAACAGTGCAGTGTCGACACTGCATGTTGTAACATCATGTTAATTAACACATTAATTAATACCTTATGAAACTTTCCAGTGTAGACATGCCCCTATTGTCTTTAAATCAGTCTGATAATAGATGCTGGCTACTACCTTAAGTATTAGTGTTTCATTATGTCACACTCACTTTGTGCGAGCATATCAGTCCTGATGTATGCAGAATTTCCATCTAAATTATTTAGTGATTCTTCTTATGACAGCACTATTTTTGCTAATAATTTAGATAGGAGTGTGAACAATTCCACGTCATTGCAAAAAAAAATCTGATAATGACTGTATGAAGTTTTACCTGTAATGCACATAGGTTGGGTGTTTACTGCCAATCAGAAGGGGCAAAGTTTTTAAACCTGTCCATCTAGCTGAATTTTTTTCTTATCAATTCCCTCTGCATTTTCTAGCGTGCAGTCTTTTTCTACTTCCATTTGTGGTGAATGACGGACTGTAGTTCTGTGCTCTCACTTCAGAAATAAACACATCAAAAAGCACTCATGTAGCACACTGTGGAGCCAATATTGTGGCAAGCAGGCACTGAGTTACAATACTCACTCCATGCCCAGCTAATGGAGCACTGTGCTTGATATTTATGTATCCTGAGGTGTGTTTTATAAGGCTGCTAGATATCCACCATCCATTTATTTTGGCATTCCAATGCACATAGGGTGGACAAACCTGCCTGGACCATGTGCTTTTCAGCTGGGTTTTGTCATTTGTTTATTTCAAATATTATATTTAATTATTATTTCTCTATCAAGGAAATCTACATGCGTAGCTTTCCAATAAACATGGCTTTAATGTTTCTCTGTTGGAATTAGAAGCTGCTATAATTCAATTAAAAGAAAAGAAGTACTTGTGGCACCTTAGAGACTAACAGATTTATTTGAGCATAAGCTGTATTTTCCACTGAATGCATCCGATGAAGTGAGCTGTAGCTCACGAAAGCTTATGCTCAAATAAATCTGTTACTCTCTAAGGTGCCACAAATACTCCTTTTCTTTTTGCGAATACAGACTAACACGGCTGCTACTCTGAAACCTATAATTCAATTGTATATTACTAAGTGAAGTCTACTGTACAAATTCATATTATAATTTTTGTCTGGTTTTTTAGTTGCACTGAACTTTTACTGGCAGATGAGATGTCATTAGTGAGCGTATAATGCTTAGACAGAAGAATGGAGTTTCCTATTAGCAACTAAAAATAATATTTTTATTTTATAGGTGGACAATCTGAAGTGTATAGTTCAACTGAAGAAGCAAAATGAATTTGCTTGTAGTAAAATGGAGATATGGATGAAATCCTGTAAACAGCTAAAGCAGGAAAAAGAAATGTTGCAGAAACAAATTGCTGAACGTGGTGCTCTGTTAAAGAAACAAAAGCCAAGTATGTGGTCGTTTAATAAGGAAATGCTATACTAGAATGTCATTATAAGTGAATCATAATTAAGGCTGCAAATCATTCACGAAAGTCACAGTTTCCGTGACCTCCGTGAATTTTGCAGCGCTGGTGCAGCTGACCCCAGGACCACCCCAACAGCTGGGGAAGCCCAGGAGCCAACATCACCAGCCACTGCTCTGGCAGCCCCAGGCAGTTGGTCCCTTGCGCCGCCCTGGAGCAGCAGTCTGGGACCAGCAGTGGCGGGGCCCCTGGCCACACCCCTGCCTCCCCCTCCCCCCCCCCGCAGCAGCATCACCCTGCTCTGTCCTCCCGCCCTGCAGCAGTCTTCAGGAGCACCCCCCCTCCCAGTAGGTGAGATTTAGTCATGGGTATTTTTAGTAAAAGTCATAGACAGGTCACGGGGACGTGACTTTTTGTTTATTGCCTGTGACCTGTCCGTGAGTTTCACTTAAAATACTCGTGGCTAAAACACAGCCTTAATCATGATCCTGTTTCTAGCCTTAATGTATTCATTTATAAAACATGTTTTCAAAACATCCATTATTACATTTGATTCAGATGAGGGGCCAGATCCTCAGCTGGTGTAAATCAGTATAGCTTCTGAAGCTATGCCATTCACACCAGCTGAGAATCTGGCCCAAGATCTGTCTCCTCAAATTTCAGAGTCTTCTTATATGTTATGAATATAAATTTCCAACATCTATGTTTTGAAATCGAAAATGACCTTAGGATGAAAGGGAGCCTATTTTTTTAAACAACAGTAGAGTGTGGTGTGTAACTTCTTACAATGCTTTGTTTGAGACATTTACTACTGACAGAATGTAAAATGTTGGAGTGTGTCTGTTCTTTCCGTTGCTGACCATAACAACAAAGAAAATTCACATTCTGGGTATAGATGGCTGATAGTTCAGCATCCACCACGGAAAAATTTACATCTTTTAGAGTTTATATATATATGTCCTTCCCAACAGCTTTTGGTGTCCTCCTGGATTGTAGACAGTGAGAGAGGAGCAGCTCTTAAAGTGTTATGCTTCAGATAGTACCTCCATTTTCTAAATATCATCAGCCTGGTACTAGTTGCAGCTTTCTGGGACCAGGAAGTGCTGGAGTTTATTAATTTGAACAAATAATGTTTTTTAAGACACATACATAGGGGTTTTATTGATCACAAGCTTCAATCATTTCAAGAGTTGTCAGGGACTAAGTACAGAGCTAAATAGGACAACAATTTAAAGTGATCACCACAATGTGTAAAATACTACAACTTGACTGCCATTATCTAGGGTAAGTTAGGCTAGCAAATATTCATGAGTGTCCAATAAGCAGAATCACTAGTGGTATAAAAAGGGATCCATATTTCTGAGGTAAGCTATATTCAATTATATAAACAAAAACTGTTAAAATAATGGTAAGGTGGTAATGTTAAGCACTTAAAAGTTAAGAAATGCCAGAATTAATGTTGCCCATGCATTGTGTGTCAGGAACAGATTCCAAAGAATTGGGGTACATGGCATCCTTACAGTAAATATGGTATCAACGGAGATCTCTTCTGTAAAGTAACCTCTACATGATGTCTGTTTTATTTGGTATAGTTTATTGTGGTTGCACAAGGATACACCTTATGTACTTAATTAACAAATGAATGATTGAGATCATTGCATTGTAAACTCATCTTTCCAGAGTCTCCTTAAAGTTATTTGTACAGGTAATGACTCTTTCCTTTGGTCAGGTGCTGATGAGGTTGCCAGTGCAGAAGAAATGAGGTTGAAGCTGGAAGAAATAAAAGAATCTGTAGAAGAGAAAACCAAGGAAGCAGAAGAAAACCTGGAGAAGTACTGCACTCTGATTATTAAGAACTATAAACTAGAGGAAGAAAATGAGATGTTAAAAACGCAGGTCTCTCTGCTGAGTGCTCAGCTGAAACAACCAGCAAATGCTGTTAATTCTCCTTCACAAAATTCAGATAATCCAGTAACACTTAACAATCAGTCAGTTACAGAGAAGAGGTCAGATGAAGACCCTACTAAGCTTTCAGGTAAAAGACAAAGATGCCAAGAAACCAAGAAAGATGATGGGGAACCAAAATCCCCTATACCAGAGACCTTATCTAAAAAAATGAAAAAGGGAGCATTCTACCAACATTCACTGACCCATGAGAATACTGAGTATGAGCCAGACGGACTCCCAGAGGTGGTGAAAAAAGGTAATTGTTACTACTTTAGAGGAGAACTGTCCACATTTGTGGGGAGTGTGTGCGTGCATGCTTATCTAAATAATCGTGTTGTCATATGTGTGACCTGGAAGCATTGTAAAAACTTGGATATCACTGGCCAAATTCAGTCCTGGTATAGGCTGCATAACTCCATTAAACTCAACTGCTTGTCAGAGCTGAGTTTAGCCCCATATGTTTTTAAAAAAGCTCTATTATACAATTAAGGCTATAAGGGGACAGTATCTTTTGTTGTAGGTGTATGTAATTTTTAGTGGTTTTGTCTTTTAGTCTGTGTGATGTCTGCCCATCTGTACAGTTTTGTAGTAGTTGATGACAAAAGGAAAACAGCCAAAAATTCTGAAATCCAGAATCCTAATATCAGGTTGTAGTTTTGAAAATCAGTCTAGATAAATTTTGTTGACTTTGGGACTCCTCCAAAAACTTTGCAAAAGTCCTCTGGCAAAAAGAGAGGGATTCCAGGCCCAGTCATTCCCAATATAAAACACCCCTTCCTTCTGGTTGATAGGAAGGGGGAATATTTTTGATTAAATATTTTTGACTAAATGTTTTTTTCATTGAAATATGCTGTATTGTCAAAGCCGAAATGTTTCACGGAGATGTATTGATTCTGACAAAGTTTTCGCTGGGAAGGTTTCTGAGGTGCAAAGTGAACTCTTGCAGGGAGGAAGGCCCCCAAATTGAAAACCTGATGTTTCTGATACAATTTCATTTTGTGAAAGCATTTGAAAGGCTTTTGTTTTCATTCCAATCCAGGAAAAAAATGAATTCTGAAACCTCGAAAGGTGTCGCAAAACAGAATTGTCACCCTCTGGCCAGCTCTACTTAGAACAATAGAAAAGACATCATTTTCAGATGGAAATTATTTTCCAGTTAATGGTGTCCCTTTAAAGGAAAAAGGGAACATTTTCTTGGGGAAAACTCTTTTTGCCTTTTTAGTAGAGTTGTTGGAGAGATCCACACCCTTGCCTGAGTTCATATATAAAATTCTGGAAACACAAAATAGTCCTAATAATTCCCCCATTATATTTTATTCAGTGAGTAAATGCCATTTTACTTTCTTATATTATTATCTGTTGTCATCTCCATATTGAAATGAGCAAGATCAAATTGATTTGAACAATAAAATAATTTAATCAACTGTGGTTAATTGAAGCTGTTTATTTTTCAGGGTTTGCTGATATTCCTGTTGAGAAAATCAGTCCTTATGTTTTGCGTAGAACAACTCTAAACCTAAGGACCAGTCCCCATCTTGCTGCCCAAAGCCAAAGATTGTCACCAAGTGCCCAAAGTTTACAAAAAGGCAGTTCAGATAATCTTGCAGAGATCTCTAAACTGACAGCTGGTGGCAGCAAATCACAAAAGGTAACTGATCTTAAAAAAGTATCTAAATATGCAGGCCATGGGAAATCCACATTATGTATTTATCTATCCAAGTGAGTTTGAAGATATGCCGTGGTATGTCTGCCATGAATATACTGAAGACAAGGTCATAAATGTAAATACAATGAATAAAGCTTGGCATAACAAAGGTCTGGGCATAATTGGTAAACTTAGAATTGTTGGTATGATCAAATCTGTGATCTCATGCCAAGTGCTCATTAATTTGGTAAATGGAAATGAGGTAAATCTTCCTACTTTAATGCTCATCACAAATATTTGATTATTTCTTGAAAGACCTGGATGCCTAGAGCAGGGTGTGTGTGTGTGCGTGCATGCGTATATGGATTACACGCAAAAGCACTCAAAAGTTCAGATATGCCAGAATTAAGGCTCCTTGTCCCAGTCTCTCTGCTCAGCCAGTCCCAGTTTTCCTCTCCTCCCCTTAGCTCTGTCTTCTCTCAGTGTCTTCTCCACATTTCTCCCCCTCCTTTCTCTCACAACCAGTCCTAGCCTTGCCTACCAGCTCCCTGTCCTTAGCCCCCTTCCCCTGCCCCCCATTCCAGTCCCAGTCTTGCCAAAATCCTTGTCCCAGTCTGCCCTATCTCACCCCCCTCACCCCCTTTTGCCCTCTCTGCACTTGAGTCCCGTATCTTCCTCCTCCACTGTGCTTCTGCACCAGCTTGGAGGGGTCATTGGGAGTACAGGAGAGAGAGGTTCCTGCTCTCAGTTCTGGTTCCTGGCCCAAAGAAGCTGGGATGAGCAGTTGCAGGAAAACTCTGGCTTTGACCCCTGTAGGTCTGGGCTGGAGCATAGTCAGTTGCTCTGTGGGGATGGCACAGTGCTGTGTTTTCACATCCAGGAGCTGTGGGGAAATGGCACATGTGCAGTCACTCTGTGGGGAATAGCTCATGCACAGTTTGGTTAACACTGAGAGCTGTGCGAGATTCAAGTATACTCAGCGAGGGAGAAATCTTCAGAGATTTTAGCTGCTAAAAAATCTAAGAATTCTCTCTACTGAGCATCTGTGAACTGTGATTTTTTTCAAAGGCTTATAACCTGCCCAAATTCGGGCAGGTTTTCATGGGGATGGCAAAAGGCACATTCTCTGACACAAAGGCCACCCCCTGCAAATTACACATTCCTGCTCCAATGCATAGGTGCATTTAGAACTTTTCAAAGAAAAGTTGCCAGAATATTTTAATATGAGAAAAATGTATATTTCCCTAGCCTTGATCTTGGGAATGGCTTAACCATTTTGGCTGAAATTCTGCCTCTGCCCCCAACCCCTGAAGAAAAAGAGCATGAGGCAGACATAAAGGCATGGAAAATTTCAGCCAAAACAATTAAGGTTTGTAAAGTTTTATAAGCAACAGAAAACAGGGTCTTGTAATGGGAGGAGTCAGGTAACCTTAATAATAAGTGATGCTACTAGCTTCGCCCGTAATATATATTGGTAACAATTTTGTTTTTGCTGTTGCATTGCTGTGAACATAGCCAATTTAAACAACACACAAAATCATTCTTTAAATAACAGTCTCTACAAAAACAATCATACTTCAACAAATTGTTTAAAGAGAGATTCTTTTCCCAGTTTTCTCATTTTTAGGGCCAGACCCTGAAGTCTTTTCTCAGTCCTTATGCAAACTTGATCTTATTTTTTTTCCTTTGCTTTTTATTATTGAAGACACTGGAATGAAAACTGATCTCTTTCTTTAGAAGTTCTGGTACTGAACTTTGTCTTAATGCTTGTATTGTGATAGCCTCAACCAGACACTGGAAACTGCATGTCTACAATCTGAGACTTTGCCCATTGCTAGAAAAACACTGTTAGAGTGAAGGAACAATTACAGAGGTGGCACAGTATCTCTACAACTCTTAGGTCTAAAAAGTCCTGATTCTCATCTCTCACACAGGACCCACATCAGTGTAAGTGGGATCAGAATTGGGGCCAATTACCTATACTATCAAAAGCTTTGGCATTCAGGTTTCAATTGTCATGAAGCACACATTTATAACTATTAAAGTTTTAGCTAACTGATGCTAAAATCATGTCAATTTGGTGGGGAGTGCAGGGAAGACAAGGAAAATTGTAATAGCAGTGGGGACTGGAATTTGAGATAACCAAAAGGTATAAATATTGTGAAATTTTTTCAGCAGTTTTACAAAGCTAGTGTTGAACAGTACAACAAAAATATTGTGAAGATTATGTTAAACATTTAGAATGACATGACATTCTATTGAATATTTCATGATACATTGGACAAGATATCCTCTGCAGGCCAGCGTAAATGCTTCAGGACTAAACAACTTTTTCAAGTGCTATTATTTTTACAGAATAAACTACAGGGCATTTACAAATTCATTATGAAATATCAGTAATTAAACTTAAATTACATATCTCAAAATACAGTTCTGCTGATTAGTGATTGAGCAAGAAGAGACTAGACAAGGAACTACTGTGTACTACTCCTTAGCTTTGCCTACACCTTGTTATATCATGTGACTTGCCATCTGTAAAACACGGATGATAATGCCCATTCTAAACTTGAATGTGGTGAGGAATAGGTAGTTGCTGTAAAGCATTCTGTATAGCACTGCTGTATTTTAAAAGTGATAAATATAAACATTGAAGATTCTTGCTTTTAGAGTGTGTCTGCTAATTCATGCTATTCAGTCGCTTGGAATGGGTCTCTCACTTCCTGCTGGTAATTAACAAGGTTCTCCCATACCACTAAAGCATGAGACTTTTTTTGTTTATGTTGCAGGTAGCTGATACTCAACAGTGCCAAGCGGAAACAGCTATTGAACCCATGGAATCTAGTTCAAGATCTCCTCTTTGCATAAATAAGCAAACCACAAAAGCTGTTGCTGAGATCTCTAGGGAGAATCTTAACACACACAAAGGCAGATGTTCCCTGAGCACACAAACATTGTCTGATCAAAATGAACAAGAAAAAAACTGTATGGTACAGTAAACCTGCAGTTATATCACTTCAGATCAAAATAACCTTTGGAAGATAAATAGTTTTCATGACTAGGTATGAAAACTATATGCCCACTATTTTTTGTCAAAAGCATTTGTATACTACTTTGAACACTAAATCATTTTTACAGGACTTGTTGTTAAACACTTACTGATATCTATGTCAGTAAAGCTACGTTGAAAGAATGGACATATCCATTTTTATTTCTCAATATGTTGGTAATGTAGGTGATCATTGTACAATGTTCTGTAAATAAGTCTATAGAAACTTGTCTGAAATAAAGTTTAATAGAAATGCAGTTAAATACCAAACCACACATTACATTACATTACATTAGCAGCATGTGTGACCATGTCTTTTCATGATAAGATCTATCCGTCTCTTTGGAGGTCGGCCGAGTGATCATTTCAGTTCCCGTGAGTACCACTTAGTGACAGCTGCAGTCCATCGATTGTCAGTGAGCCTCACTATATGCCCAGCCCATCGCATTTTACTATGCCTGCTCTCAACAACAACATCCTGCACTCCACTCTGCTGTCTGATCACTTCATGGAGACTCGGATGTGGATTGAAATTCCCAGAATTCTTCTTTCCATCGCCCTCTCCATGACAGACAGTTGCTGCCCCTCTGTCAGTGCCTGTGTTTTGCTGCCGTACAACATTGCAGTACTGTTCCGTTGAAGAGGCTGGTATGTGTTGCCTTGTTGATTTTTCCTTGAGGACATCCTTGATAGAATTGAATGAGCACCAACATGCTTGCTTTCTTTGTGAGAGTTCACCATCCTCATCGTGGAGCATCTTAATTTCTTGGCCCAAATAGACATATTGCTCTACTTCTTCTATTTGTTCTCCCTTGATTGTTATTTGAGCTTTTGGCAAGGTATCAAACTGCATAAATTTAGTTTTGGAGTGGTTAATTTTCAGTCCAACTTGGCTGTTTTTTGTGTTGAGTTCTCGCAGCATTTTCTGTAGTTTGATAGTATTTTTGGCAATCAACACAATATAGTCCATGAATCCAAGATGGTTAAACTGTTCTCCGTTGATGTTGATTCCACCCTTCTAATTCATGTGCCTCATTACCATTTCAAGGCAAGCTGTGAAGAGTTTTGGTGAAACCATGTTGCCTTGTTTCACACCGTTCTTAACTGGGATGTGAAGGGGAGTATCAAATAAGGTTATATCTGTAGTGTCATCAGAATTTGCTTCCTTTAATAGTTTGATATAGTTTGCGTTGATGCCCTGCTCTGCAAGAGCATTCAACACTGTATTGATGTCTATGCTGTCCAGCGCTATTAATTTCATTAGGTGACCCCTGGTTCTTGGGTTATGTGAAGGAATAAATAACTCTTCCTTATTCACTTTCTCCACATATGATTTTCTCAACATTTGCCTTGATAGCTACAGTCCACCTAGCAACTCAGTTCATTCATGTCCAACAGTATACATATATAGTTCCCAACTGAACTAAACGCATTTACCAAACCTATGCTACTTTTTGAAGCGCCAGTATTCAAAGGGAACACCAGACTGCCTTGTTGTGTACACCACTGCAGTAGGTAATGCTAGCTATACATTACGCTCTTCACAAGAATTTACTAGTCCTGTAAGAATTTTTCTTGAGAAGGGGAAGAAATGCCTTAACACCATCCATCTTGTTGCTTTTTCTGCTTCTCTCTGTCTGCTGCTGGTTTTGATTGCACACAATTGTGTCACATGTTAAGGAGAAAATATTAATAACATATTAGGTGGAGCTGCTATCTATATCTGAAACCTGGGCAGATTCAGATGTGTACATTGGAATATAATTCCACGTAGTCCTACAATTCTTAGAAGAAGATCAGAGAGGGAACTAGAACATGTGTACTAAACTGGATTTTCTTTACATTATGAATTACAAATGTGCTCATTTTACAAATGAAAACTTAGCAGACTAAGGTAAATGTGCCCTGTCCTGAAGAAAGACATTGGCCCTTGGTGTAGATTACAGCCATTCTCTATATATTTGCCCCTGTGACTGGTTTTGTGTGGCTGCTTCATGTTCCTGTTCATTAGGACTTAGGCCAACTTGACCCTTGTAATGGCTTTAATTCCCATCACCACTATGAAGCAAAACATGTCCTACATAGCAACAGCCTTATTAAGCAAGATATACTAAGGCTTTCATTCCTCTGTGGAGAGTTCAGTTCAAAACAATTTTTTAAACTTTCTGGCAATGCTGATGAGTATTTATTTGGTTGTCTTCTATAAAATGTGGATTACAATATAATCTCAACCATGATAGTACTGAAATTGATTTTATAAACCCATAGTAAATTCCTGGATTTGCATCAAAATGGAACTGTTAAGATTGCGGTTCCAAAGATGGTACAATTATATATAAAGCTTTTCAATGTGTAATGTGCTCAGAAACTGAACAGCACTTTGAAAAGCTAGAGGGTAGCTTTAAAACAATTCAGTGTCCTCAAATATATTTGCATTGTTTTGTCTTCTTTGAATGCCTGACAAATCAATCTATATTCATAATTCAAGCTTTCAGATCTTTTTGTGAATGCTTCTGAGACTGATCTGTGCACTGCAAAATCCGCAGCCCTCAGTGTTCTCCTCTCTATGTCCCATTTTATAAATTAAATAGAAAGATGATAGATTAGTGAGAGTCTGTTTTCAATATTCCATACTGTCTTCTGAGAGTTGCGAGTTCCTTGAAGGGAGCCACTTAGAGTAGGTGTGGAACGTGATGTATGCACCTCTAATAACATTGCTGAAAAGACAAACATTTAACTTACAGGTTTCAGAGTAGCAGCCGTGTTAGTCTGTATTCGCAAAAAGAAAAGGAGTACTTGGGGCACCTTAGAAACTAACAAATTTATTTGAGCGTAAGCTTTCGTGAGCTACAGCTCACTTCATCGGATGCATTCAGTGGAAAATACAGCAGGGAGATTTATATACATAGACAACATGAAACAATGGGTGTTACCATACACACTGTAACAAGAGTGATCAGGTAAGGTGAGCATTAAGTAGGGGGGGGGGGAACCTTTTGTAGTGATAATCAAGGTGGGCCATTTCCAGCAGTTGACAAGAATGTCTGAGGAACAGGGGGTGGGGGTGAATAAACATGGGGAAATAGTTTCACTTTGTGTAATGACCCATCCACTCCCACTCTTTATTCAAGCCTAAGTTAATTGTATCCAGGTTGTAAATTAATTCCAATTCAGCAGTCTCTCGTTGGAGTCTGTTTTTGAAGTTTTTTTTATTGAAGAATTGCAACTTTTAGGTCTGTAATCAAGTGACCAAAGAGACTGAAGAGTTCTCCAACGGGTTTTTGAATGTTATAATTCTTGATGTCTGATTTGTGTCCATTTATTCTTTTACGTAGAGACTGTCCAGTTTGGCCAATGTACATGGCAGAGGGGCATTGCTGGCACATGATGGCATATGTCACATTGGTAGATGTGCAGGTGAACGAGCCTCTGATAATGTGGCTGATGTGATTAGGCCCTATGATGGTGTCCCCTGAATAGATATGTGGACAGAACTGGCAACGGGCTTTGTTGCAAGGATAGGTTCCTGGGTTAGTGGTTCTATTGTGTGGTGTGTGGTTGCTGGTCAGTATTTGCTTCAGGTTGGGGGGCTGTCTCCCAAGATCTGTGAGAGTGATGGGTCGTCCTTCAGGATAGGTTGTAGATCCTTGATGATGCGTTGAAGAGGTTTTAGTTGGGGGCTGAAGGTGATGGCTAGTGGCTTTCTGTTATTTTCTTTGTTGGGCCTCTCCTGTAGTAGGTGACTTCTGGGTACTCTTCTGGCTCTGTCGATCTGTTTCTTCACTTCAGCAGGTGGGTATTGTAGTTGTAAGAATGCTTGATAGAGATCTTGTAGGTGTTTGTCTCTGTCTGAGAGATCGGAGCAAATGCGGTTGTATCGCAGAGCTTGGCTGTAGACAATGGATTGTGTGGTGTGGTCTGGATGAAAGCTGGAGGTATGTAGGTAGGAATAGCGGTCAGTAGGTTTCCGGTACAGGGTGGTGTTTATGTGACCATCGCTTATTAGCACCGTAGTGTCCAGGAAGTGGATCTCTTGTGTGGACTGCTCCATGCTGAGGTTGATGGTGGGATGGAAATTGTTGAAATCATGGTGGAATTCCTCCAGGGCTTCTTTTCTGTGAGTCCAGATGCTGAAGATGTCATCAGTGTAGGGCAAGTAGAGTAGGGGCATTAGAGGACGAGAGCTGAGGAAACATTGTTCTAAGTCAGCCATAAAAATGTTGGCATACTGTGGGGCCATGCGGGTACCCATAGCAGTGCCGCTGATTTGAAGGTATACATCGTCCCCAAATGTGAAATAGTTATGGGTGAGGACAAAGTCACAAAGTTCAGCCACCAGGTTTGCCATGACATTATCAGGGACACTGTTCCTGACAGCTTGTAGTCCATCTTTGTGTGGAATGTTGGTGTAGAGGGCTTCTACATCCATAGTGGCCAGGATGGTGTGTTCAGGAAGATCACCGATGGATTGTAGTTTCCTCAGGAAGTCAGTGGTGTCTCGAAGATAGCTGGGAGTGCTGGTAGCGTAGGGCCTGAGGTGGGAGTCTACATAGCTAGACAATCCTGCTGTCCGGGTGCCAATGCCTGGGATGATGGGGCGTCCAGGATTTCCAGGTTTATGGATCTTGGGTAGCAGATAGAAAACCCCAGGTCAGGGTCCCAGGGGTGTGTCTGTGCGGATTTGGCCCAACTTGATTATCACTGCAAAAGGTCCCCCCCCAACCCCGCTCTCCTGCTTAATAGCTGACCTTAAGTGATCACTCTCGTTAACAGTGTGTATGGTCACACCCATTGTTTCATGTTCTCTGTGTATATAAATCTCCCCGCTGTACTTTCCACTGAATGTATCCGATGAAGTGAGCTGTAGCTCACAAAAGCTTATGCTCAAATAAATTTGTTAGTCTCTAAGGTGCCACAAGTACTCCTTTTCTTTTTATTTAATTTACAGACACTTAGGCAATCATCCAGACCAGATTAACATGTTCTACATTTTGGTTTTCATTGTCCTACATCTTTTAGAAGCAAATGAGACAGAATTGTTTTTTTTCCATTGATTTGCACTGAAATAAGTATTTGTGTTTATTCTTTCAGGCTTGTGTTAAGTAACTCTCAATACACTGTGCTACTACTGATTTTTCAAAGTATGAATGGCCTGGATTTATTATATAATTGAAAAATAACCTATCAGTAGTTTTGGTCAGCAGTGATCAATTAGGGTCCTCAATTCTTCTGAGAAAGTCAAAAAGAAATATTAGCAGGAGTGTAGTAAGCAAAACACAAGAAGTAATTCTACCACTCTGTTCAGCACTGATAAGACCCCAGCTGGAGTATTGTGGCAAGTTATAGACACCACACTCTGGCAACGAAGTGGACAAACTGGAGAAAGGGCTGAGGAGAGCAACAAAAATGATTCAAGGTCTAGAAAACGTGACCTATGAGGAAAAATTGAAAAAATGGGGTTTGTTTAGTCTGGAGAAGAGAAGACTCCCATGGAGGTGCCACTCCAGGGGTCGCTGGGGCGCTCCCCCCTAGGGGTACTGCTAGGGGAAAAACTTCCAGTGCATGTGGCGAGCACGCAAACCTATTGTGGAATAGACATGAGCAACACATCTCGAAGAACACCAGTTACAGAAAAGGTAACTGTCTTTTCCCATGTATTCGGCATTGGTGAGGCCTCATCTGGAGTACTGTGTTCAGTTTTGGGCCCCACACTACAAGGAGGATGTGGAAAAATGGGAAAGAGTCCTCGGGAGGTCATCTAGTCCAACCCCTGCACAAAGCAGGACCAATCCCCAACTAAATCATCCCAGCCAGGGCTTTGTCAAGCCTGACCTTAAAAAAATCTCTAAGAAAGGAGATTCCACCACTTCCCTAGGTAATGCATTCCAGTGCTTCACCACCCTTCTAGTGAAAAAGTTAGTTTTTCCTAATATCCAACCTAAACCTCCCCCACTGCAACTTGAGACCATTACTCCTCATTCTGTCAACTGCTACCACTGAGAACAGTCTAGATCCATCCTCTTTGGAACCCCCCTTTTAGGTAATTGAAAGCAGCATCAAATCCCCCCTCATTCTTCTCTTCCACAGACTAAACAATCCCAGTTCCCTCAGCTTCTCCTCATAGGTCATGTGTTCCAGTCCCCTAATCATTTTTGTTGCCCTCTGCTGGACGCTTTCCAATTTTTTCACATCCTTCTTGTAGCATGGGGCCCAAAACTGGGGACACTACTCCAGATGAGACCTCACCAATGTCGAATAGAGGGGAATGATCACATCCCTCAATCTGCTGGCAATGCCCCTACTTATACAGCCCAAAATACCATTAGCCTTCTTGGTAACAAGGGCATACTGTTGACTCATATCCAGCTTCGTCCACTATAGCCCCTAGGTCCTTTTCTGCAGAACTGCTGTCTTGCCATTCGGTCCCTAGTCTGTAGCGGTGCATGAGATTCTTCCGTCCTAAGTGCAGGACTCTGCACTTGTCCTTGTTGAACCTCATCAGATTTCTTTTGGCCCAATCCTCTAATTTGTCTAGGGCGCTCTGTATCCTATCCCTACTCGCCAGCGTATCTACCTCTCCTCCCAGTTTAGTGTCATCTGCAAACTTGCTGAGGGTGCAATCCACGCCATCCTCCGGATCATTAATGAAGATATTGAACAAAACCGGCCCGAGGACCGACCCGGGGGCACTCCGCTTGATACAGGCTGCCAACTAGACATGGAGCCATTGATCACTACCTGTTGAGCCTGACAATCTAGCCAGCTTTCTATCCACCTTATCGTCCATTCATCCAGCCCATACTTCTTTAACTTGCTGGCAAGAATACTGTGGGAGACCATGCCAAAAGCTTTGCTAAAGTCAAGGAATAACAAGTCCACGGCTTTCCTCTCTTCCACAGAGCCAGATATCTCGTCATAGAAGGCAATTAGATTAGTCAGGCATGACTTGCCCTTGGTGAATCCATGTTGACTGTTCCTGATCACTTTCCTCTCCTCTAAGTGCTTCAGAATTGATTCCTTGAGGACCTGCTCCATGATTTTTCCAGGGACTGAGGTGAGGCTGACCGGCCTGTAGTTCCCTGGATCCTCCTCCTTCCCTTTTTTAAAGATGGGCACTAAATTAGCCTTTTTCCAGTCATCTGGGACCTCCCCCGATCGCCATGAGTTTTCAAAGATAATGGCCAATGGCTCTGCAATCACATCCTCCTTATGATTTGCTGGGGATGAGAGGGTTTAATATACTCACTTTTCATGACTGCTGAGCTAGGGAATTGGGAGAAATAAGTTTCTCACTTCAATTGGACATGATTGGCCATCTGTGCATAGGGGGCCCAAAACTGAAACTGCAAGTCAAGGAGGAGGTGTACTGCTAGAACAGTCTGAGAAGCTTACACAGCAGCTGGCTGGTGCCTTGTATTAAAACCATTATTTTCAGTTCCTAAAGTCACATAAAAATAGAAAGGCAACTGAATTGACTAGAATGAGATTATGTCCTTAGTATGGCTGCGAGAGCCTCTAAATGTAAACGTGGCCTCGGGTCGAGCTCCTTCGTATTTGGGTAAGCTGAATTCTGGGCAGCAGCACTCTGAGACGGACTGCATAAACATGTGGCAAGTACTATGCCTGTTGATCCTGTGCTACAGCTGAGATTGATGCCAGTACTCTCCTGTCTCAGAGGGTGGAGTGAAGCTCAACTTGTAAGAAGCTTTGAGCTGCTAAAATGAAAGATGCTGCAACTGCGAAATTTCATTGGGCATTTCCTTCCATTTTGTTTCCGAGCACACATCCTTTACTGTGAGTGGAAATGATTTGATTACAGCCTGCCTAGGAACTAATAGACCATTTTCTGTCACTGCAGTTATAGCTGTTGCATCTAGTATATTCTACGAATTTTGCTGGGAATGCTATTCTCCTGTCCTCTATCCAAGCTGGCCCTGTTGCTGGGTTACCCTTAGCAAGCAGAGGGAGTTCACAAAATTCTTATTTTGTCTTTAGGACACTGGAGAGATTTCTACAAACTCACCAATTCAGCAGCCAGTACTGTACAGCAGTTCCCGGTCAAACATCTTACTTACACTGCTGGATGATGAAAAGTACATCATTCAGCACTCCTATTCATTCTTCCCCTCCGCCCCCCAAATTATTTGAAAGCCGTGTTAACATCTGATTTTTGGCAGTACATCATTGCTTTAAAATATGCCTTCTATGCTAATTTCTCTCTATACTCAATTGGCTTCAGAAAAGCAAACTGGAATAAGGTTTCAATCAGTGTACATACTATTTTTCCCTCACCATCTCATTCATTTATATCTTTTAGCTCATTAAAAGGAGACTCAGTGACTGGATATCTTTCTTTTTATTCAACACCTTTCATCTACAGGCCTCCCAAAGAGATTTCCACCCCACTATTCAGACTACATAGCCCAGGTTCACTTCAATCAGCAACAAAATGCAGCCAGTGCTGGGGTGAAATATAATAGCCATTTAACAGAGTACAGCAGCAGTATACAATAGCGTGGTGTGGGAAGTGAAAAGTTCTATTGTATCAAGTTGAAACTGTAGAGTGAGTTTAAGTAAGCGAAATGTAACTACTTGTGGCAGAAGACTGTCCTCATGGCATTTTCTAACCAGAGAATAACCGCAGCATGTTGATGAAAGAATTGCAGGACATTCTGTGATTGTTCCGGGGGAACCAATTTTAAGTCTATCAGCACCAATGTGCTTTCTATCTACACTAGAACGGCAACATGGCTAGCAGCAAGAATTCTTTTAAAGAGGTGTAATTGTAACTACTGGCAGTGCTTGTGAACCACTGCAAGCGTCGTTGTTTTTTTGGTGTGCACAGACACATGGTTTCTTACCAAGCATGGCAGATGTTTGCAATTCCAAAATTCTCTAGTGTAGATCAGATTTTTCTGTGCTATCCTGTGACCGACTTTCGTCCACTGCAACCTTACAAGTTATGGGATATGTGCTAAATGCATCTATGATCCAGCATAATAGGTGAGCAAGAGAAAAGATTGATTTGAAGGCGTGTCAACAGAAGATTAGATTCCTTGCAGTAAGTGGACCCACCAATAGGTTATTCTTACAGACTAGTAAGGAGCCCTACTCATAGCACTATTCTATATTTAAATAGTGCCTTTCATCACACAGGCATTCACATACCAAGCTGATCAGTGCTATTTTAAATATATGAGTGACAGATTCCAGAGAATCAGAAAGTGCTCTGCAAATGTAAAGTCTGATCCTACAACCTTTACTCAACTTGCAGGGCACTACTTGCATGAACTCATCTGGAGAGAAGGGTTGTAGGATTGGGCCCGCAGGGCCTGATCCCACTGAAGTCAATGGGAAAACTGACTGCAATAGTAACTGAATGGCACAGAGGGTTCACTATGTCCACCAACAAAATGCATGAAATGAGGCAAGTTTAACAGTATATAGCAGTGCTCTACCCTAGGTCAGGGCAGGCAGTGAAGAACAGTGTATCCATACAAAACCTCAAAGAGAATATAAGTAAGCAAAATGTAATCACTCAAGCTAGAATTTGGCTAGGACAGAAAGGATAATGCTCCTGCTCTTACAGAGAAGTACAATGGTATCATTAATGGGCATAAGATCCCTGTTTTTAAGTCTCATCATGAAGATGCAACCTCCAGCAGGAAAGTACCGTGCTGGGGCCATTGCTTCTTTATTGACTCGAAGAAAAGAGTTCCATTTACTGGCTCGCTGGCAGAATTTTCTGTAAGTCAAAAAACAGTACAGAATTCTATCTGGTGAGGATACAAACTGCAACAGATCAACAGTTGGACCCTGTTTTAGTTTCACAGCAGGAATATTTTGATATGTACTGTTATCTATCTTTAAAATACCTCTGAATACCACGTCCAGTTACAGCATATAAGAAAACCAAGTTGTTGTTACCTTGGATTTAAACAATACCAGTACATGATGCTGAAAATGTTTGTTGTAAATGCTTATAAGTTTTGATGATTAAGCTGGTAATTAATTGCTTTCACACATCTCAAGTTATGCTGGCCAGCAGCTATACTTTCTTATATTGTGATCCCGTTAGCTCTGCCAAGCCTAAGCAAGGGAGGGGTTAGTACTGGGATAGAGGAAAACCAGAGAACCCTAGGAGACAGTATTGAGGGATTCAATACAGGCATTCTTTCTTCTGCTTCAGTACTGAAGCAATGAGCCAGCATAGTATTAGCACTGTGATTCTAGCTGGACCATCTTTTAGATATAAGGTACTAAAACTATGGTCCTGACCACTTATGACTATTAAAATCCCATAGTGCTTTCTGCAGGACGTTGAATGTCCTACACAAATTCCAGATCTAGTAATTACTTTCTGCCTAGTTAAATGGCTCCCTGCACTATCAACTAGATGAGGCATTCAGCTGCCTATAATATTCTTCACTTCCTATCCTAAAATGTTTAGTAACATTGCTAAGTGCTGTTTAACAGCTGCTGTGCTTCACCCCCAGGCTAGCTGGAGTGGTGTCTGGCTACCCTTGGTTGAGAGAGCACTTCAGGATCAGCTGAAATTAAAGGCATTCCATAAATGTCAGATATTGCTACACTGTCTTCTAAATCTATTTATCTTTTGGTTTCTATGACAAATTTCCAGGAAAGGAGTTACTTGGAATGAGCTGTTTTGCAGAAGAAGAGCCACCAGAGCTGCCGTGCCCCCCCAACAGCTGCTGTTATTTACCAGCCATTTCACAAAATGGTATGCTGTACTGACAAACATATTGCAGCAGCTAGCTTAGGGCTAAGAGTGACATTTTCCAGCTTGTTGAATTCCTAGAAGCCCTCTTTTTGGCTCCTAACATGAGAAGATATGTTTTTTTAAAGAAAATTTCCCATGGAAGTTATGGCTTCTTGAATTAAATCTGAGCATGGAACAGATTTTGAGAATGATTTTCTGCATCGCTAATGTACTTCTAAGGGTTAATGGACTCCCAAATTTAATTTTTGATCGGGGGGTAAAGGTAAGCAGCCCTTAAGGCAGTAATTTCCAATCAGGATGACCCTTACTGCAGAAAATAGGGACAATGTCTCTCCATAAAAAGCTGTCAGAAAACTCCTGAATTCCTTAATGTTAAAGATAAAAGGCTGTCATAAAGCCCAAGGAAATATCTATGAACATCCAGGGCTGGAGAGGTGCAAATAGTTCGGAATTATGTGCTCCTCATGCAAGAACATTAATTCCAAAGGCAAACAAAATTGCTCCTCTGAAGTATTTGGCTGAGCCTGGGATGAAAGCGGTGTCAGGGTGGAGACTAGTGAAGGGACTGAACTCCACCAGACAGAGTACTTCCTTTTGTGCCTCCACTTGCCACTGATAAATACATAGTCTATATGAATCAGCCACTATGGCACTATTCGTGGGTGTTTTATTTTAACACTTCTTAAATATTTTAACTTCCTGTGGCTCCAGTGTTTGTCCTTCCTTCACTTTCCTTCCCAGGGTACCTTCTAGTATATTGTTCCCTGTGTCATTCTACACACTTTCCCTCCCTCCCAGCTTTTCCATTCTCCTCTTTCTTTTCTAAGCTATCTGTTCAAACTCTCATCTCCCCTAACATCCACTAAAGCACATAATCTCCTTCCCTAACTTGGCTATGATTCTGCTCTATCTTGCCTCTTCTCCAGAGATTGGGAGGAGGCTACTGCTGCTGCAGATGCTTGTTTCCTCATGTAATATGGCTCCACTCACCACACTGGTGGCTGCTGCAGTTGTATTGGGGATTAGCTTCGCAGATCAGTATGCCCACTCCTGGTGGTTCCTCACCTGCCATCGCTTCTGCTCTCAGAGCCCACATTACTCCAAGGACTACAGCATTGTCTTCATAACACAGTCTTCCAGCCATGTCATGAACTGTGTTACCCCATTCTAAGGGCAAGGGTTGCAGTCCAACTGTCCCGCCATTTCCACAGTGGTGACTGCAGCCAATTGTCCAGCCACCTCCCTGTGGCCCCAGCACCTTCTTCACCCTTGCCTCAGCCTGCAAAACCCAGCAACCAGTCAGGAGCTCTTCTCTATCTCCCCTGGTCCTTGCTAGCAGCACTGCTCTGTCCAGGGTGATAGCTTCCTTCTGCCTGCCAGGCACCCAGTTCTCCCTCCGTGAGCACCAGGGAGTAGCTGATCTTGCTCTGCCCTGCAGCTCTTCTTATATGGGCCTGCTGTGCCCAGATTGGCTGTTCCTTGCAGCTCCTCTTGCATGCTACTGTGGGGTGGATGCCCTATCACACCTAGTAAATAAGAGGAAGAGCTTCAAGCCAAATTGGGTGGCACATGAGGCTCAGCAGAGGCAAGTTAAAAGAACAATGGGCAAGGCCACCCAATTCACCTTAGCTCCCTGGTGATCCACCCATAGCAAGAGTCCACAGTAGGTGCTGTTTCTACGTTTTTAGGTCTGAGGCATTGTGCTGTACATTCAGCTGCCATCAGGAATAGAGAGATCCACGCTGACTTTGGAGAGTATGTGTATGGGAGGAGCTGACCAGCCTTGTAGCTTAAAGAAGTAACCACCCTACTAGTCAAATGACTAGTTGCCTAGAAGTCCAACTGGGCTTGCAGACATCCTCTGGAAAGGGTTGTGTGTCTAAAAAGATGTTAAGTGAAAACAAATGCTTTGTTTTAAAGACAAATAGAAACTGGAAGTGGAGAAGATCTAGATCATCAAGGCCCTGACAATGCAGGATTCTTCTCTAAAGAGCTGATGGGGACAATGCATTAAAGTCTCAAAGTAAGTGGGCTTTCATCACCTCCCTTGTGTGGGGATGGAGGGTAAGCGAAACTATTCTCCAATCTTATCTGTATCAGCAAGTTTCTGATAATCAGAGTACATTTCTCATTTATTTAATCTAATCCTTATTTATACCCTTTTATATGATACCTCTCCCTCCTTGGTATTTACACTTTTCAAACTCATCTAGATGATCTTGCTGTTCCCCAGCAAACACTGCTTAGCCAACCTCAGTTATACCTGACATTTTAAAAACTCTTCCTTATAAATCAATTCCTCCTCTGCTCTAATAATTTTTGTTGTTCTTTTCTGAATTCACTCTAGTTAGTTAATAATTTTGATAGGAATATGCCCAGACCTCAACTTCTTAGTCTGGGGACAGTACAGTAAATTCTTGGGTAACAAATACAGTGCAGTGGGATACAATAAAAAAAAAATCCACTACCATTTAAGGACCCTATCCTTAGAAGTGCTGAGTGCCTCCAGAGAGGAATAAAGCCCCCTCCAGTTCCCACTGGAGTTGACGGTGCACAGTATCTCAACATATGGCATTCAGGATCTTGTAGGATTAGACCTTAAGGAATATACACTCGGCATTGTCTAGTCAGGACTAAATTACAGATCCTTTCAATTTAATGCATCACTTCAGAAAGTTCCTTTGTCTATGAAATTAACCTAGAATTCACTAACTTCAGCTTTGATAGTTCTTCAATAGCCTTTTCCCTGCCTACTGACTGTCACTCAGACTAATGTCTAAACTGCTACCAAAAACACCCATTCTAGCTGAATTGAGGCACTTCAAAAGAGACAATTACGTTTTGCATTCCAATTACTTTGTAATTATCTAGATTGCTATTTAATCTTCATGCAAGGCACATGGTTTAACTCCCACATAACCCACTGCTTAAGAGAGTACACCAGGCAGCACTCCAAAACTATGGAAACAAGTAAGCAAAGACAGCCCTACAGTTTTAAAGGACATTGCATGCCAATTCCTCAAAAACTGATTCTACCTGAATCTATTGCAGCAGTGTGAGTTTTAAGCAACAATACCCTAAACCTTACGTCATTAACTCCAGTTGATCAGTAAACCCTAGGAAATTCCATGTATTAAGGTCTTAGTCATTATTGTTTGTTTGTGTGATATTCAATTTAGCTCTGTTATTTATATATATTCTTATAACATGCCCCGTATTTCTGAAGAATGAATGCCTGGTGCATCAATAATAAATACTATTAATTTATACGTGTCTCTTCCTTTCATCTGAAAAGATGCCAGAGCACAGTACATAAATACACAAAGTCATACTCAAAAGGGCACACTACACACTGAACTATAAGGGGCTTTGAGGGCGTAGAGTGTTGGTCAAGGATATAGTGACTAATCTTTTCTCCTGTGAAAGGACCCATGAAGTCTTAGTTGTCCACTCAGAAGAGAAACTCAATTTTTAAATTTCTCACCCAAGGGAACCCCATGCAGTGAGCTGTATGAATACCCTGTCATATTTTAGCACTTTGTGCTTAGCACAACAGGGCCCTATTCATTGACTGGCAACCTCTAGATGCTACCAGAATGCAAATAACAACATAGCTATGATGGAAAGATACAGCAGTTAGCCAGTCTGACGCTGCTAATCATTTAGTTCTTGGGCATTCTGACCACTAATGCAAGTGCAGAGGACACAGGTTAGAGAAGATGGGCCTAGGGGAATGCGGTTTCTTTAACATTCTCCCTTTTCATTGCCTTTGAGTCTCATTGGAAAGCTGTTTCTTCCAGGGGCAGAGAATTGAATACTAAAATCTTTAACGTCTGTGAGAAAGTTTCTAACACAGATGTTTCAGTGGCATAACGTGAGCGACATGGATCTCCTGGATCAGATATATGCACAAACAAAAAACACTGATGCCAGTGTGCAGCAGTCAGCAGTACCGCCAATGAGAAGGACCCAGAACTTTGATTTCCATAAAGATAAGTACCACACTCTAGCGCAAGAGAAGAAAATGACAGCTACTTTTTTCTAAATGTGACGTTCACCACTTTAAGGATCCAGGTGTTTTGGGGGGTCCTGGACCACACACGCCATGAGACCTCCAGCCCCAGTTTTATCCTGGTTGAGAACCACTGGTATGGGGGGGCTTATACACCTAGATCGGCTTTGTGGGTCACAGTGTTGGTTCCTGTGATTTTTCTAGGTGTCTAAAAGTTAGGCACTGCCAGGCTCAGCATTGTAATGCCTCAGTCTCCTCATGGATCCCATTCTAAGTGACTTGCCAAAGTTCACACAGGCAGTCTGTGTCACAGGAGAGACCTGAACCCAGTCTCCCAAATCCCAGGCCAGTGCTCTAACCACTGGACCATTCTTCCTCCTCTTTTTCACCCCCCTAAGTGGTTATCAACTAACTTTACAATCCAGTATGGGTCAGTCCTAGAGCTGGACAAACCATTTCCAGAGAACAATGTATTACTTTAAACCCCTCTTTCTGTTTGTGTTATCCACAAGGAGGCTTCAATCTTTTCAGATTATCTCATTATTTGACATTATTTGTGTGAGTGTATTGCTGCATATGGGTTGCTCACAAACTCTTTGTCAGGGCTTTTGCTTAAAATGTTTTCTCTTAGTAATTTGCTATTTGCAGTGACTGGTTGCCAGTCCTGTTATTTATTTGAATGGCATAATGTGGCCAGTCCACTGGAGTGCAATGCAGGAGACCGGGGTTCTATTCTTGACTTGGCCACTGGCCTGCTCAGTGGCCTTCAGTAAGTTACATCACCCCTTCTGTGCCTCAGTTTCCCCATCTGTAAAATAGGGGATTGATCCTTACCTCCTTGGTAAAGCACCTGGAGCTCTACCGATGAAGAACACTAAAGAAGAGCTAGATGGTGTGTTATTGGTGCCTGGGAGCCCCAGCCATGGGTCAGAACCCCATTTTGCTAGATGCTGCATAAATATAGAACAAAAAGATTGTTCCAGTCCCACAGACTTTACACATGCTGACTGCTATCTGACTGGATGACTCCAAAATCTTCAAAATGGCTGCCAAACACATGCAGCATGGATGCATACTCATAGCTCTTTTAGAGTTTTCTGCAAATGAACATTTGCTTAGATGAATACCCAGCGAGTGAAAACAAAAGGGGTCACCAATAGCATTCAGGCAGATTTGCAGTTCTTGTCTAAATTAATGTTCATGATGCTTTGCAGTATTTATTTGGCTTCACTCAGCCTGCACTTTGGTCCACAACATGCTGCAAGGAATGGGTTTTGAAGCTGAGGGAACTTCAGAGTTTGTTGCTGAGCTTTGAAGTTCATCCTTCTATCGACCCACTTTCAAAACATTGGGGTACAAATCCTCCCTTGCTTTGTCTGCTACAGCAATGGCAGAAAGAGCAGAAATCTGTAGAGACAAACACTTGCACAGAGGCCCTGTGCAATTTAAACTAATCTGAACATTAAGTACTTTATTAAAAGCTTTTGGGAAGCCACAATAGAAATGTACGTAAAGCGGACAGGAAAAATTTTGTTTTGCTAGCTCTAGCTATAACACACCCTGTAGCTGTTGCCTTTTGTTGGAACAGGGTTTCTTCTCTCCCTGCCCCCTCACCTCTTTTCATTTTAAATTGCGTAGGAGTCAGAATGGTATAAATTGTTGCGCACTGATATTAAAATATTTCTCCTGCTCTGGGTGACAGAGTATTTAATAATAATTTTTGCTCACCTCATCAAGGTCATGGCTTCTACTTCTAATGTGCATTTGAAATACATCCTCTATTGCCTTAGAAAGAGAACACCCCCCCCCATCATCAGCACAAAAAAAGACCACACGAAAGACAATATATTTGCAAATAAAAAATACTGATTGGTCCATCTTTCAAATCTTTATAGATGCATCCTAACTTTTCACTTTTATTCTAGGTTCCCTACTTTTCTACCAAAGGTATAATCACATTTTTTTTAACCTCACAAGTATTTGAATTTTTTTAAAAAAAAATTCTAATCCCCTTCATTCTGAAGTACACACATCAATCAGTGAGAGTTCTGTCTGGGATGAAATACAACCAGATAACAACAGGGCTCCCACTTCGTGCTTTTAATTTCAATTCCTATATATTCCTTTCATCCACCTTTAATGGAGGGTCTGTCTATGGTACCAATATAACACTCAATTGCAACATGGTGGCCCCCTTATAACACTTGTATTGCGGGTGGGATCTAAGTCCCAGTAAGCTGCCTCAGGCTGTCCTGCTATGTCCCAACCACACCACAAATTGTAACTGTGGTGCCAAAGGATGATTGTACCCTTTGTCCCAGCTATTCCTGGACACACCAGAACCTGACAGCAAGACCTATGAGTTTATGAGTCAGAGTGATCAGTAAGATGCCCACCCAACAACTGAACCCATGGAGGAAGGCTCCTTGGAATAGCTCAGGTAAATAGACTATAAAAAGCAGAGGTCAAGGTAGTTGTAATGGGGTAGGAACTGCCCTGGGGTTGCGTAAATCTAAACAGGAGACTTATAGCTGTTTTTTTTCTGAAAATCTCTCAACAACTTCAAGAAAAGGAGTACTTGTGGCACCTTAGAGACTAACAAATTTATTTGAGCATAAGCTTTCGTGAGCTACAGCTCACTTCATCGGATGCATGTAGTGGAAAATACAGTGGGGAGATTTTATATACAGAGAACATGAAACAATGGGTGTTACCATACACACTGTAACGAGAGTGATCAGGTAAGGTGAGCTATTACCAGCAGGAGAGAGGAGGGAAAAAAACAAACAAACAAAAAAACAAACAAAAAAAACCTCTTTTGTAGTGATAATCAAGGTGGGCCATTTCAAGCAGTTGATAAGAACGTGTGAGGAACAGTGGGAGGAGGGGGGAAATAAACACAGGGAAATAGTTTTACTTTGTGTAATGACACATCACTCCCACTCTTTATTCAAGCCTAATGTAATGGTGTCCAGTTTGCAAATTAATTCCAATTCAGCAGTCTCTCGTTGGAGTCTGTTTTTGAAGTTTTTTTGTTGAAGAATTGTGACTTTTGGTCTGTAATCGAGTGACCAAAGAGATTGAAGTGTTCTCTGACTGCTTTTTGAATGTGATAATTCTTGACGTCTGACTTGTGTCCATTTATTCTTTTACGTAGAGACTGTCCAGTTTGGCCAATGTACATGGCAGAGGGGCATTGCTGGCACATGATGGCATATATCAAATTGGTAGATGTGCAGGTGAATGAGCCTCTGATAGTGTGGCTGATGTGATTAGGCCCTATGATGGTGTCCCCGAATAGATCTGTGGACACAGTTGGCAACGGGCTTTGTTGCAAGGATAGGTTCCTGGGTTAGTGGTTCTGTTGTGTGGAGCGTGGTTGCTGGTGAGTATTTGCTTCAGGTTGGGGGGCTGTCTGTTAGCAAGGACTGGCCTGTCTCCCAAGATCTGTGAGAGTGATGGGTCGTCCTTCAGGATAGGTTGTAGATCCTTGATGATGCGTTGGAGAGGTTTTACTTGGGGTCTGAAGGTGATGGCTAGTGGCGTTCTGTTATTTTCTTTGTTGGGCCTGTCCTGTAGTAGGTGACTTCTGGGTACTCTTCTGGCTCTGTCGATCTGTTTCTTCACTTCAGCAGGTGGGTATTGTAGTTGTAAGAATGCTTGATAGAGATCTTGTAGGTGTTTGTCTCTGTCTGAGAGATCGGAGCAAATGCGGTTGTATCGTAGAGCTTGGCTGTAGACAATGGATTGTGTGGTGTGGTCTGGATGAAAGCTGGAGGCATGTAGGTAAGTATAGTGGTCAGTAGGTTTCCGGTATAGGGTGGTGGTTATGTGACCATCGCTTATTAGCACTGTAGTGTCCAGGAAGTGGATCTCTTATGTGGACTGGTTCAGGCTGAGGTTGATGGTGGGATAGAAATTGTTGAAATTATGGTGAATTTCCTCCAGGGCTTCTTTTCCATGGATCCAGATGATGAAGATGTCATCAGTGTAGCGCAAGTAGAGTAGGGGCATTAGAGGACGAGAGCTGAGGAAGCGTTGTTCTAAGTCAGCCATAGAAATGTTGGCATACTGTGGGGCCATGTGGGTACCCATAGCAGTGCCGCTGATTTGAAGGTATACATCGTCCCCAAACGTGAAATAGTTATGGGTGAGGATAAAGTCACAATGTTCAGCCACCAGGTTTGCCATGACATTATCGGGGATACTGTTCCTGACGGCTTGTAGTCCATCTTTGTGTGGAATGTTGGTGTAGAGGGCTTCTACATCCATAGTGGCTAGGATGATGATTTCAGGAAGATCACTGATGACAACACCTTTCTAGAGACCTGTGAAAACCTATACAACGGTAGCACAGTAGGGGTGAATCTATCATGCATCAGTTGTTTTGGCTCATGTCTGAGACGCAGAGCTCACAGAGGAGACCCCAGATAAAAACAAAATGGAAGAATGAACCAGCTCGGACCTTGTAATTGTCATGGGTCACAGCATTCTTTTTCCACAGGCTGCTGTAGAGCGTGTTTAACCATGTGACTATAAAACTTGTTTTTGTTTAAATTTGTCACTATGAACATCTTCTCTATACTCGTGTTAGTAAAAGAGATTATAACTGTCATATCTACACAGGAGGCTCAGTTAAAGAAAATATACTATGCCCCCGGGAAAGTTGGAAGCTACGGAAGGTGAGCCCTCTTTTTCAAGCAGCCAAAAAACCTAGTAAAACTTTGCATAGAAGACAGGGAACAGCTTGGCTTTCAGACCAGGATACTTACACTTTACAGAAACTGGTACGAACACGTGTCAAAAGAAACAAGACCGTTGTTTCAGATGTGGATGCACAATGGCAGGAAGATTTGGTGGATATGCAGCAGGTCTCCCCACACAACAGTGGTTTTAAGTATATCCTAACAGCGATAGACATTATATTTAAACATGCTTAGGTCCTACTCCTAAAAGACAATATGGGAGGTGAAGTATCCAAGACCTTTAAAACTATTTTCAGCGAAGGTCTCATGCCTCAAAAATTACAAACCAAATGGGGGAAAGAATTTTAAGTAAACTGCTAAAGCAACATAATGTTCAGCATTTTGTTACTAATACTGAAGTTAAAGCAGGGGTTGTATAGCCGTTTAACATAACCTTAAAATCTAAGATGTGGAGATATTTTACAACCCACAACACGTTTCACTACGTTGACGTGTTACCAGAGTTTATAAACAGTTACAACTAAAACTTTCACAGAATTATATGTATCAGACCTGCTGACATTAATCCCTCAAATTCTCTGAAGGTATGAAAAATGTTTTTTGAAGAGAGTTTTAAAATAAAGAAGATTGGTGCCTCTTTTAGAAAAGGCGACAGAATGCAACCATCTAAAAGCAAAGGAGCTGTTGAAACAGGTTATGAAGAAACGTTTACTGATGAAATATTCAAAGAGGATGAAGCCTTAACCAAGGAATAGAGAACTATATGCCGATTAAAAGATTATGGGGGTGAGAAAATTCCTGGCTCTTTTTACCCTGAACAAGTACAAAAAATTAACCCCAAACGGGACAGGATTTACAGGATTTTAAAAAAAGTTCTAAATGAGAAAAGAAAGGGGAGAAAAAAGTGGCTACTGGTGAAATGGTTAGGGTGGCCCAGTAAGAGTTGGGCGAAAGGTTCTCAACTGTGTGACATTTAGATGTGAAAGGAAACAATTATTCCTGTAAGAAGCGAAAAAATGAGTGACAAAGTTTTTTACACTTGCACCAATTGGTCACATTGCTCTTGGGGAGGACCTACAGTGCTGAAACCATTTCCATTTGGTAGAGAGCAGTGGAGAGAGTGGAGAGACCCTTTTTAGAAGGGTCACATACTATCCTTTCCTTCCTGACACGTGCTAATCTCTGCCCTGGAAGTAATACACCATGGGAGGGTCTTATGGAGCGTGGCGGGGGCCTTATGGACTCAGGGGGCAGGATCAGCATTTGAGTGACATTGTACCTTTACAATACTTACAAGCTATCACTTTAAATCCTAAGGATTTCTTGGTCTTGCTTGCAGGCTAGGGAATCTCCGAGGGAAGCACGTGATCTGGGTCCTCTGCAATAGTCTGCAAAAGAGCCAGTCTGGAGAAACGTGGGTTGAATTGTGCCCTTTTGCCTTAAGTGACAGCCGGCTATATCGCTCTCTGTGTTTGATTGTTGTGTGTTAGAGTACTGATGTTTTGTTTCTAACTCTGTGTGTACATGCTGCAAACATAGCGCTATTCAGACAAGAATGTTTGGATTTCAAAATGTATTACCTTTTGGTATCCACATATGCCATTTGTAGGTTCGCTCTCTAAACAGGCTTCTCTTTCAATAACTCTTAAGGGACTCACTAAGGGGAGAATTTTCATAGCTCAAATCCTTGTTAACCTGAACACAACCTCTTACACTTTATACTACAAGGTGTGTTCTGCTGTGAAAATGCTTTCAGAATGTGTTTCTTACCCCAGTATGTAAATCTCTATTTTTCAAGATGGCTGTGACAAATATAAAAGAAACACTAATGGAAACAGGTTTCAGAGTAACAGCCGTGTTAGTCTGTATTCGTAAAAAGAAAAAAGAAAAGGAGTACTTGTGGCACCTTAGAGACTAACCAGTTTATTTGAGCATGAGCTTTCGTGAGCTACAGCTCACTTCATCAGATGCATAGCATATTGTGGAAACTGCAGAAGACATTATATACACACAGAGACCATGAAACAAAACTTCCTCCCACCCCACTGTCCTGCTCGTAACAGCTTATCTAAAGTGATCATCAAGGAGGACCATTTCCAGCACAAATCCAGGTTTTCTCACCCTTCCCCCCCCCCCCCACAGACACACATACAAACTCACTCTCCTGCTGGTAATAGCCCATCCCTCTTTGAAACCTCTCTTTATAATGCGCATGATAATCAAGGTGGGTCATTTCCAGCACTAATCCAGGTTTTCTCACCACCCCCACCCCCCCCACACACACACCCCCTCCAAAAACCACACACACAAACTCACTCTCCTGCTGGCAATAGCTCATCTTACAATGTGCACAGCAATAATCCAAGTTTAACCAGAACGTCTTGGGGGGGGGGGGGGGGGGTTTGTAGGAAAAAAACAAGGGGAGATAGGCTACCTTGCATAATGACTTAGCCACTCCCAGTCTCTATTCAAGCCCAAATTAATAGTATCCAATTTGCAAATGAATTCCAATTCAGCAGTTTCTCGCTGGAGTCTGGATTTGAAGTTTTTTTGCTTTAAGATAGCGACCCTCATGTCTGTGATTGCGTGACCAGAGAGATTGAAGTGTTCTCCGACTGGTTTATGAATGTTATAATTCTTAACATCTGATTTGTGTCCATTTATTCTTTTACGTAGAGACTGTCCAGTTTGACCAATGTACATGGCAGAGGGGCATTGCTGGCACATGATGGCATATATCACATTGGTGGATGTGCAGGTGAACGAGCCTCTGATAGTGTGGCTGATGTTGTTAGGCCCTGTGATGGTGTTCCCTGAATAGATATGTGGGCACAGTTGGCAACGGGCTTTGTTGCAAGGATAGGTTCCTGGGTTAGTGGTTCTGTTGTGTGGTATGTGGTTGTTGGTGAGTATTCGCTTCAGGTTGGGGGGATGTTAAGAATTATAACATTCATAAACCAGTCGGAGAACACTTCAATCTCTCTGGTCATGCAATCACAGACATGAGGGTCGCTATCTTAAAGCAAAAAAACTTCAAATCCAGACTCCAGCGAGAAACTGCTGAATTGGAATTCATTTGCAAATTGGATACTATTAATTTGGGCTTGAATAGAGACTGGGAGTGGCTAAGTCATTATGCAAGGTAGCCTATCTCCCCTTGTTTTTTTCCTACAAACCCCCCCCCCCCCCAAGACGTTCTGGTTAAACTTGGATTATTGCTGTGCACATTGTAAGATGAGCTATTGCCAGCAGGAGAGTGAGTTTGTGTGTGTGGTTTTTGGAGGGGGTGTGTGTGTGGGGTGGGGGTGGGGGTGGTGAGAAAACCTGGATTAGTGCTGGAAATGACCCACCTTGATTATCATGCGCATTATAAAGAGAGGTTTCAAAGAGGGATGGGCTATTACCAGCAGGAGAGTGAGTTTGTATGTGTGTCTGTGGGGGGGGGGGGGGGAAGGGTGAGAAAACCTGGATTTGTGCTGGAAATGGCCCTCCTTGATGATCACTTTAGATAAGCTGTTACGAGCAGGACAGTGGGGTGGGAGGAAGTTTTGTTTCATGGTCTCTGTGTGTATATAATGTCTTCTGCAGTTTCCACAATATGCTATGCATCTGATGAAGTGAGCTGTAGCTCACGAAAGCTCATGCTCAAATAAACTGGTTAGTCTCTAAGGTGCCACAAGTACTCCTTTTCTTTTTTCTTTTTACTAATGGAAACAGGTAGACATAAGAAATAAGGGTTTAACTGAATCGGGAAATTAGAACTTCAAGTTCTGCAATCGTAATTCAGATCTAGTTCTGCCCCAGTGATTGCATAACTGTAATGAACTAGAAGTCGCAGTCAAATTCTTCAAGCATTATACTTATACTGCATATCTGAACTGGGTATTTTCCTTTGGAGATACTGAGCTAAATGAGGGGAGTCTTTAAAACGTACATCTATTATATTCATTCTGCAAGAAATCAGCCAAGGCCACCAGTTGTACCTTTTATAGGCTCTCCTTAAAATCAATTTAGCAATTCAACTCTGAGTTTTTAAAAAGAGACCATTACTGACCAGAAGTTTTAATCTTCAAGGAGATTAAATGTTGTTGTTAGAGATTTACCAGAACCATACTGGGTCACTATTCACTTTTTATAATATATCTATCTTAGAGTTTTATTCTGCCACTCATCACCATAGTATCTGAGTGCCTTCAACAGAAAATCAACAGGGAAGTCCCCAGCAGACTTTGGTTCACGCACCCGGTAGGCCTGTAGTGTGGACAACCTGCATCAAACCACATGTCCCAAGACCCCTGTATGTTCAGAGAGCAAAAGGGCAAACGTGGCCTTGAGTTGTGGGGAAGTGAGGCTGTGCACTGGTGGCTGTTCCCAAGGACACTGTGATACAGAAAGGTAAGATATCTATGGGAGCCCCACAAAGCAGCACCTGTGGCTATGTCAATGTGCAGGGTGTGGGGCACACTCTTCTCTCATTCCCATACACCAGCTCAGCTCTACTGGCCAATGGAAACAGGGAAAGAAGGATGGTGGCCTCATCCCACCTTCTTTAAGGAATCTAGCTCTGCTCTGGGTGTTAAGATCCCCCAGTCCTTGCAGGACTGAGGTGCTATACTGGGATTGTGTCTATCTCCCACATTGCAGAGGATAGGCACCCTGCACCCTCTGTGCACCCAGACAGGACAAGGCATAATCTAGTACTACGTATGCCTAGGGAAAAGCTAAAAGGTGATCTGGCAAAGAGAGCCACTTGTGACTGTTTTAGGAAACCACAGTAAAGAAGGTTAATGTAGCTACAGTTGTGTGATTTTTATCTGATGATATTATTTGTGGTATTTTCTGATGGACACCAATCCTTCCAATTCATTTAGTTGCTGCCAGTGCACGCTTTAAAATAATATCTAAGTTACAAATATATTCATAGGCACACAAAATATTTAATTAATTGCAACTTCCCAAACCTAGCAAAGCTTCAGTATTTTTTAAACAAATGATGAATGTTCCTAGGCAATTAAAAATGTAAACTGATATAAACCAGTGCATAGAAGTGTGCTTTCCGCTGAGCCTAAGGTTGTCAGAGACCTGTTCCATTTATCCTTGATGGGGCAGGAAGAAAACCCTGAACTTTAAGTGATTTCTCAAAAAAATCCAACAAGAACCAAAACCTCACAATTGTGTTAATGGCTGGTTTTTTGTTGTTGTTTTTTCTTAATTTCAATCTTAAAGACTTTGGCTGGAGTCTGCTAGAAGGAAAATGAAAGATTCTGATTTGGTGTCAGTGACTAAAACAACTAGGAAATCCTAGCATTAATTCAACAGAAAAGAACTGCATTCTGCAACTGGCAAAATGATTCCTCTAACCAACGAAAACATGAGGCTTACCACCTGCTCAAAGCTGAAGTCCAAAGGAGGCTATGAGACAACAAAAATAAGTGGTGGCAAGAGATCTTCTGAGATCCAGGGTTTCATGGACCAGGATGACATAAGAAGCTTCTTTCAAGCAATAAAAGCTATATATGGGCCAAGCTCCAACAGCCCAACCCCTTTATGTTCCCAGGATGACTCCACCCTCCTCAAGGACAATGCGCCATTAAACAACGCTAGAAGGAGCACTTTGAGAGCCTACTAAACCGTGAATCCACAGTCTCTGAAGACACCATGGAGTCTATTCCACAATGCTTGGCAATGGAACACCTTGCTGATCCCCCATCTTCTGAGGAAATCCAGTGTGCCATCACCAAGACAAAAAATTCACAAGACACAAGGCCCAGAAGGCATCCTAGCTGAGGTTTTTAAAGACAGTGGAACAATGCTCCAACACAAACTTTTGCAACTCCTCGACATTCTGGACCTTTGAAGAAATTCCACCTGACTTTAAGAATGTGAACATTGTTACAAAATTCAAGAAAGGGGACAAATCTTTGTGTGGGAATTACAGAGGTATTGCCCTTCTCTCTATCACAGGGAAGATCCTTGCCCAGATCCTACTAAACTGCCTTCTCCCCATTGCTGAGGAACTTCTCCCCGAATCACAGTGTGGCTTCAGGCCATCCCGAGGCACAACTGACTTGATCTTTGTGGCATGACAGATTCAGTAGAAGTGCAGAGAGCAACACCAGGAACTGTTCATGGCATTCATTGATCTAACCAAGGCCTTTGTCTCTATCCATCGGGATGCCCTATGGAAGGTACTGTGTAGGTTTGGCTGTCCACAGAAATTCATTTCCATCATCAGACTATTCCATGATGGGACAACTGCCATCACTCTGCAATGGCTCAGAGACCAAACCATTCATCATTCGCACTGGTGTCAACCAAGGCTGTCTCATTACTCCAACACTCTTCTCCATTTACCTTGCTGTGATCCTGATTCTCATTCATGACCGCCTTCCTGATGGAATCGGGATTGAGCATTGTATGGATGGTGAACTCTTCAATCTCTGACGTCTCCAAACAAAATCTAAGATCACAAGAATAGGCATCACTGACCTTCAGTATGCAGATGACTGTGTCATTCCTACGCACACACACACAGGCCAATCTGCAAAGTCCCTAAATCTTTTTGCAGATGCCTATCACAGCCTGGGTCTCTCTCTCAACACCAGGAAAACCAAGGTACTCTCACCTCACCTGCACAAACTACTCTTCGTATTCCACAAATCTCCATCAGCGGAGAACCCTTGGAGAAAATGTGGACCATTTTCCATACCTTGGCAGCCACCTCTCCCAAAGAAGCAGCATTGACACAGAAATGGAATACAGGATACGCTGTGTCAGCACATCCTTTGGAAGACCACTCAAACAAGTCTTCAATGATAGGGATCTACAAACAGGCACCAAGACCTTGGTTTACAAGGCAGTTGTCACCCTCACCCTTCTCTATGAGTGTGAGACTTGGGTAATCTACAGATGACATCTCAAGTGACTGGAATGGTTCCAACAGCGCTGCCTCTCAGGATCAGCTGGGAAGATCGACACACTGACATCAGCGTTCTCTCTGCAGCCCACATCAGCAGTAGAGAGGCACAGGTCATAAAACTCCGCTGGGCTGGCCGCTGTGTATGTATGCCTGACACTTGCCTCCTGAAGCATGTACTCTTCTCTCAGTTAAGTCAGGCAAGAAGGGTTCATGGTGGGCAGCGGAAGTGCTTCAAAGACGTATGAAAGTACACCTTAAAAAGGGAGGCATCAACCCAACAAACTGAGAAGACTCGGTGTGGAACAGAACACAGCGGCGCCACATCATACACCAAACCACAGCTCATTTTGAGGAGAACAGACATTCTCATGAGACAGAGAAATGACAAAGGAGGAAAGAAAGGGCACAACAGTCCAGCCAACAACTATGTCTCCTCCAAGATTACACCTGTCACTTCTGTGGAAAAATCTGCACGAATCGGGCTCCTCAGCCACTTAAAAACCCATCAGTGAGCCCCCCTTGGCAGACCTTATCCTCGCATCAAGGGATAGCCGAAGAAGACGACATGACTGATTGTGAGGGTTGGCACCTCTCCCTTCTCTAGATGGCACTTCACAAAGATCCAGGCCTAAACATGCTTGCAGTTAAATTCTCTCTCATCCTTACAGACAAAACACCTTCTAGTTAAGGTGCAGGTCATCAAGTAGAATAGGAGAGGGCAGACTTACATTAAAGTACATTTTGTCATGCTTGGATTCACTGAGGGCAAACAGGGAAGTGTGGTTTATCAGAACCTTCCACAATCTTCATTATTAGAAATGTAAAACAGTGTAAGAGTGTAAATGCATAATTTAAATTAGGCAACATGAAAACTGCACATGATGCAACAGTTAGGTACCTGCGTTGGCTGGGCATATTAGTTTTTTATCTTCATTAATGATTTAATAAGAGAAGTCAAGTGGAATGATGCATTGTATACTCTAAAGAAAAAAGCATTGCTATATAGATATTAATTTATTCCACCTTTTTTGTTCTTGTGTTGGGGAGAAAAAGCCCCCTGTGCAAAACCTCCTTCTCTGAGGCACTTTATTACAGAAGACTCAATGTAGCTCTGTGTTACTTTATCTAGGCTCTGAGAAACCAATTAAAACCAGAACTGGAACACAGAGCCATCACTATAACAACAATGCATCTCACCATTTTATGCAATGGCTCAGTCCTACGAATAGACTCTGAGAACATAATGTCTGTTTACATCTACTCTACGTTATCAGGAAATAGGAAGATCACTGCAAATATTTCCCATTTTGCATCTCAGCTGTGGGTGTTATTGGCGATTCTATTACAAAGTGTAAAAGCCAGGAAAAAAAAAAGGACAAATCAAAGGAATTGATTTCAAGAATAGCATTATGGCCTTCATCTTCACAAGTCCTCCAATACTTCATACTGATTATAAAATTAGTCACAATTTCTTTCTTCAGATGAATAAATAAGAAGAAATGTCAAGTTACTTACTCCTTGAGGTAACAACTTCTAATCAAAATATCATTTGTAACTTCTTGAAGAAACTGAAGGTATTTCAACTCTTCTTCTCTGTACAAACATGAAACAGACCATCAGCATCAATATTCCCAGACAAGACAGGGCTTTGTGTTTTATTTCCGTCCTTTTTTAATGTAAACAGAAGACAAACCAACTTGCAGTACTAATGAGTGTGATCTTATTTCAACAAAGGTGGCTTTCATTTTTTACTACTGATTGCATTTTAAAGGCTTGTCTTCATTAGGAAATCTTATTGTGTTTCAGTACAGCTTTGAAGAGTCAAGTTAGCAGAGTTCACACTGGTCACCATATTATCCTTGTCTACCCTGACCAGTTTGTTGTAAAGAGAGACAAACCCTAAGAGGCTTTGTTAAAATGTTAACAAAAGTTCAAAGGTATCTAGTAAAGTAAGCTTATGTGCCAACTCTGAGCATGGACAATGCACCCTTTCCCAGGGATGCAGACAGGAAAACAGAGCTTTTGGGGATGTCCCTGATCCTATATGGAGGGCTTGCTGTCTGCCAATTGTTCCTATTTGCAAGAATTGTAAATATGCTGGCTGTTCTGAGATATAGGCCTTTCTTTCTTTGATCATTGCTCGTCCAGGAGAGCAGTTCATGCTAGTCAGTGGTCTCCACACACACACCCTCCCTTTATCACTCATCAGTATCTTAGCATGGTGCTTTTTCCAGGCCATTGTCAATATTCTCTTACTGCAATGCCAATACCACTGATTTTAACATTCAAAAGAGAGGCTTTGTTTTATTTGCAGCTCTTGTTTAAGGACTGATTTTATTGAGCAATCCTATGGACGAAAACGTTTACTGAAGAACATTCCCAGAAAGTTCTTATTTGGCTGGCGTTCACGGTGATTACAAGACATTTCTAATAAAGAATTTGGTCAAGATTTTCAGTAGTGACTACTGATTTTTGCATCCAATGAAGTAAGTTGTAGCTCACGAAAGCTTATGCTCAAATAAATTTGTTAGTCTCTAAGGTGCCACAAGTACTCTTTTTCTTTTTATTGATTTTTGGGTGTCCCCACTTTTGGGTGCCCAACCTGCAAGAGCTGGGGCCTGATTTTCAGAGGCAGGGAGCTTTGAACTTTCTGAAAATCAAGCTTCTTTAAAATGTTTAAAGTTGGGCACCCAAATATTACTTTGAAAAATCTTCGCCTTTTATGTATAACCTATTTAAGAAAAATAATAGCAACATCCAGGGGTATGGTTACTGTGAGATAATCCCCCATCTACATGACAAAAATCTGTATCATTTGTGTTGTCACTTCTGCTTACTGCATTGTACCCGTTTCCTGGTAGTTAAACAAGCTCTGGTGATATGGTTTCAATTTTCTGTTAGCTTCTTACTTTAAATATTTCAACACACAATAAAAAATAATTGAAAGGGAGAACAAATAATTCACTTACTTCTCCTTAAGTTGTGATCTTAGAGAATGAGGAGTTTGAGGCTTCAAAAACCACAATTCATGTTCCTATCATTTTCAAATGAAGAGAAATAAGATTCTTTAATACTGCTATATTAACATTTTATATTCCCAATGAAATTGTCAGGGGAAAATGATTTGGGCTTGAAACACATATAAGAGCACTCCAGTTCTGTTGCTTTTACACAGCAGCACACTGAAGCAACAGACCGATTCATACACAGTAGATGACTCAGTGGCATATGAAACCCCCGGGAATGATAATCAGTATGAGCAAAGTACAGGGTAAATATATCATTTAAAGCAGAATGTGTCTATGCAGATAGAGAAACAAACATATACAACCTGATATGAAGGATACAAGCACTACAATAATTTGAAATGGCAGGTTTTGAGAAATGGAGAACAGTTGAGGAGTTTCCTAAAATAATTTCAAGACTTTTTTTTTCCAGGATGCATCCTAAAATACATTTCTTTATCTATAAAAGAGAGTGTGAGAAAGTGGGAATTTTTGTATTTTTTTTAATGAAGCTGATGTATGCCTCAGTTTCCCCTATGTACTGCAGTGTTACCTAGGGAGTAGAAAGGGTTGTTTGCTTTCCATAAAGGCTCAGAGACTTGGGGCTGAATGGCTCCTAGCTGTCTAGGGTTTGGGCCCCATATCAAAGGAGCTTTTGAGGAGACAATGGCAACTCTACTCAGCGGGACTTTGATACCTGGCAACCAACAACCACGGATGGCCCACTTCACTTCAAGAAGGCCAGCACCGTTTGCCCATTTGGAGAACAAAGGACTGGGAAGGTGCTGGGGATGGTGGGTAAAGGTTGGCTGCTGAGGGTTTCTGGCACACACCTGAACTAGCACAAAGAGAGGGACAGGGCTTTGAGCTCTGCTGACCAAGATGGACTATGCTGTAACTTTCTTTCCTCTATGCTAACCAAGGACTTCCTATGCTGTGTTCCAGTCGACTAATAAACCCTACTGTTTGACAATGCTGGCTGAGTGTCCCTGCAGCTATTGGAAGAGGTGCCTTGCTCCCTAAGATTGTACAAGTCTCCCTCAGGTGTTTGCCTCAGCTGGACTCGCTGAACGGAGCTCACATTGTGAAGCAGAGGTCTGAAGGATCTGAGGTCCAGCTTAGAGAGGTGGTGAAGCTGCGTGGCTTCCCCTGGAGGAAGAGTGAGACCCCCAGCGGGTCTGGCTCTCTGAAGGGGTCCTCCCAGAGACTGTTCCAAATCTGGGGCCATAGCACCAATCCTTTGGATCTATGACAGAGAGACACAAAACACTAATGAGGAAGGGAGTTGTATGTGACACATCTCTCACCGGAAGGTGCACAAGGGCTTAGCAGTTGGGAGCAGGGTTGAGTTTAAGGAGGGTGCAGGAAGGTTTTTGCAAATGGATTAGGAATATGGAACAGCCCAAACTCCATTGCATTCCTGTGTGCTTAATGTTTCAACAGAGTGCTTCTGGGCTCCTAATCTTCGGAGTGGAGGCCATCAGGAGGTCAGCAGGGCCAAGGGGCTTCAGAGAAAGGACGGTTAGTAATGGGGGATGTTGGCCAGCTAGGACAAGGGAAAAGTTCACTTACAGCAGAATGGGCTTGTTCATTCTCAGACAACCAGGGCATCTGGGTCCAATCCAATGCATAAAGCATCTTCATCATACTGCAGGAGGGATGAGACTCTGCATTTTTTATATCCCTGAACTAAAACAACTGCCCACTGTGTGAAGCTGTGCTAGCTTACCATTAGAGCGGCTTTGCTTAGCAGTACATCTCCACTCATCAGTCTTATCTAACTGCTACATTACAAGATGCATACAATGCTATTGTCTCACAAGGATTTAGAAGCATCTACTAAAAATACCAGTCCTTGCTCTAATGGGTTAAGAAACCAAATTCAGTAAATGTTGCTCATTTCCCAGAGCTCTGTGAGTTCCTTCCTAGCTGTGAATTCTATTTTCATCAACTTGGCAGAGAATAAGATTCACTTCATTACACATACACTGTAGATACACTTGGCTTTTGATTTGAGATCACTCTTGCTGTCTTTGAAAATCCTTTGGAACTCTTCAGAGTACATGCAATCCCCACTGCCTTTGCAATATTCAAGACTGGCCAAATGGAAAAGAAATAGGGGACGCTCTGCAAGATGGTTTCAGACTTCTTGTTCGCTGTTCTTGTTCCCTGTCACTTTGACATCTCAAAAGCAAAATAAATATAGGATAGCGTTTGACATTAAGAAAATAGGACTTGTAGAATAGAAACGGAATTGTGCATTTTCCCATCTGATAATTAACTATATTAGTCTAGTTTCACACACAAATATGCCTTCACATTCATTCCCTGCGTAAAGAACTCAAGGTGCTGGAATATATTGAGCTATTATTTTTATTTGCCTCAGAGCCTAATTTGTGTTTTTCAAAGAACTCAGTTATTTTAGCTGTTTCTATTGTAACCACACACACCTATTGTCATTATCTAGCCTAACATGCTAGATTCCTCAGATTTCTCACTTCTCAATAGCTTACATATCCTGTTTAAATAAATGAAACCTTATAACATGATTCAAGTTTGTCACTCTCTCCTTTAGCTATGTCCCATGAAGCCCCATTATGTTATCAATTGTTCTAAAAGCACATTACACTCAGAACCAAGTCAGCTTTTGTCTCTGAATAGTGCTGCCATATATTTTCACCTCATACCAAATGGGTACAATAACCTTAACTGGATGCCGCGTGGAGCAATCTGCATCAGATCTCAGATGTGCATCTTCTACAGATCTGAAAGATTAAATGAAAAATGCTCAATAAAGATGACTGCAGTTTTAAATGATTTTCTTGGAAACGAAATCATTTAATTTTTAGCATTAATGTGCAAACAGAAGAGAGAAGTACCCCTTTTCTTCCAGTATTTTACCTGCATAACTCTCTTGCCTTACACTGTATGTTCCAGTTGATCTAAGAGATGGTCTTCCAGGTGAGATGCTCTTCATTTTGTGGGGAGGATTATAATACCTGTACTTTGAAAGAAACGATTGACTTGATGTCTTTAAAATTTGGGGGGCAAAAGGCTGTTTTTTTTTCTGTGAACCAATCAGAATGTTTGTCAAGGAGGTCGCCACTATATGTTTTCTTCTGAGGGTCTTGAAATGTTGTCTTCCTGCTGCAAACCACCGCACACAGGTGAGCCTAGCTATGTGGTGTAGTGGATAGTTTGAGCATATTAGATCTGTGAACAGGAGTCTGAGACAAAGCTTGCTGAACAGTGTCTTGAATAGTCTCTCGTGCAGTTAAAACTGGTGATGGAATTCTTGAGGGGGGCTTCTGAAAGGGTACAGGTGAGCGCTGTTCTTCCTGAGTCACGGAGCAGACTTTCCCACGTGGTGCCAAATACAGGCGACTCTTATCCGGCCACTGCAGTTCAGAGAACAAAACAGATGAGACACAAATGCCGCAGCTTACAAAAGACAGAGTGTCTCTAACGAATCCATTTCACCATAGTGTTCTGTTTAAGAATGATTAAGAGGAGGCTCACTGCTCCAGAAGGAGCTCTACATGGCCTTGGGTCACAATGACTTCCAGAGCTCTGGGGGCTGCAATGGAAGCAAAGCTGCTGTGCCACCCTTACACCTGGTCATGGCCTTGCCCCCAACTCTATGCCCTTTATGGAGGTTAAGGCTGGTAGTAACACTAGCTCTGGAGAGCCACTGCTCTCCCTCAGCTCAAGAGCTCCTGGTATGCTGGGCCTGGCTCAAGGAGAGGGATTGGAAGAGGGGAAAGGCTCTTCCTTCTCCACAGGCTTCTGTGTATTCCCGCTTGTGGAACTTGTGCCCCCTGGAAACAAGCTCACAGACTCTCTACCAAAACAGAATCCACTGGGACTGCATCATCCACTTTCTGCCTTATATACACATGCAGGTGTTAGCACAACTGGTCCCCAGTGTTTGAATTCAAATAGGAAGTCATATGCTGTCTGATTGCTCTAAACATAAATGGTGAAATCCTGGCCCCACTGAAGTCAATGGGAGATTTGAGACTGGCTTCAATGAAGTCAGGATTTCATCTGTCATGTGTTGCTTACCCCTTACATAATTCAGATGCTTGCAACACGCTCTATGGCATAACTCCATGAACAGAGCCAATGGGAATTTGAAGGATGTAAGAAATGTAACTTTCTTGTACAGTTGTACTGAAATGAATAAAGTACTGATTTAAGTCAAAGCAGGAGTTCAGGTCTGGTGGTGCAATGGGGTTATTATGCTAACCTTCCACCTCTTCAGACAGACTGTATGTCACAGTTAAGATTTTAACGTCAGGGAACACCACTAGATCATCAAGTCTGACCTACTGTATACACAGGCGATAGAATGTCACCCAGTTACCCTTGTGTTCAGACTAAAGCATATCTTCCAGAAAGGCACCCAGCCTTGTCTCATCCAAGTTCCAGGTAAACATTTGTCATACCACAAAGAAACAAATGAAAATTCCAAACCCTCTAAGAAAACCTGAACCTCACAATGTACTTGCTAAGCAATTTCTGCTCAAGACAGAGTCAGGGACTGGTAGTAGAATTGTAGTGGGCTTGCAGGTTAGAAGTGAAGTCCTTTAGCAGAGTTTGGTGTGGAAGATTTCACAGCACCTACCCACAGTGATACAAGTCTCTGCATGCTGTGGTAATTGACAGGTAAACACGTAGACAGATTAAGCAAATTCTATTTGTCTTCATTTCTTCCTGAAATAATGAAATTACTGTATGGTGAATGGCACAACTAGTTGAAAGACTGTATTCAAAGAGTAATCATCAACGGTTCCAGCTGCGAGGACATATCAAATGGGGTCCCAGAGGAGTCAATCTTGGGTCCAGAACTGTTCAATATTTTCCTTAATGACTTGGATGAAGGAGTGGAAAGTACGCTTATAAACTTTATGGCCAACGTTAAGTTCGGAGAGGTGCAATCACTTTGGAGGACAGGGTTAGCATTCAAAATGATCTTGATCATATTGGAGAATTGGTCTGAAATCAATAAGATGAAATTCAATAAAGACTATTGTAAAGTACAACATTTAAGAAGGAAAAATCAAATGCTCAGTTATAAAGTGGGAAATAACTGGCTAGGAAGTAGGTATGCTGAAAAGGATTTGGGGACTGCAGTAGATCACAAATTGAATATGAGTCAATAGTATGATGCTGTGACAAAATGGGCAAATGTCATTTTTGGATGTATTAACAGGAGTGTTGTATGTAAGAGAAGGCAGGTAGTTGTCCCGGTCTATTCGGCAATGGTGAGCCCCAAGTACAGTGTCCAGTTTTGGGCATCAAAGGATGTGGACAAATTGGGGAGAGCTTATAAGAGAGCAATAAAAATGATCAGAAGTTTAGAAAACATGATCTGTAAGGAAAGATTGAAAGAATTGGGCATGTTTAGTCTAGAGAAGAGAAGGCTATGATTGGACAAAACAATCTTCAAATATGTAAAGGTTGTTATAAAGAAGACGGTGATCAATTGTTCTCCATGTCTACCGAGGATAGGATGAGAAGTAACCAGCTTAGTTTCTAGCAAGGGAGATTAGAGTTAAATATTAGGGATGAAAATTTGTAACTGATCACTTTGCATTGATGCTTGGGGCTAATGAGTCAATATCAAAGTTGGAAAACAAAAATGAAGTGCCATTAGATGTTAAAGAATCATTTGAAATAATTCACTTGTCAAAAATTAACGATGTACTTTCCATCACTGCTATGAGGAAGTACTAGTTTTGTAAGAATACATTTTCAAAAGAACTAAATGTCAGTCATTTCCATAGCATGCACACAAAAAATACAATAGCTTTTTCTTGTATCATACTTTATAGAATCATAGAAATGTAGGGCTAGAAAGGACCTCAAATGCTGAGGTAGCATTATGCATACCTAGATCATCTCTCACACATATTTCTCTGACTTGTTCTTAAAAACGTCCAGTGTCAGGAATTCTACAACCTTCTTAGGTAACCTGTTCCAGGGCTTAAGTATCTTTCCTGGGCTGAACATTAAAACACCATGGCTCAAATGAGCAAACGTGTGTTTCAGGAAGACCTATTTTGTCAGTGATGAGGCCAAGTAAGGATTAGAACAGTGAGATGAGTAGGTTGCAGTAGGCATAAGCTGTAGCTATCATCAAAAATGACTAAGGCAGTGTATTACAGCTTGTGTCAAAAAATCATGGTGGTTTAGTTTTATTCAGCATGAGAGTAGCAAAGGAGCTTTGGGGTTTTTTTTAGTTTGTTCCCCAAACTTAAATCAAATATTATTCCTGATTTAATAAACTATGTTAAACAATACTAATACAGTTGTTTGGTTAACACATAAACAAGCCACAGGTAATAAAACTGCATTTACTACTGCACTACATGCCTTTCAGACTACAGCCGTTTGAGAGAAAGCTTGTGTCTCCTTTGCATGCACTTCAATGCCATCTTAGTGCAAATGTACTCAGATCCTACAACAACAGCCGGCAAGGAATATGCTTACCTTCTGCTGTTTTGTGGAAACACTCCTGCAGTTAAATTTGGGGGCAGAAACTATCCATACAAGTTCCTTCTTACATTTTTCAACCGCTTTGACAAGTCTTTCTTTTTTTTTGCTGATCCCTGTCTGTACATGTGAGAATGCAAAAGGAACCGTTACAAGGCTAAGCAATGGTCAAGTGACAGAATATTAGTATTTGCCCCCCAGGTGATATCACCTTCTTTTGACACCCACTTACATACAGAATTGGCAAATCCCCTGTCTCCGGAGGGTTTCATCGGCAAGTTCACTCAGGTACTCCCCAGAGCTCACCAAAAAAGCATTGTATTTGGGGTGAAATTCAGCCCAGAGCCTTGCATGAGCCATCTACACTGGGGAGATTTTGTCACTGGACAGTGAATAGAAACTGCATTCTCTAGTCTCCTCCACTCAGTCTAAAGCGGTCGAAGGACAAGGGCTTGGGGAAATGGATGGGAACCGAATTAGGCCAGAATGGAGTGCTTTGAAAATCCCACTCTTAAAAACCATACATTAGAAGGAACTGGGAATCAAATGAACATTGAAGTCTGTGGGAGCAGATTTAAGCCTTCACTGAGTACTTTTGAAAATCCCATCGTTAATGTTATCTGGTCTTTTTAGCTTTTCAAAACTATCAGCGGACACAATAATTAATCACCAAAGGTCTGATTCAGCTCCCACTGAATGAAAGTCTCTCCACTGATTTAAATGGGAGGTGGTTATGGTCCAAAGTACAGTAAACAACTTCCTGATACTTTGTATATCAACACTGCTCCTCAGTGACCTGTTATGATGACCATTCAGTGAGCTTAATGTGAGGTGATCCATTACTAGCTGAAACACAAACGTGTTTGTCAATTGTTGCAGTCCAAGGTTTGCAGTTTCTTTGAGGATCACCAGTGACAACGGTTTCAGATTTCTATGCAATCAAACAGACATACATGCCATGTCAATTTTTGTATTAATACCTACCTGATGAGCTACTTCTGTCATTTATTTGTAAGGTTAGCAGAATTTGATATTCATTGATAATTTTGATGGATAATATCAGTGTTTATTTTTAAGCATTTTTTTCAATTTTTATCTTTTTAAATTTTCATGATTGCAGATCATTATAGGTTTTAAGCATGTTTTTTTTTAGTCTTTTAATCACTCAATCTAAATTTTCACAGTTAGTGACAACAGACCAGGGGTGGGCAAACTACGGCCCGCGGGCCACATGCGGCTCGCAGGCCCGTCCTGCTTGGCCCCTGAGCTCCCGGCAGGGAGACTAGCCCCCAGCCCCTCCCCCGCCATTTCCCCCTTCCCTAGAGCCACTCTGCCGCACGGGTAATGCTCTGGGGGGGCGGGGCGGGGCTGCGCGCTCCTGCAGGGCAGCGCGTCTAGCTCCGTCCAGGCCACACACAGCATGGTAAGGGGGCCGGGGCTGGGCGGTTGAATAAGGAGCAGGGAGTCCCGGGGGGCAGTCAGGGGACAGAGAGCAGGGGGTGGTTGGATGGGGTGGAGGTTCTGGGGGGGCAGTCAGGGGACAGGGAACGGGGGGGGAGTTCGACAGGGCGTGGGAGTCCCGTAGGGCCTGGGTGTGGATAGGAGTCAGGGCAACCAGGGAGCAGAGGGGGTTGGGTAGGGGGTGGGGTCTTGGGAGGCAATTAGGGTGGGGGTCTAGGGAGGGGGTGGTCAGGGGACAGAGAGCAGGGGGCTTATATAGGGGGTGGTTCACAAACCACTTGCATTCAATATTATGTTCATTAGCATTTAATACTGTATGGTCATCAACATTATGCATTAACATTTGGCATGAATGCCCACCAGTGGAAAGTCATGACTGCCAGCACTGCAGCTTTAAGGAAGCTGAATGGATTTATTTGATTATCCATAACCCTGTTTTCTCATTAGTGTGAAACTTAATTAATAAAAGCAGGGGGCATACGTGGGGCAGCCTGTTTTTCCTGTCACCAGTCCACTACTCGTTTGGGAGCACATCAGGAGAACGCTGTTACAGTCTATGAAAACAAGTACACAACTTACTCTACAACAGCTTACTTTGCACCTTAAAACTACAAAAGCAAAGACATCTTGAGTTTAAAATGCCACAGACCATTGAGCCCTTTTCTCCTTATGCCTTGAATGTAAGACCTATTTATGTAGCTAGCTATAGCAACCATCTGCTTACCTTGCATCTTTTTGCCTACTTTATCTCAGTAGCTACTCTATCAAGTTACCTTCCTACTAAATCTACATTGAGGGAGAAATCCTGATCCTATGACATCAATGACAAAATTCCCATTGACTTCAGTGGAGCCAGGATTTCATCTCCAATGTGTCTTCCATGTGGCATCTGAGCATTGTTTTTTAGTTTTCTAAATGAAAGGGATATATCTGAATGAGTTGTGATATGTAAGAAAACTCTGTCTCTTTATAACGTTATTTATATTACAGTAACATTTAGGGCCTCTCACCGACATTGTGCTAAATGCTTCACAAACCCATGATAAGAGACAGATCCTGCCCTGAGTTTACAATCTAAAAGAGAAATAACATACAAAAACCAGAAACACACAGAGGTGAAGTGACTCTCCCAAGGTCATGTAATAGGTTTGTGGCAGGAACAGAACTCACGTTTCCTGACTGTGACTAGACTAAACTGCCTGCACATTATAATTAAAATAAAAATTATATAATGAGGACTAATTGTGCTGGTTGCTGTGCAAACACAGATAAAAGCTCAAGATATTAAACTCTGAATGATAGTTACTGAACATTTGTTACTTTTCCCGATGGGTTTTATAATCCTTTTGCTTTCCATTGATCTGAATAAGATTTAGCATTCTCATCATGTTCTTAATAGGATGATGCTATGATCGCACGTCCTTACAAGGCTGAAGGGAAAACTGATTTCACCAATTTTAGCTATTGTTCATAGCTATTACTTTTTTCAGTGCACCAAAAACCCTTCAGCCACTTTAAAGAGCCATTCTCAGCCAGTCTATGCCCAAAATGATGCCTATTACCAAATTGCCTTTTGGATTCTAAACATCTAACTGCTTTTTAAAAAAATCAACTATTTCTTCTACAAGAAAACAGAAATATTACTTTTTGTAGGACCTACTTTAGAAAGTTTTTAACACTTCTGCTTATTCAGCAGCAGCACTTCATGCTGAGTTCAATGACACTTTAACAAGGCATTGACCCACTCCTGCAGTACGTTGGTGGTGCTTTGGCCAGGTGTAACGCCTTGGCTCTGACACACCACTACAGAAATGCACTGCGACTTCTCTCACTTCAAAGCAATGTGTGATATCAAAAGACGCCTGTCAGGAAATCTCCTGGGCTGGCTTTTCTAGCCATTTCCAGCCCTCTTCCCCAACAGTCAACAGACTGTTTTTTCCAGTCAGCAAGGATGCTGCTTACACACCTCACCAGCACAAAGCCATTTGGAAATGGCTGGCGTGCGTGTCCAAGCTGCCTGACAACTCCCACAATGGGCCCCCCTTGCTTTGCTCGTTCGCCTACAAGCCCTCCTAGCAGTGCCCTCTCCAGCTTTTCTCTTCTTTCAGATGATCCTTCCCATCTGTTTCTCTCCCTGTGCTCCTTCTCCACATCTCATTGCTCCAGTACTGCTAAAGCCCTCATACCCATACTGCCCCCTCCAATTCACTGTGCAATGCTCTTTGCTCCCCACCTTTCCTGCACTCCCCTCCCATGCAACAGTGTGAACTGTCTCCTGGGCAGAAAAGGAGGAAAAGAAAACACAGGAAGCTGACTCCAATTAACTACTCTCTCTGAGGCTGCTGGGAGGGGGAGCAGTCTGGGGTCTATGTAAGCCAGACCCAGTTCATTCTAGAAAGAGAGGAGAGGAGGAGAGGCAACACTTAAGACTGAAGGAGTGCCAAGGGGAAAACAGTTCTGGAATGAGGCAGGAGAGACAAACCCCTTAGGGAAAAGGTATTGAATTTGGGGAGAGCAGGGCAGAGGCTGGGGCCTGCCTCCTTAGGAGACTTTGGACTTGGCTGACAGATAAGAGAACTTTTAGGAAACTGGGGCTAAATACTTTAGGTGTGGATGATGGTGTTTTGGAACTATGTTTTCTGTAGCTTCCTTGTTTTTTTCTGACCATTACAGAAAGGGTTGGGGGAAGTCATCCTGGCCTACCAGGCAATGGCTAGGTGACATTTGGAGCTGTGGGATTTGGGGTTTAGCAGGAGGACCAAGTCACCTTGGTGATTGTCTACCAAAGTCATCATAGAATATCAGGGTTGGAAGGGACCTCAGGAGGTCATCTAGTCCAACCCCCTGCTCAAAGCAGGACCAATCCCCAATTTTTGCCCCAGATCCCTAAATGGCCCCCTCAAGGATTGAACTCACAACCCGGGGTTTAGCAGGCCAATGCTCAAACCACTGAGCTATCCCTCCCCCTCAGTCCCTGGGGCTGGTGAGAATACAACGGTTCACCCCTCCAACCCAAATGTGGTAGCACTGCCTACTTTGTCATCATAGATCACTATTAAATTTATCAATGAAAGGGTTAAAAGTGGAAGCCCCTTTTGCTTCCATCTGGTTATCACTTTTTTTCAAACACATGCACCAGTTCTCTTCAGGTTATGCAGTAATGTGCTCTCTGAGTGTTATCTACTATCTTATCAAGCTCAACTGCTCAAGCTATTTAGGTTGCACTGCTCACAAGCAAGAATTTTCTAAGGACACTAGGATCATCTGTCTGTCTCTACTGCTTTCATATAACCATTGTCAATGCCAAAGAATTAAAAAAAAAAACCACCTGTAAAATCTATATCCCAAACCATAGTTGTCTTGTTTCTTTTATGGGAAGAATAGTGTAAATCCATGGAAATCACACACCTGGAACTAATCTAACATGGCGGTGAATCTGGCAAAACAGGTTTTGATTTTATCATATTTCTAGCCTCCTAAACTGTAAGAAACTGGTAAAATCTCTTACAGCCACATTGAACATCTTCCTCTATTCCCTGAAAAGGGGCTGGCGTGAGGGGAGGGGGGCCTCAGTTGCCAGTTTTCCCTTGTGCCCTGTACTGATCAAGAAATCAAGAACCATTCTTGATTATTCTTGCGAACAAAATTTCATATCACAAAGTTGGGATATCAAATGATGCTTGGTGTTTTTGTTTCTTTGTTTTTTGTTTTACCAGTTCCCTGAGTCAACCAGTCCTGCATCCATCCGTATGCAATGGAAATGTGCATCTCTACTTCTGGAAATAACGCCTTACTCTAGTTGAGTGGTGCCAGTCATTCCTGGCTTTAGGAGATGAAAATACTCAGTTTTCTCAAATTTCCTTGGTTTCTGAACATATTTATTTATATCTGAATATATGTGCCGTGAAATAACAAATTTGGCTGCACTGTTATTCCATGAGAATAAGTTAACGATCCAGCTACATGATGATGAAGATGATAGAATATACAGAAATAATATTTAGGTGTAAGTTTGCCTGAAAACTGATAAGAAGGTGTGGATTCTGGGTATTCTTGACAAGCATATCTTTCCATGTCCTTTGTTTGCTTTTTCTGAAACGTTTGATAAGCCAAAACCAAAAGGAGATGGGGATAAAATGCAACCCAAGATCTATTAGCATGCAACTGGTATACTGCAAAAAATGGAATTGTAAAAGCTGCAGTACCGTAAGCACATGTGATTTCTTTCAATTCTGTTAAGTACAGAAAGTCTGCTGAAGTTTACTTTGCTTTGACAATGGCATAGAGAAGTCCAATGAAAACAGACTCAATACACAATGCTTGTGGTAGTATTCTTGATCTCTGTATGCTGAAATGGTACTAGTAGAGTGTCATTTCTCAACAGAGATTAAATAAATGTATATCTTTACATACACTCTCAACTATCACTATATTGGCTCACTGTGAGAGGAAGGATGGTTTTGTGGTGAAGGCACTGGTGTCTGAGTCAAAAGATCTGAGTTCAATTCCCATCTCAACCCTAGTCTTCTAGGTGACGTTAGGCAAGTTAATTAACCACCTTATGCCTCAGTTCCTCATCTGTTAAATGGGGATAAGATTTCCTTTCCCCCCACTCTTTGTGTCATGTCTCTTTGGGCATTAAACCCTCTGAGATTGCCTCTGCCGAGATATAGGTGCAGCACCTAGCACAATGGAGCCCTCATCTCAGCTGGAGCTTCTAGGCATTACTGTGAAACTGCAGGGAAAAGAACGAGTTGAGTTGATTGATCTAGCATAGATATTTGAATATAATATAGTAAACTAAACTCTTACATGTGGTTGTAATCTCACTCACTTCATTAGAACTCTGTCTTTGGTACACATGCACAACTGTTTTCATAACTCATAAAATTAAAGAATTATTAAAACACCTGCACTACAAATTTTATAGAGCATTAATGGGTGTGTGTGTGTGTATATAAACAAGTTAATTCTCACAGACTGCTGCATAATCCATCCCATTTTCCTAGATTTATGGTGACTAATACTCCTACATCCTACAGGGAAAAGGCTCGATTTATGTAATTGATTAATATAGATTACCCACATAGGCTGCAGCTCTCTTGTGGAAAGATACTGCAATTTTGTATTTATTTGAAATATTTCCTTTTAACTGCTTAAGTCAGAGCTAACAGACGGAACCCAGCTCTTGTTGCTCCACTGGTACCTAGAAGCGGAGTTATATATATGTATATAAAATACACTCACACTGGACCTGATTCTCACTTCACTTATACAGACTTTAAACCAGTTTAAGTCCATTGGGCCAGAGCGTCAGCTAGTGTAAACTGGCATAACTCCATCAAGATTTACAGTAATTCAATGAAGTCAAGTTGAGCTATGTCAATTTACACCAAATGAGGATCTGGCCCCCTGATTTCAGTGAAGTTACTCCAGATTTACACTTCACAGAAAGCAGAATCAGGCCCACTGTGTGTAATGATAAAAATCTGTCAATTTTTCTTGAAGAATTTGTTTTTACTCTGAAACTTCTTTTGACACCATAATTCTTATTTGCCATTAACACATGATTTATTATACCCCACTATTTCCAGAGGAAGGTGTAGGATGTTTGTCTTCCTCCAAGGTAGCTCTCAAACTTAGCTTCTGACGTGGTCTTGAAAGGAGTGCACCAAACGCCCTTTCCCCACAGAGTGAGTGCACCACCTTTGTAGCAAACCTGATTTCCACTGATTCTGACGCTGGGAAACCCAAAATTCCTCCTGAGCAGGCATTTTCAGCACAGCAGCCAGGCCATAGGGATGGCCATGAAATCAAGTGTGTTTTCAGAGGTCAGTGCCACTTTCATGGCTTTTGAAAGTATCTCTGCTTCCTTTTATCTGCAACAGCGATGCTTATTTGTGAGACCACAGATGAGGAACCATGTCTCACATTCTGCTAGACCCTGATGTGACTAAAGCAGATGCTTCTACTTCTCAGTCATGAGGCAGATAGACCCTTCTCCCCAATCCTTTGAGGAGAATTGAGTGCTGGGCACTTGCTTTCCCGTTCTAATAGCAAGAGCAACAATCTCACCAATATGACGAAGACTTGGACCCAGCCATGTGTTGTGTAGCTAAGATAGCTCAGAGATCCTCCCAGTGCCACTATCCTTCTCCCTGCAACATTTGCCATCAGACTGCATAATCTCAACAGAAGTTTTGAATGGTGGCCATTACTAGATTGAAGCGTACAAGCCTCATTATTTGACCTGAGTTAGTTATCATTCCATAGCCAATACAAGAGACCACCTTTATTAGTCTTGCTTCTATCTTAAAGACCAACCCAAAGCATCTCAACATATATTGGGTACAGTTGTATTTATTTTACACACCCACCCACCAATGAAGCAGTTTGCTGATGACCTGTTTCACTGTGTGTGAAACTGGAAGCATTCAGCATAAGAATCCCATTATTAAAGATGCAGCATTAAAACCTATAGTCCTGTCAAATGCACTAACTACTGTGAAGTCTCTTTTCAAGATTTTCCCTGATCAAAAGGTAAAATATTCTGATTGAGAATCAGCTCCTTGCTTCCCAGCCCCAGTACCAAAGTATTAAACTCTCCAACAAAAGCATACCTTGAGCCCAATAGCCCTACGATCAAAGGGTCTCATGAACTAAGACAATCTGTAAACCACTTTTTAAAAAATACTGGAACTACCCAAAGATGGCAAGACTTTGTTTCATAAATAAAATATTTGACCTTTTTCATATATAAAGTATTGACCTTCACAAGTTTGCCAGGTGAAAATGTTTAGGTCTATTTTTGATCACTTATATTTCTTAGCAAGGGCTGTTACTGTATACTGGAAAATTCTGTATGTCACTGGTTTTCTTCTGCACTATTAAGTTACGTATTAAGGTCCCTAATGTACATAACCATTTCCCTTTTTGTTAGCAAGCTCAGACTGTATAACAACATAAATAAGTCAGAAAAGCCATAACAAGCTTGTGCTGGAAATATATTAAAATCTGATGTACCGGAAAATGCATGAACGCTATATTTTGTATACCATTTTATTTATATTTTATTCTCTAAAATTATGACAAACAAAAAACACAGACAGTAATGCAGGGTTCTGGTGCTATCAAATTTCAAGGGTGGCAGATATGCGTAAAACAGTGTCCTTATTTAGGAACATGTGCTAGTACACGGTCATTTGTGCATTATGCTGAGACTGCATCTAAGTCAAGTTCTTAACCAGATTCAAAGGCCCATAAGAAGAGTGTTTCAACACAGTGTGTGGGAAATGAGTTCCCCTTCTTGAAGTACATACAGCTAATTCTCACCATACTCCTAGCTACTCTAGAGTACGTGGCTATGTAAATGTGAACACAGTAAAGGCAAATGACTGTAAGGAGGAAAAAAAGCATTTTTAAATCCAAGGTCTATCTGAAGGCTTCGAGAGGAAAGTCCTACAAACTGGACGTCTTAGCACCTGTCCTGCCCATATATGTCTTAATCAGTGAAAGTATAAACATCTTGTAAAACAGTGCATTTTCAGACCGTCAAAGGAGCTAACTACTTACAAGATAGATGTCCGTGGTGTATTTATTTTTCATTAAAACAAACAAAGAATTGGTATACAGTATTTCTGCCATTGTCTCAGAGAATCTGGATTTAAATTTATCTCAGCAGCTGTTTGGCTTCGCTATTGAATGACCTGAATTTTCTTACAGGCCAAATGCATCACCTGTATTTACAGGAGCTTTCCAAACGCATGACCTGTATTTACAGGAGCATGTGGACTAAGACAAGGTAAGAAATCATGAAGAATGATTGTTGTGATACCAGAGTCTGTGTTTATCAAAGCCCTTGCCCATTATGGTAACCTGCATGGACTTAAAGGAACGCCATATTTATTAAACAGTAACATCATTAAAAGGGGGAAAGTTATCTCAATTTTTTAAGAGAAAAGAACACACTCTAATCTTCTACTAGGGAGAAAATTAGCTGTGTCCTCATAAAGAAAAGGAGTATTTGTGGCACCTTAGAGACTAACAAATTTATTTGAGCATAAGCTTTTGTGAGCTACAGTTCACTTCATCGGATGCATGTAGTGGAAAATACAGTGGGGAGATTTTATATACACAGAGAACATGAAACAATGGGTGTTACCATACAAACGGTAACAAGAGTGATCAGGTAAGGTGAGCTATTACCAGCAGGAGAGCGGGCCGGGGACGGGGACCTTTTGTAGTGATGATCAAGGTGGGCCATTTCCAGCAGTTGACAAGAACGTGTGAGGAACAGTGGGGGGTGGCGGTGGGAAATAGTTTTACTTTGTATAATGACACATCCACTCCCACTCTTTATTCAAGCCTAAGTTAATTGTATCCAGGTTGCAAATTAATTCCAATTCAGCAGTCTCTCGTTGGAGTCTGTTTTTGAATTTTTGTTGTTGAAGAATTGCAACTTTTAGGTCTGTAATTGAGTGACCAAAGAGACTGAAGTGTTCTCCGACTGGATTTTGAATGCTATAATTCTTGATGTCTGACTTGTGTCCATTTATTCTTTTATGTAGAGACTGTCCAGTTTGGCCAATGTACATGGCAGAGGGGCATTGCTGGCACATGATGGCATATATCACATTGGTAGATGCGCAGGTGAACGAGCCTCTGATAGTGTGGCTGATGTGATTAGGCCCTATGATGGTGTCCCCTGAATAGATCTGTAGACACAGTTGGCAATGGGCTTTGTTGCAAGGATAGGTTCCTGGGTTAGTGTTTTTGTTGTGTGTTGTGTGGTTGTTGGTGAGTATTTGCTTCAGGTTGGTGGGCTGTCTGTTAGCAAGGACTGTCGTGTCTCCCAAGATCTGTGAGAGTGATGGGTTGTCCTTCAGGATAGGTTGTAGATCCTTGATGATGCATTGGAGAGGTTTTAGTTGGGGGCTGAAGGTGATGGCTAGTGGCGTTCTGTTATTTTCTTTGTTGGGCCTGTCCTGTAGTAGGTGACTTCTGGGTACTCTTCTGGCTCTGTCAGTCTGTTTCTTCACTTCAGCTGGTGGGTATTGTAGTTGTAAGAATGCTTGATAGAGATCTTGTAGGTGTTTGTCTCTCTCTGAGGGGTTGGAGCAAATGCGGTTGTATTGTAGAGCTTGGCTGTAGACAATGGATTGTGTGGTGTGGTCTGGATGAAAGCTGGAGGCATGTAGGTAAGCATAGAGGTCAGTAGGTTTCCGTTAGAGGGTGGTGTTTATGTGACCATCGCTTATTAGCACCGTAGTGTCCCATCACTCTCACAGATATTGGGAGACAGATCTTCCTCCTCCCACCCCCACCTCTCCTGCTGGTAATAGCTCACCTTACCTGATCACTCTCATTACAGTCTGTGTGGTAACACCCATTGTTTCATGTTCTCTGCGTATATAAAATTTCCCCACTGTATTTTCCAGTACATGCATCCGATGAAGTGAGCTGTAGCTCACGAAAGCTTATGCTCAAATAAATTTGTTACTCTCTAAGGTGCCACAAGTCCTCCTTTTCTTTTTTGCGGATACAGACTAACACGGCTGCTACTCTGAAACCTATGTCCTCATATCACTCTAATAGCCTCGCAAAACATCCCCTGTTTATTCAGTACTTTTCAAAATGCAAATACTAAGCAGAGGCCTATTTTTGTAACCATTAAGTCATTGTATACTGCAGGAATGATTTGCACATCAACCCCATTAGCTGTGACTGTAGTTCCATTGTGTTAGTGTCCTATTTAAAGCTTTAGAGGGAAATAAATAAGTACATCATTTCCCATGGGTCACTTCACTTTGACTTCTTACCTGTGGATATGACACCCTTGATAATATTGTGATTTTGTCCATTCCTGCTTACAAACCTTTATGTCATAGGAAACAGTCATTTCTGGGGTTCATCTGTCAGAATGAGGACTGGCTGGGCATCCAGTGCCTTTCGGTAAAGTATAAAAGAACAATGGCCATTTACATCTGCCTACTGATAAATAATAGGCAAAGATACATTGGGCCCAGCTTGCAAATGCAGCCTCCCACTGACTTCAGCTTCAGCGGTGAGTGCTCAGCACCTCTGAAAAATCAGACCCATTTCTACACATTTAGGGCAACATTCACCTCAGTGCATAGAGCCTACAATGGGCTCTCCACACCACTTCAACCCTACTATGCTGTGCAAGGGGGACAGGAGGGCATGGGTGGATAGACTTATGCATTAGCTCAGTGGTTTGAGCATTGGCCTGATAAACCCAGGGTTATGAGTTCAATCCTTGAGGAGGCCATTTAGGAATCTGGGGCAAAAATTGGGGATTAGCCCTGCTTTGAGCAGGGGGTTGGACTAGATGATCTCCTGAGGTCCCTTCCAACCCTGAGATTCTATGATCTATGAACCTTCTGCCCACTTGGATCACAGATCTGTGGGGGAACCCTGAGGGCTGAACACAGAAAGGTGGTGCCAGAAAATCAGCTGTTTTGTGGATCATTTGGTCTTTCCCTTTTCCCCTGTCCCTGAATGGAGAAGCAGCACTAGAGGCATAGAAACCATTGAGCCATTTGCCTGGAGAAGCCTCCACAGAGAGCTCTGTAGGCCGGGATGGAGGGAGGATGCCTCCATCATTTCCCCCTGTGCAATTCACAATGCCCACCTCAGTTACTTGGGCTAGAAATTGGAGAAATGAATCTCTTTCATCTCTGCTATGATTCTATTGTAACCCACTGCTCAGCGTATGTTATGTGTCCCCTCTGTGCTTGATCCACAGAGAATATGAATCAAGTACAGCTCCCACCTAGAAGACCTAGTGCTCTACCTCAAGCAATAAGGGGTCATGCTATTAGCTCTGGAGATCACAGGTTCACTCCCTGGTGACAACCAAGATGACTTTTGTTACATTTTTAGAACATCAGTGTATCTTGGTTAGCCTTGTTATTGAGTTTAATTAAATGGGGCACCAGTGAGGTCCAGAGTTTCTTTTGACTTCAATCTCCAGCTCAGAAGAGACAGTCACAATTAATACTTTTATACTAAGTAAAACACATTGGGGTAGATTTTTAGGTTACTGCACAAAGTTTTGTCCAGTGGATTTTCTTAAAATACTGGGAGCTGTGCAGTTAGACCCCTGTGTGACACTTCAAGAATGCTCTGCTTTAAGATTTAAGTTATGGACACATTGGCAAGTTAAGGCAGAGTTATTCATTTCCTTGTATTACAGAAGTAAGAGTAAGAGGTGAACTATCTACCCAGAGAAGTATGTCTTTGGTCACCTATCCCTTTAATGGGAAGATAAAAGAGGGAGAAAAACAAGTGCCACTTAAGGAGAGATTTTCTTCTGATGACAAAAATGACTCTGTGGAGAGCATTTCAGCTTTCCCCTGATCGATAGACAAGGGAAGGAGATGTAGCCCTGGTATATGAGGGAGAGAATATTGGTGTCTTAAGAAAAAAATCAAATGACTCTTCTTGTTCCTACACTCTTCCAGCAGCATTTTCTAAGCAGCGCTCTCCCCAAGTAAGGAACAGAGACTGTGAAGTAGATTAGAGTAGTTAGCCAGTTCCAGCTATGCTGTGCTGGGGTAGGACACAAGGAGACTTCCCATACAACCTTGGGCAGTGCATATAATGATCAGGTGAAACTGCAGCCTCTGTGCATAGGGGACTGCAAGGACTGATCCCTCCAACTCCTGGGGAGGTGGGTTGGGGGGGAAGGTGCATAGTGACCCAACATGGTGTGGAGGTTCTTCAAAGCAGAAAATCATGCCAGTGGAAATGTCAGTTCACTTGTATGGAGAATACTAGCCAAAAATCGAAGAAAAAGATTTTACAGCATTGGACAACATTTATATACATTGGCATTTCCTAGAGGGTCAGAGATATTCAGGCTAACTATAGTCGTGTGATTCAGGCACAGGATTAGACTCTGGAATTCTGTGTTCAGTTCCCCTGCTCTGCCTTATACTCCTTGTGTGATCCTGAGCAAGTCCCTTAAACTCTCTATGCCTCCATTCCCCATCTGTAAAATGGAGATAATGCTTCCTTTATCCCATCCTCTGCCTATCTTTCTATGTGGACTATACAATCTTTAGGACAGGGATTGGGTCTTATTTCATGTATGTTCAGTGCGTAGTACAAATGGATTGCAGTGGGGCCTTTAGGTATATTGTAATGCAAACAGTACATAGCATAATACTGTATATTATATATAATGAATACACCTGTTATAGAAATGTAGGTACCATTCCATCCAAATACATCACTTTATCTGAAACATTCCCTATTGTTTATGACATAGGTAGTTGAATAAATTCTGTCCTCTTGATATTTCTGAATCAAATAGGTTTGTGTGTCTGTGTATGTTTTTTCCCTAAATACTAAGCTTACAGTGAGGCTTCTGCAGTATTTTGCTCCATTACTGTAGAACTAGTTTCATAAAATTGTTAATGGAAAAAACATAAAAAGAACAAACTAAATGAAATGCACAGAAGGAATATTAATATTGTTAATTAGGAGGAGTTATTCCACCCTCCCCCGGCCCAAATAAGAAAGAAAATCTATATTTTCTGCTGTTATGACCCTTAAGTTGTCCTCTTGTGTTTCTGTGTTGAAGAACAGATGTAATCAGGTAGTTTGAGCCCCCTAAAGATGTAGTGTCCATCTGTGTTCTAGGGTGAACACAGCTGTAATACCTATGCTCTACCATTGCCTTAGCCATGAGTTTCTTTGCTTCCAAGTTTTTTCTACTCTGATGTCCTAGTTTAGGTATCTAAATAATCATAATATGGAGCTATGATTCCACTGTGGAAAATGGAAACTTTCCATTTTTCCTGATTTTTTTTATTTGATAAGATACTGCACCTGTCTGTATAAAGGAAGTACATGTTACTAGCTATACAGCCATCCCATAGAGAAGCAGAGGAATGCCTCACAGGGGTGGGGAATGAAGGAACCTGTCTGCATGCCAAAGGGATACAGTGCCCATGGGAAGGGGATGAATTTACTGCTCTCCATGTGCCACCAGGCTCTTTACCGTTTGGGAGACAAAGGTTAAGAAAGGATTTCCCTACACACCCAACTCCAAAGATATACTTCATGTTTCAGCCAACAGGTGGCATTAGGATCTAGTGCAATGCTCCTCTACTCTAATGATATCACTAAATAATCACAGCCTGCACCTACCCAGAAGTTCTTTGCAGCTTCATGAGCAGTACAACGTTGTCTGCCTTATGGCCAGTGTTGATTAGCAAGGAATACAAAAGGCTGGTGAATATCAGTTCTATGTATATGAACTAGAATTTCTGGATTGTGAAGGGAAAATAAAGCAAGAGATTTATATCCCAAATAAACAGTCAATACAAAGTTCCAGGGCCTGGGATTTAGCCCTTATCAGCACGAATGTGCATCACACAGTAGACGTGGTTACTTTGTTATCTTGACCACACTTGGAATGATGCAAACTTTAGTTATACGTGTGTCTTTTCAAAACAGCACCAGCATAGCACAACAAAATGAGATTATCCAAGACAAATATTTCTAAACCAAACAAATGAAGCCAGAGGTATTTGGAAAGGAAAACAAAACCATACTCACATTTAATGCTAGTATGCAAACTCTTTGGTACAGAAGAATCAACAGCAGCTGGATTAACAGAAAAATAAGCGTGTTTATCTATGATCTCAATATTTCACTTACAAATCACAGTAGAGAGCACTGGACTAAAACTGAAAGGGATGAACACTAGGGGTCTGATCCGCCAAGTATTGGATTCACTGGGAACATTGGGTACTTGGTGCCAAGGTTTATAATATTAAAGATATTCATAGTTAATTTTGTTTACAACCAACTAAAATCTATTATTTTTCTAATCACCTGCACAGATCTTCCCCTTTGTTCTTAGCCAGTTGTGCAAAATATTTGGAACACAACTTCAAACAGGATGAAACTCACCTCCTTCCAGATGTTGTTACAAACCTAAAATAGCATGTTGGATTCATGGAGTTAGAGAATCAAACAGTCCCTGGCCAAGTTGAACTGAGTTAGGGTTGATTTATGGTTTCACACGGAAATGTCTTAGGCTGAGTTTTGTTTGGGAGTTTTCCCAGAACCTAAGGGTTGGAAACCCACACAAAGCAAAGCCTGCAAAATAATTCACATGAAACCCTGCCTCCTGAGATTGCCATTTTTCTCGTAGCTCAAACCATCTTGACAAGATACTGTCTGTCGGGGTCTAGCCAGATTGTGACACCTATCGTAAATGTGCACCGAGTATTGTTACATGAGTGGAATGCAGGGATTTCCCTACACCCCCTGGAATTTCCGCAACTCTCCCCCCAGTTTTGTGACCTAGTTACATGCAGTGTTGCCAATTTAGTGATTGTTTGGAAATTTGAATTGAAATTGAAACATTAATACACACTTTAAAAGCATATAAAGTGCATGATAAAATACATGTACCTGAAAAAGTATTATAGATTTACTCAGACTTTAAGGTCAGAAGGGACTGTTATGATTGTCTAGTCTGTCCTCCTGCACAATGCAGGCCACAGAATCCCACCCACCCGCTCCTGTAATAAATCCCTAACCTATGTCTGAGTTACTGAAGTCCTCAAATCAAGGTTTAAAGACTTCAAGGTGCAGAGAATCCTCCAGTAAGTGACCCGTGCCCCACGCTGCAGAGGAAGGTGAAAAATCCCTAGGGCCTCTGCCAGTCTGCCCTGGAAGAAAATTCCTTCCTGACCCCAAATATGGTGATAAGCTAAACCCTGAGCATGTGGCAGGACTCACCAGCCAGACACCCAAGAAAAAATTCTCTGTACTAACTCAGATCCCACCCCATCTAACATCCCATCATAGACCATTGGGCATCTTTACCACTAATAGTAAAAGATCAATTAATTGCCAAAATTAGGCTATCGCATCATACCATCCCCTCCATAAACTTATTAAGCTTAGTCTTGAAGCCAGACATGTCTTTTGGCCCCACTGCTCCCCTTGCAAGGGGGAATGTGGATGTTACAAAGTAATTTGAACATGTACCCTTGAGATTTGGTGGTATTTTTATGAAAAGAGCTATCTAGGTGCTTCGTAATACTGAGCAGAATGCTTGTGCTAAACATTTATTTTACAAGTAGAGAGCCTTGCAAGATTAGCCTTTCTACATTTCTCTGTAAGTTTAGCTCCACAGGCAAAGTACAGAAGTAATTTATGAAACATAAGAAGTAAAGTACGTATTAATAGTTTGTTTCTCAGATGTGACTTCATGCAGAGTTTGTTTTTTGTTTAATGTCCCAAATCAGACTTTTAAATAAAAATCTTCAGACTTTCCTAGTAAGACACACAAGTATTAGAAATCTTTATCAATCAGAATAGATTTGATTTATAGCTACCATAAAAAGAAAATTAACGACGTTGCTGAATTTTGCTGTGGATGAGCGGTATCATCATCTGAATGAAATAAAATTTAAACCTGTTTGAACAACTGAGATATAGTACTGGAGATCTTGTTCTGCCAGGATCTTCTCATAAATTCTCTTTTGTGCTACAAGAGCGTAATAGACTAAAAATCCCATAAAGATTGTAAAAAAAATCAACTAAAAAAATCCTTGCATCAGTCTTCTCCCATGTGCGGCTGGTAGGGTGACCAGAAAGCAAGTGTGAAAAATCAGGACAGAGGGGGTGGGTGGGGTGGTGGTGGTAATAGGAGACTATATAAGAAAAAGCCCCAAATATCGGGATTGTCCCTATAAAATCGGGACATCTGGTCACCCTAGTGGCTGGCCCCCTCTCTCCTCTCCTCATGGCCTGACAGATAGCTTTGGTTTAACTAGCAGAAAAGAGAACAAGTGTGAATTATGTATAGCAGTCTTCATTATCCTCAGGTAGTCCAGCTGCATCTGTATATTTATGGGCAATGCATTTGCTTGGGAAGAAGGTTATTTGGGTTCTACAGACTCAGGTGTGCATTTTTTCTGAATTAAATGTATTAGCTACACATGAGCAAAGGTCATTTAAACCCAACACTATGCAGCAGAGGGCCACACATGTCTGTGTATGAAAGGATTTAAAAAAAAATAATGTGGTGAGGTGAATCAAAGGTTAACCAGGATGATTTTCAGCCTCACAGCCTCTCTCCTGGTTGTGGATTAGTTGTGATTTTCAAATGGCTATTTGTCCTTGTGATGGGGTATCCACCCCACACAGGCCCTGAGCAGATTAATGTGGGACAGAAGGGGCCAGCTGAGCTTATAAAATGCACAGAGAGGGCTTAATATGCACTAATTACAGATGAAGCCTGGCTGTGGAAGGACCCGGATGGGAGTATAAAAGTTAGGAAGAGAGAGCAGGAACGGACAGTTGGTTTGCAGGCAGGCTAAGGCTTTGACAAGGCAGAATGAGATGGAAGAGATCACAAATGAAACTAAAACCAGGCTAGACAATAAGGACAGGGAAAGCATTGCAGAAAACTGGATGCAAATAAGAAGAGGGTAGATTCTTGAAAACTGGAAGGACCAGCAAATAAGAATGCAGGAAAATTACGTGTAACCCTTCTGCCAGGCCAAGTTGAAAGCAGCAAGGGCTGGGTTCAGTACACAGGGGTTCCCTTTCATCAAAGCAAATGCAAAACTGGCTCGAGCCCCCACCCAGTGACCTGGGAAAATCTTACACACCCCCTGGGTGCCTCAAAGAGGCAATACTTCCCCTCTCGCAAGCACAGAGTCTCGGTGTAGCAGAGAATCTTTAATAACATGAGGTAAACGACATCAGCATTAATTTGGGGAAACACCACAACTAGTGTTCATTAACCAAACCATGAGCAAAGACCCACCCCAGCAAATTGGGCCACATCCTTTCCCTCGGGTTCTTGAGTCCCAGAACCCAAACGTCTCTTGAGTCCAGCAATCCACAAATCACCCAAAGTTCAAAAAGTCCAGCCCCAGAGTTCAAAAGTTCATCTGCAGAGTGTTACTCCCCAGTCTGGCTAAAATGTGCCTGTGTGTGGAAGAGGTAAGGGGCACCTTACGTGTCCTGAAGCTGACTGCCCCACAGGGCTCTGCTCTGCTCTGCTCCGCTGTCTCCCGAACGGCTCCGCCCCACCACAACCGGCTCTGCTCTGCACAGCTCGCCCTCTCATGAACACTCCGCTGTCTCACAAACGGCTCCGCTCTGCACAGCTCACCTCGCCGTCTCACAAACGCTCCGCCAGCCTATCCACGAACAGCACTGCTGCACTCTGGTTCTTCTGGCTCCCCACTACTTGACACAGTGCTCAGTGATTTCAGCTCTCAGTGATTTCAGCTCATAGTAGTGGGAGCCTTCGTGCTGGTGCACCATAAGGCCAAAGTGAATTCAGCACAGTACCTGTAGCAAGACTCTTAATAGACCCAAAATTAGCTCTGACATTCCACAGTGGAGAGAGACAAAGGTGCAATTGGTGTTTCAGGCCCTCACAAAGGGGCCCACACCACCAGGTACAAATACCTGTCTCAAGCCTCTCTCCATTCACAGAGTTTTGGAACCCATGTCCCTTGCTTAGCGAGTGCTACTTAGTTGATGGTGAGTCCCTCCATCATAACAAAAGGCCAAGTACAGTTCCAAGCACAGTTCCCATAATCAGGGTAATAACAATTTATTCTTCCCGCCCCAATAACAGAGACACTGGGGATCCCACAACAGCCAAAGTGACCATTTGGGCAGCTATGGCCTCATTCTAGGCGGGGTGGGTGTGCCTATGCAAATGAGATCAGCCCCTGAAGTTCTTTTCCACAACTTGCCACACCTCACCACCAGATGTCAGGGTGGAGCTCATCCTGACTCTGCTTACATACGTAACAGTAAAATCTTTAGGTAAGGACATAAAGATAGGGGATATCAACTCCTTGAGGATTGCTGAGTGGATCAGTAGACGTGCTGGAGATATAGTATAAGAGCTAAGAAACTTTCTGGAGGAGACTAGTTAGTAGAATGTAAAAACAAAGGACAACTAGGGAAGCTCCTTAAGATAAAGATGTTAGGTAAAACAAACAAAAGAAACACAACTAAGGTGTTAGCTACCCAAATTTCTCACAGGAACAAGAGGGGAAGTATATGGCGTGCCAGTTGAAATGTCAAAAGATGAAGTAAAACAAGGAATAGGTGAAGAGACTAATTTAGCAGACTAGGCAGTCATAGCAAGCCCTGGACAGCTGTGCTGTTTACATTTAAGGGACGGATGCTACCAGACAAAGTAATTTTAGGGTATTAAATATTCTGGATTAAGCCCTATAATCCCCCTCCTGTGAGATGTTACAGAGGCCAAAGATTTGGTCAGGTAGCAAACAATTGCAAGAGGGAAATATGGTGCAGTAAGTGTGGAGGTAAACATTCATACAAAATGTTACAACTGTGGAGGAAAAAACAGCTTAGCCTATGGAAGATGTACTGAGGCAACGCAAGCCAGAGAACTACAGAAAACCCCAAATTACTAATAACATCTCATATGCAGAAGCTACTAGGAGATATCTACAAGAAAAAGAGAGGGGAAAAAAGAGAACCTGATATGGGGAAAGGGAATAGCCAGCAATAAATTAATAGAAAGGAAGTAATGAGTGACAGCCAGGTAAAAGGAGATGACATACTACTTACATAAACAGAGATTCATTGCATTTATGATTGAAGTAATAAATTGTATGTCTCAAACAGGAGAGAAAATGAGAATTATAATTAAAGCTGCTGAAAAGTACCTATGAGCTAGCAACCTAAGTGAAGGAAATATTGAGGGTAAAAAGAATGGTGGTGACTATTTTCAGCTGGCATGCCTCTAGCCTCGTAAAAAGAAAAGGAGTACTTGTGGCACCTTAGAGACTAACAAATGTATTTGAGCATAAGCTTTCGTGAGCTACAGCTCACTTCATCGGATGCATGCAGTGGAAAATAAAGTGGGGAGATTTTATATACACAGAGAACATGAAACAATGGGTGTTACCATACAGACTGTAACAAGAGTGATCAGGTAAGGTGAGCTATTACCAGCAGGAGAGCGGGGGGGGGGGAACTTTTGTAATGATAATCAAGGTGGGCCATTTCCAGCAGTTGACAAGAATTTCTGAGGAACAGTATGGGGGGAAATAAACAAGGGGAAATAGTTTTACTTTGCGTAATGACACATCCACTCCCACTCTTTATTCAAGCCTAAATTAATTGTATCCAGGTTGCAAATTAATTCCAATTCAGCAGTCTCTCGTTGGAGTCTGTTTTTGAAGTTTTTTTGTTGAAGAATTGCAACTTTTAGGTCTGTAATTGAGTCACCAAAGAGACTGAAGTGTTCTCTGACTGGTTTTTGAATGTTATAATTCTTGACGTCTGATTTGTGTCCATTTATTCTTTTTTGTCGTCATCATGAATAGGTCGGAATATGAACAAGAGGCTGCTAGGCAGCTCTCCAACACCACTTTCTACAAGCCATTACCCTCTGATCCCACTGAGGGTTACCAAAAGAAACTACACCATCTGCTCAAGAAACTCCCCGAAAAAGCACAAGAACAAATCCGCACAGACACACCCCTAGAACCCTGACCAGGGGTATTCTATCTGCTACCCAAGATCCATAAACCTGGAAATCCTGGACGCCCCATCATCTCAGGCATTGTCACCCTGACAGCAGGACTGTTTGGCTATGTAGACTCCCTCCTCAGGCCCTACGCTACCAGCACTCCCAGCTATCTTCGAGACACCACTGACTTTCTTGAGGAAACTACAATCCATTGGTGATCTTCCTGAAAACACCATCCTGGCCACTATGAATGTAGAAGCCGTCTACACCAACATTCCACACAAAGATGGACCACAAGCCGTCAGGAATAGTATCCCCGATAATGTCACGGCAAACCTGGTGGCTGAACTTTGCGACTTTGTCCTCACCCATAACTATTCCACAGTTGGGGACAATGTATACCTTCAAATCAGCAGCACTGCTATGGGTACCCGCATGGCCCCACAGTATGCCAACATTTTTATGGCTGACTTAGAACAACGCTTCCTCAGCTCTCATTCTCTAATGCCCCTCCTCTACTTGCATGACATTGATGACATCTTCATCATCCGGACCCACGGAAAAGAAGCCCTGGAGGAATTCCACCATGATTTCAACAATTTCCATCCCACCATCAACCTCAGCCTGGACCAGTTCACACAAGAGATCCACTTCCTGTACACTACGGTGCTAATAAGCGATGGTCACATAAACACCACCCTATAACGGAAACCTACTGACCATTATACTTATCTACATACCTCCAGCTTTCATCCAGACCACACCACACGATCCATTATCTACAGCCAAGCTCTACTATACAACCGCATTTGCTCCGATCTCTCAGACAGAGACAAACACCTACAAGATCTCTATCAAGCATTCTTACAACTACAATACCCACCAGCTGAAGTGAAGAAACAGATTGACAGAGCCAGAAGAGTACCCAGAAGTTACCTACTACAGGACAGGCCCAACAAAGAAAACAACAGAACACCACTAGCCATCACCTTCAGCCCCCAAGTAAAACCTCTCCAACGCATCATCAAGGATCTACAACCTATCCTGAAGGACGACCCATCACTCTCACAGATCTTGGGAGACATGCCAGTCTTTGCTTACAGACAGCCCCCAAACCTGAAGCAAATACTCACTCACCAACAACCACATACCACATAACAAAAATACTAACCCAGGAACCTATCCTTGCAACAAAGCCCGTTGCCAACTGTGTCCACAGATCTATTCAGGGGACACCATCATAGGGCCTAATCACATCAGCCACACTATCAGAGGCTCATTCACCTGCACATCTACCAATGTGATATATGCCATCATGTGCCAGCAATGCCCCTCTGCCATGTACATTGGCCAAACTGGACAGTCTCTACGTAAAAGAATAAATGGACCCAAGTCAGACGTCAAGAATTATAACATTCAAAAAACCAGTCGGAGAACACTTCAATCTCTTTGTTCACTCGATTACAGACCTAAAAGTGGCAATTCTTCAACAAAAAAACTTCAGAAACAGACTCCAACGAGAGACTGCTGAATTGGAATTAATTTGCAACCTGGATACAATTAACTTAGGCTTGAATAAAGAGTGGGAGTGGATGTGTCATTACACAAAGTAAAACTATTTCCCCTTGTTTATTTCCCCCCCTACTGTTCCTCACACGTTCTTGTCAACTACTGGAAATGGCCCACCTTGATTATCACTACAAAAGGTCCCCCCCGCTCTCCTGCTGGTAATAGCTCACCTTACCTGATCACTCTTGTTACAGTCTGTATGGTAACACCCATTGTTTCATGTTCTCTGTGTATATAAAATCTCCCCACTTTATTTTCCACTGCATGCATCCGATGAAGTGAGCTGTAGCTCACGAAAGCTTATGCTCAAATAAATCTGTTACTCGCTAAGGTGCCACAAGTACTCCTTTTCTTTTTGCGGATACAGACTAACACGGCTGCTACTCTGAAACCTGTCATATTGCCAGGTAGCGCATGGGCAAGAATTAAAGAAAAATATTATTGATATGAAAACAAAGTTTGATATAATATGCATACAAAAGACTTAGCTAACAGAAAAACTAGGCTATAAAATCCCAGGGTATGGCATATATAGAGACATGATAGAGAAATAGGAAAGCCCACGAGGGGGTGTCTCCACCTTCATTAAGGATAATGTGAGCTGCCTGGAAGTAGAGGTTTAAAAAAAAAACACCCAACCCTAAATATCAAATATATGCTTTTGGGATACCAATATAAAAAATTCTGCATCTCTAAGGCTTTATAATGTCTATAACCCATGCAGGAAACTAGAGCCTATGAACCTGACATAATTAACTGTAGATCTTACATGCCCGTTCATTATCTGTAGTGATCTGAATAGCCACAACAGATTATGGGGAAGTAAGAAAACTGATAAAAATGGAAAATATTTAAAACCATTCTTTGAAGAAAATAATTTAGTACTATTAAATGATGGAGCACCTACCAGGTTCAATATGACTGACGGAAGCTTCTCATGCCTGTATCTAGGAATAGCTTCTAGCACAAGAGCAAGTACATGCAGCTGACATATTTACAGAGAGGAGGGAATAGGTAGCGACCACGTCCTGACATTAATTACACATCAAGGAAAAGAAAATAGTGAAGACAAGGATAATATCCCCACTTGGAATCTAAAACAAGAACATTGGAAACTCTTTAGAAACAAAAGTGAGGAATGTGAATGAGCAATGTATAGATGAAGATTTTGAGGAATTATAAAGACAGCCTACATAGCTATTCCGAGGATACCAACACTACTTAAAGATAGGGAAAGTATTCCATGGTGCAACAAGGAATGTGAAATGGTAATTAAGGAAAGGAATAAGACAAACAAGACAGCAAAAAAATTTCTTAAATAGTGAGGACTGAACGAAATATTAAAGTAAGGAAATTGAACAAAGGGCTACAAAAAGGGCAAAAAAGAGAGCTGGAGAACATACCAGGAGACAGTAACTAAAGATACCAATATAGCAGAGGTATATCAACAACTTAGAAAAATGAATGGAATAAAGAGTAAGAGCCACATAATACCAAGCCTTGCATTTGCTCCAGCAAAGAAAAAGTGGAAATTCTGTCCACCATGTTACAAAAAGTCAGTAATGATGAGGCTCAGAGGATAGAAATTAGGGAGAGGAAAGGAACATTCATTAAGGACAGTTATGAGATGATGAAGAGGTGGAAGGAGGATGTGGATATTATTTTAAATCAAAACTTTAATATGAGAGAACTCCAAAAAGCGATAATAAGGAGCAAAAGCAGATCACCAGGCAAGGATGAAATAAGCTTTGAAATGCTTAAGCCCCTAAGTTAAGGAAGCTTGAGGGTGATACTAAAATTATTCAACATGTGGCAAAAAGGTGAAATATCAAAGGACCGGAAATATGCAATTATTGTCTCAGTGAGGAAACCAGGTAAGCTGTGCTCCAGACCCTAGACATACGGACCAATTGCCCTCATGGCATGTTTAGGTGAAAGAATGGTAGTGGAGCAATTAGTAGCACACCTACAAAGAAACAGGTTTGGATGGAATGCAAACTGGTTCAGAAGAGGTAGGAGTGCAATTGACCACATTGTAAGGATAGAGGCAGAAGCACAAAAAAGCAGGAGAACAAAATAAACTTTGTATCTTTTTTTCATGACTTAGGCTTGCACTTAAGGAATTGCAGAAGAGCTTTTTATTATTGGGCCCCTCTTTCATAGTGAGGTGCTGATACCATCTTAAAATGCTGCTCCTCAATTTGAGTCATGTGGTTCAAGATAGAGCACAGGATACTGGAAAATGTTCAGTTGACCGGCCTTCCTGTAAAAGATGACAGCAGCTGCAATCTGTTCTATTGCATGAAGATTACATGAGGTCACCAGGCTCACGGCACGTTACGAATGCAGGCTTTGGTTGGACAAAGCCTAGGTAGCGTAGGACTAGAGGATTTACAATAGTCTTAAACTGGCTATGGATTTTCACTCGCTCCTTCATTTCTATTGTCATCTCTTTCACCTTCCGCTGAAGAATCAGATGTTTGCCAACGCTGCAGGCAGGATTTGCTGGAGCAAGGCACTGATATGGCAAATTCTGTGTTCCAAGTTCTCCCCACAGTTTGCAGCCATTTACAGATAGTGTTTGGAACTGCTGCTGGGCCACAACCATGAGTCTCGACATTAGTGGAATTTAACATTAGTCTGTATAGCATCACCACTTCTATAATTTTCCAGATCTCTAATGGCAGGAAGCAGTCATCCCAATGTCACCCTTACAATGAGTGCTGCCAGTTGAACACCTGGGCTTGCTCCAATTTTATCTTTCCTTGGTAGCCAAGCATCAAACACATCTCGAAACAAGGAAAACACTATTGAAATAAGATGGAAAACTACTTGGCACTGCTCCCTCTTCTGATATCAGAACTGGCACTTGTCCAGGGGCAGCATTTCGGCCATCCTTTTTTTTTTTTTTTCTCGCACGGCATTCTGGCTCGTGGGGCGGCCCTATCTAATATGGATTTGTCACTTTGCTGAACAATTTGAGGGATAACTACTGCAGCACTCAGCAATCAGTCTTGCTGTTCCCAAGACAAGGCTTCAGCTCCAGTCAAATTGTCTAGAACTCCTACCTTTTATAATATACTGTGCGCAAATTCCTTGGCTGCTAAGTGTAGACTTAAAGAGAGAGTGGGTGGGCCATCATTTAGTTGAATTATCTGAATGGGCTGCAGCTTATTTTGTAGAGAGAGAGAATTCTTCACAAAGGCGCAGGCCCATTAGTCTGGTAGCCAGTCTACAACACTGACTTGTAAACAAAATGTTACGGTGAAAGAGTCAGTGCATTTTTCTCTGTAAGAGTGTATTTAACCAACAAAACTATAAAGAACTCTAAGCCCTGGTCTACACTAGGAGTTTAGGTCGAATTTAGCAGCATTAAATCAATGTAAACCTGCACCCGTCCACACAATGAAGCCCTTTTTTTCGACTTAAAGGGCTCTTAAAATCGATTTCCTTCCTCCACCCCTGACAAGTGAATTAGCGCTTAAATCGGCCTTGCTGGGTCGAATTTGGGGTACTGTGGACGCAATTAGATGGTATTGGCCTCTGGGAGCTATCCCAGAGTGCTCTATTGTGACCGCTCTGGAAAGCCCTCTCAACTCAGATGCACTGGCCAGGTAGACAGGAAAAGGCCTGCAAACTTTTGAATTTCCATTTCCTGTTTGCATGGTCACCTGCAGCTTGCCACGCTGGCCAGAGCTCATCAGCAGAGGTGACCATGCAGAGCTCATCAGCAGAGGTGACCATGATGGAGTCCCAGAATCGCAAAAGAGCTCCAGCATGGACCGAACAGGAGGTACGGGATCTGATCGCTGTAGGGGGAGAGGAATCTGTGCTATCAGAACTACGTTTCAGTTTTCGAAAAGCCAAAACATTTGTCAAAATCTCCCAGGGCATGAAGGACAGAGGCCATAACAGGGACCTGAAGCAATGCCGCGTGAAACTTAAGGAGCTGAGGCAAGCCTACCAGAAAACCAGAGAGGCAAACGGCCGCTCCGGGTCAAGGCCCAAAACATGCCGCTTCTATGATGAGCTGCATGCCATTTTAGGGGGTTCAGCCACCACTACCCCAGCCATCTTGTTTGACTCCTTCCATGGAGATGGAGGCAACACAGAAGCAGGTTTTGGGGACGAGGAAGATGATGATGATGAAGTTGTAGATAGCTCACAGCAAGCAAGCGGAGAAACCGGTTTTCCCGACAGCCAGGAACTGTTTCTCACCCTGGACTGGGAGCCAGTACCCCCCGAACCCACCCAAGGCTGCCTCCTGGACCCGCCAGGCGGAGAAGGGACCTCTGATGAGTGTACCTTTTAAAATAGTATATATGGTTTAAAAGCAAGCATGTTTAATGATTAATTTGCCCTGGCATTCGTGGCTCTCCTGGATGTACTCCCAAAGCCTTTGCAAAAGGTTTCTGGGGAGGGCAGCCTTATTCCGTCCACCATGGTAGGACACTTTACCACACCAGTAGCACGTACTCGGGAATCATTGTAGAACAAAGCATTGCAGTGTATGTTTGCTGGCATTCAAACAACATCCGTTCTTTATCTCTCTGTGTTATCCTCAGGAGAGTGATATCATTCATGATCACCTGGTTGAAATAGGGTGCTTTTCTTAAGGGGACATTCAGAGGACCCCTTTCCTGCTGGGCTGTTTTCCTATGGCTGAACAGAAATGTTCCCCGCTGTTAGCCACGGGGAGAGGTGAGGGGCTAGCTACGTGGTGGGGGGAGGCAAAATGCGACCTTGGAACGAAAGCACATGTGCTGTGTATGTAATGTTAACAGCAAGGTTTACCGTGAAAGAGTGTAGCCATTGTTCTATAAAATATGTCTTTTTAAATACCACTGTCTCTTCTTTTTTCTCCACCAGCTGCATGTGTTTCAAGGATCACAGGATCTTCTCCTTCCCAGAGGCTAGTGAAGATTAGAAGGCGAAAAAAATGCACTTGTGATGAAATGTTCTCTGAGCTCATGCTGTCCTCCCACACTGACAGAGCACAGACGAATGCATGGAGACAGACAATGTCAGAGTGCAGGAAAGCACAAAATGATCAGGAGGAGAGGTGGCGGGCTGAAGAGAGTAAGTGGTGGGCTGAAGAGAGGGCTGAAGCTGAAAGGTGGCGACAGTGTGATGAGAGGAGGCAGGATTCAATGCTGAGGCTGCTGGAGGATCAAACCAATATGCTCCAGCATACGGTTGAGCTGCAGGAAAGGCAGCTGGAGCACAGACAGCCACTACAGCCCCTGTGTAACCAACCGCCCTCCTCCCCAAGTTCCATAGCCTCCTCACCCAGACGCCCAAGAACGTGGTGGGGAGGCCTCCGGCCACCCAGCCACTCCACCCCAGAGGATTGCCCAAGCAACAGAAGGTTGGCATTCAATAAGTTTTAAAGTTTTAAACTTTTAAAGTGCTGTGTGGCCTTGTCCTTCCCTCCTCCACCATCCTTCCTGGGCTACCTTGGTAGTTATCCCCCTATTTGTGTGATGAATGAATAAAGAATGCATGAATGTGAAGCAACAATGACTTTATTGCCTCTGCAAGCGGTGATCGAAGGGCGGAGGGGAGGGTGGTTAGCTTACAGGGAAGTAGAGTGAGCCAAGGGGGGTGGGGGGTTCATCAAGGAGAAACAAACAGAACTTTCACACCGTAGCCTGGCCAGTCATGAAACTGGTTTTCAAAGGTTCTCTGATGTGCACCGCGCCCTCCTGTGCTCTTCTAACCGTACTGGTGTCTGGCTGTATGAAACCAGCAGCCAGGCAATTTGCCTCAACCTCCCACCCTGCCATAAACATCTCCCCCTTACTCTCACAGATATTGTGGAGCGCACAGCAAGCAGTAATAACAGTGGGATATTGGTTTCGCTGAGGTCTAACCGAGTCAGTAAACTGCACCAGCGTGCTTTTAAACGTCCAAATGCACATTCTACCACCATTCTGCACTTGCTCAGCCTGTAGTTGAACAGCTCCTGGCTACTGTCAAGGCTGCCTGTGTATGGCTTCATGAGCCATGGCATTAAGGGGTAAGCTGGGTCCCCAAGGATAACTATAGGCATTTCAACATCCCCAACGGTTGTTTTCTGGTCTGGGAATAAAGTCCCTTCTTGCAGCTTTTGAAACAGACCTGAGTTCCTGAAGATGCGAGCGTCATGTACCTTTCCTGGCCATCCCACGTTGATGTTGGTGAAACGTCCCTTGTGATCCACCAGTGCTTGCAGCACTATTGAAAAGTACCCCTTGCGGTTTATGTACTTGCCGGCTTGGTGCTCTGGTGCCAAGATAGGGATATGGGTTCCGTCTATGGCCCCACCACAGTTAGGGAATCCCATTGCAGCAAAGCCATCCACTATGACCTGCACATTTCCCAGGGTCACTACCCTTGATATCAGCAGATCTTTGATTGTGTTGGCTACTTGCAGCACAGCAGCCCCCACAGTAGATTTGCCCACTCCAAATTGATTCCTGACTGACCGGTAGCTGTCTGGTGTTGCAAGCTTCCACAGGGCTATTGCCACTCACTTCTCAACTGTGAGGGCTGTTCTCATCTTGGTATCCTTGCGCCTCAGGGCAGGGGAAAGCAAGTCACAAAGTTCCATGAAAGTGCCCTTACTCATGCGTAAGTGTAGCAATCACTGGGAATCGTCCCAGACCTGCAACACTATGCAGTCCCACCAGTCTGTGCTTGTTTCCCAAGCCCAGAATCGGCGTTCCACTGCATGAACCTGCCCCATTAGCACCATGATGCCCACATTGCCAGGGCCCGTGCTTTGAGAGAAGTCTGTGTTCATGTCCTCATCACTCACGTCACCGCGCTGACGTCGCCTACTCGCCCGGTATCGCTTTGCCAGGATCTGGTGCTGCATATACTGCTGGATAATGCGCGTGGTGTTTAATGTGCTCCTAATTGCCAAAGTGATCTGAGCGGGCTCCATGCTTGCCGTGGTATGGCGTCTGCACAGGTAACTCAAGAAAAAAGGCGCAAAACAATTGTCTGCCCTTGCTTTCACGGAGGGAGGGAGGGAATGGGGGCCTGACGATATGTACCCAGAACCACCCGCGACAATGTTTTAGCCCCATCAGGCACTGGGATTTCTATCCAGAATTCAAATGGGCGGCGGAGACTGCGGGAACTGTGGGATAGCCACCCACAGTGCAACGCTCCGGAAGTCAACGGTTGCCTCGGTACTGTGGACACACTCCGCCGACTACATGCACTTAGAGCATTTGTGTGGGGACACACACAATCAACTGTATAAAAACGCTTTCTACAAAACCGACTTCTATAAATTCGACCTAATTTCGTAGTGTAGACATACCCTAAGATGACCCCACACTATAATTCACACAGGAATTAAAAGATACAATTACATCCTTCCCCAAACAATTCCAAGAAAAACTACAACTTCATCCCTCCACGAACTCACCCCAGGGACTTTCTACATGCTTCCCAAGATACACAAACAAGGGAACGCATGCAGACACATTATATCTGGCCACAGCACTCTTACTGAAGGAATATCAGGACTCAGAAAAACCATCCTCAAGCCACTCCACTCAAAAGGGCCAGTTTCCTTCAAGACACATTGGACTTCCTCCAGAAACTCTGCAATATTACCAACCTCACCCAGAACACCATGCTTGCCACCATCGATGTCACCTATCTATACATCATCATCCTTCACCATGATACCATCACTACCTGATTCAAATACCTGCAAGATAATGTACAATGCTCAGAAATCCACCCTAAACACATCACCAAACTCATCCATTTCATTCTCACCCTCACCAACTTTACATTCAACAATAAACACTTTGCCCAAACCATTAGATAAGCCCAGGGTACTAGTCCTCCCCAATGTGCCAACCTCTTCAAGGGCCACTGCAAGGAAGAATTTCTGGAAAAAATACACAATGTACTTGAGAGACACTGATATTTTCATCCTCTGGACAGACAACCTAAACTCCCTCATAGATTTCCACCACAACTTCAACAACCACTACCCATCCATCCAACTTTCTCTAGAACACTCCCACTCCAGCATCAACTTCCTGGACATCACAATCAGCTTAAACAATGGAACCCTACAAAAAACTATACACAAGAAACCCATGGATCATCACACTTACCTTTACAGATCCAACAACACACAGCCAGAAATCTGCCAAGTGTTCAGATATCACAGAATTTGCTCCATAGCAAAAGTTCGGGATATATACCTAAACACGCTTAAAACCACCTACACTAAACAAGGACATTCTACCAGAGAGGTATATTGCATTATGGAAAGGGCCACCCAAATATCCTGGGAGAACCTGTTTCAATACAGAAAGGCCCCCACTGACTGCACACCCCAATAGTCACCAATCACCCCACACTGGAACCCCTATGAGATATCATCAAATTACATTCCATATTTGATGGGGACTACATTCTAAAAGGAAATCTTTCCCGAACCCCCTCTTCTGGCCTTCAAACAACCTTCCAGCCCCGTCAAGCTAATCATCAAAAGCAAGCTCACAGCAGACCAGAACACACCAACTCAAAGCGACATTAAACCCTGACAGTATTTCCCCTGACAGTATTTCCCCCACAACACACCTTTCAAGATCCATGAGTGCCATACATACTGATCACAACATGTGGTATATCTCATCCAGTGCATCAGATGCCCCAATAACCACTATGTGGGTGAAACAATCACTACACTCTTGAATGAACTCACTGAGAAAAATAATAAAATAAAAACACCACATCACCCATGGGTGAAAATTTCTCACAGAGTGATCACTCCATATCTGATCTTTCAGTCCTTGTCCCCAAAGAAAACCTGCACAACACCTTCAAAAGGGAAGCCTGGGAACTTATGTTCATAACTCTGCTGGACACCAAAAACCATAGACTTGCCAGAGATACTGGTTTTATGGATCATTACAACAATTTGTAGCACGCTCCACTTCCTGCTAACCTTTAGTTTCCCACTTCTCCTACAGCATATGTGAACCCCTTATGCTTAACTATTTGTCTCAACTTGTATTTAGCTTAGGCACTCTGGTTACTTCCCCACAGCTGAAGAAGAGCGCGCTGAAGCTTGAAAGCTTGTCCACCAACAAAATGTTGTTCCAGTAAAATATATTACCGCACTACACTGTCTCAATCAAAAATAATTCTCCCATACCCTCCTAGTGACAAGCACTTTGCCCTCCAAATCAGCTGACTAGTCCTCTGGGTATTGCAAAAGGAACGTCCCCACATAACCTGCTGTCTATGGTTGACAGAACCCTTTTATGTCCCCTCCTTGTAATCTGATAATATTTGGTTGTGGCGGTCAATAATATTATAGGATTTACTTACACCCAACACATTGTTAGTCATCCCTGGCCTGAAGTATAATGCCACTGGGTGATGCAGATGCTGAACTTATTCTCTTGGGCCAGTTGTTGAGAACAACCCAACGGCTGTATCCTTGCCTCCAGAACAAAGATGTAACACTGTACCACACTGTAGCTCCTGACTGTTTTTCCAGCCACCACATAGTATGTAGCGATGCATCAGCATTAAAGGAGAGTGTGTATTGTGAAGGAGAATTAAAGTAGCCCATGCTAAAGCAATATTTGGGCTGGCTAAGTCATTGACTCCGAAGAGTAAGAGCCATTTCCATACACTGGCATCAGAGTCAGTGGGTTGAGGTAAGCACCTACAGTTGGACGGACAAGATTCAAAAGCTGGCAATCAGGAAAAATATCTTTAAGATTCTAAAATTGACCCATTCTAGTGTATTTATTATTCTGAAAAAATTCTAATGTGGTATTCTGAAAACACTCTACTTTAACAGACATTGATAAATACTTGAATAATAGAATATCAGGGTTGGAAGGGACCTCAGGAGGTCATCTAGTCCAACCCCCTGCTCAAAGCAGGACCAATCCCCAATTTTTGCCCTGATCCCTAAATGGCCCCCTCAAGGATTGAACTCACAACCCTGGGTTTAGCAGGCCAGTGCTCAAACCACTGAGCTATCCCTCCCCCATTCTGGCTCTTTATATAGTGCCAAAATGTGTTAGATGCTTCTCGCAGGGCTCTGCTAGGAAAGCCTTTAATCAGCTCCTGCCACCCCAGCCCCAATCAGGGGGAAAGGTTTGGGGCTGGGTAAATAGTCAGTGCTTGCCTGGAAACTGCCAGCACCTTCCAGCCTCATTAGCAGGAGCTAAAAGACTGGGAGGAAGTGGAAGAAGCAGGAGGGGGCAGAAACCAGGAGGAAAAGGTCAGGCTCAGAGGGAGCCTACTAGTCTGTTGCTGGACAGGCCGGTGTGAAGCCAAGCCATGTAAATAGCCTGTAAATTAGTGGGAAACTGGTGGTGGGGAAAGGACACAACATAAAGAGCACAGATGTTGCACCAGCTAGGAGCGACCCTGAGTCCTTAAGGAGAGGGGCCAAAGGGCCAAATCCTACAGGGCATGGTATGCACCCCATTACAGTGCTCTACAAACAAGATCCCTGTCACAAGGACATTGACACCTAAATAGCTAAAGGAGGGGGGGAAGCACACAACATGACACAAGTTACTGTGCAATGATATTTAGCATGTGTTCTTGAAACGGAGTGACTTGCCCCTGTAAAGGCCAGAGGCCTGGATGTGGGCAGCCCCAACCAACAAACCCCACATTAGCTCAGTACGGAGGTGGGGATTCCCTTATAAAGAGCATCGGGAAGGAGACAACCAGAGTGAAGCTAGATTGAGACTCCAGGGTCTGATGGGAATGAGTCAGCTACAGCAGGGAAACTCAAGTCTTTGGGGGAAAAGGCTTCAGGTGGGAGACCCCAAGCAGGAAAGACTAGGAATATGAACTTCATGAGGATTTGAGAACTTTTATTTTGAATCTTTAACTTAATAAATCCAGCGCTGAGGGGGGCTTTGCTGAATGAGAGAAGGATTTGTGTGTAGAGTTCTTAAGAGGGGGCTGAGCTGAAGAGGGAAACTGAGACAGGGCTCTGCCAAGTGACCTCGTGCTACGAGAGGATACTAGGGAGGCAAATGGCCCATTCACTGTCCTGTTAGTACCACTTTTTTTCTATTCCTACTTTTGTTAACATTTCAAAGAGGTTCGCAGCCTTTATGGAAGAAATGTGTTAGAGGAATGGAGGCACAGTCCAGGAGAGGATTTCAGACAATAAGGAGCTTTATTTATGGAAAAAGGCAAGGAGATAAAAGTGAAAGGAGGATATGAAGAGCTCATAAGATAATGTGATTGTGGTTTTAAATGGTAAAAAAGGGTTTCCTTATATCAATTGCCTCTCTAAGATGGTACATACAAAAATAACGTGGTGTGTGGTCTACAAAGACTGTTGGTTTAACTGGAGACACAACTCCATCAAAAATATGCCCTAGTCCATGACTCGGGCTCTTAGTTGCTACAATAATACAAATAATGCATCATCATAATACTAAACCCAAACAAAGAGACAACATAAATTAACCCAGTGGTCACTTTGGATAAGCTATTACCAGCAGGAGAGTGAGTTTGTGTGTGTGTGTGTGGGGGGTGAGAAAACCTGGATTTGTGTTGGAAATGGCCCACCTTGATTATCATACACATTGTAAGGAGAGTGGTCACTTTAGATAAGCTATTACCAGCAGGAGAGTGGGGTGGGAGGAGGTATTTTTTCATGCTTTGTGTGTATATAATAAGATCTTCTACACTTTCCACAGTATGCATCCGATGAAGTGAGCTGTATCTCACAAAAGCTTATGCTCAAATAAATTGGTTAGTCTCTAAGGTGCCACAAGTACTCCTAATCTTTCCTCTGTCTCTCTTGACTATCATGTTTTAAATCTCAAGGGCCTGATTTTCATCTCATGTCAGTTTTACACCAGTGTAACTCTATTGACTTCAGTGGTCTTATTTCTATTTTGGTTCTGACCCAAAGCCTGTTGAAGCTAATGAGATCCTTTCCATCAGGTATTTGCACAGGAGAGTGGAGAACCAGGCCCTGACTATGTAACATTTTTAACTCTATTGAGAAAAATAAAATAAGTGAGATTTGTAAGAGTAGCAATTGTTAAGGTAGTAATGCCATGCTTGTTGTGAGTCAACGATGCATAAGCACCCAGATAGTAAATAAGGGGACTGTGTGGCAAAACCTGTCCTGAGGTTCCCTTGTATTACAGAGCAGCTGCACAAAAGAAGGGTTGATGCCCAGGGTAACCTTTAGTGGTCAAATGGTCCTAGATGAGGAGCTTTGGGCTAGGGGCTTTCACAGGTAAAACACAGAGGCTGAGGCAGGAATAAGGGGTAGTGTGTTTATGAAAGTCCAGGTGGTGTCTTAAACAGAGGCCCAAGAGAGCTGCTTCTTGGTGAAGGGCAATGGTGATTTAGCAGGAGTTTCTACAGGGAGTTACCCATGTGCAGGGAGTTACCCATGTGCAGTTGGTGAGTACCTCCATTTAAGGAAACAGTTCTTTTGTACATAAACAAACAACACTAAGAAAATATTCCATTTAATTGATTTCTACTTCAAATGAGAAACTGACCCACAAGGCCCTGAAATCTGCTACTGCTTGGCAGAGGGACACCATGCTATTTGAACGGTACTCCAAAGGCAACCCAAATCCCAGATTTATTAACTAATCATTCTTCTACATATAAATATCTTATTTTGTGTGGATAGTGCTGGATTGACAGCTCAGCTGAACAGGCATGGGAAGGGAACTACCCTGAAGATGGTTGTTCCACTTTAAGAGCAGAGGCAGTAACACGTGCACTGGTTCTGCCATATTGTGCCTGCTCTACGGAAAGCGTACTTAAATGTCCAAAGCCGGCCATCAGGCATCTTTCAAGGACATTTTAGTTACAAGAAAAAGTTAAACACAGTCAGTAAGATCTTCAATACTGAGAAGAAACCAGATTTCAAGTTCCAGATTGGTATGTCACATCACATACTTGTCATACCTAGAACTAGTTGTATATGTTCTACTGGAGTCCTCTGAATGTACTATATTGTGCTTGGGTTTTCAAGTCTACTGACATCCATTGAGTTAATGTGCGGGGAAACTTAGCAAGCTGGCCAAGAACAAGTGTAACCAACTGACCCTTAACTATGACTTTATCTATCAGCCTGATGGCTACAGTCATCATGATAGATTTCAAATACCTTTGGAGGACAGCAATTTCCTATAATGGGTTGCCATGTGATCTTGAATAATGTACTGAGTTGACAGCTTGCAGGAAGATCCAGGAGAAAAAGCTGAAAGAGTAAAATTTTATTTCAGTCAAGAGGCTAAGAAATGGCTCTCTCAGGCATTAATAGCTTTAACTTTTTTAAAAAAAAAGATGTGCCCCATTCCGCTTGTAATAAAAACAACATTTTTAAAAATTTTTCTGGATACTTAAATTGTGGTTTGCAATACATGTATGAGAACTGTCTGTGTATTATTAAATCACCAATACTTTATGTATTATTCTTTACCATTATATATCTCTGGAGAAAATTAGTTTGTTATTTAATCTTCTCTTTAATGATAAACTTCTGCCATTTGAAAGATTTAAAGCTGGAGACTGTGCGAGGGAATTGGAAAGAAATGCGCTTGCACGTCTCTAACTGCTTCACCAATACTAGGCTAAATGATATCCACAGTTACACTTTGAAAACCCCATTGTTGTGAGTGTGGTTGAATGGATGTAAATTATGGCAGAACTGGGCCCACTGAATTAAACTGGGATGCACAGTGGAAATCTATTCCCATGGAAATTGAAGACAGCACTCTTTCGAGTCTCTAAACTATAGGGCTTCCAGAATATTCAGTTCAAACTGTTCTGGTGGTCCAGAAAATGAGGCCACCTTACCTAAATCCTCCATTACTTTAATTGATTTCTCATCCACTTCAGAAATGATTCAGCATTTCCCTCATGATTTTCAAAACTTTATACTGACTTACTCTCCACCTTACCTATTTAACCTCATATCTACCTAATCCACCACGTGCACAGTCCTATTCTATCAACGTGGTCTTTTCTGTGCCTTCTCCACTACTGTCCACAGTCACTCTTTCATCTATGCAGCTTCATTTTCTCTCTGCCTATGAGTTTGAGTCCATTCCCCTCTTCAGAACTCACCTTGAAATCAGAAAAGGGCCTGACGCAAAACCCATGATTAACTGAACATTCCTGAATTTGGGGAAGTTCAGAATCCAAACCTAGATCTAGGCTTTGGTCTTATCTCTACTAACAGTAAGTACGTGGCAAACTGTGATGTAAATGTACTCCACGCTAAGTGTTTGCGTAGACCTTGCTGCCACGCACTAAAAGTTCCATAAGGTGCTTTGAAATGGTAGTAGATTAAAGTGAACTACGAAACTTTTAGTGCCCAGCAGCAGGGTCCACACAGACACTTGGGGCAGGGCAGGCTACTGCAGGGTAGATTTACACCCCAGCTTGCTATGAACTAAGTGTTTGTGTAGACAAGCCCTTAAATTTCCACAGCTAGCCCTTATATCTCAAATGGGCCAAATCAAAACCTCTAATGCAAATACCCCTAAACTCTGGGGAAGCGTAGAATCTAAATCCGAATATGAATTTTGCAGCTTGGTTCTATTTATGCTTAAATACTTCATCTTAGCCCACAATGAAGTGAAAAATACACAAGCAGTTTGTTAGTCTTAAATGTTTGTTGAAGGCTGAGTCCAAATTCAGGGCTTGATCCCCCATACACTTACCACTAGGCACAGGCCCATTGAAATCAGTGAAACTATGAGTGGTAGTGATGACTGGTAATGTTTGCTGGACTAGGTCCCTTAACATTTTCCTCCAGAATTAGGCAGAATCTTCCCCTTGTCTAACAAAAGTTGCCTTTGAGCTACAGAGGGTTTGTTACCTAATGGCAAAAGAGATGGAGAGAAGAGGACAGTAAATTCCTCTCTCTTATGTAGAGCCAATAGTCAAGCTGTTGTGAATCCCAGTTGTATGAGGTCTTGATCCTGAACCCAGAACTACACAGTGGCCCCCTTCACCCATGTGGACTCTGTACAGGCATGGGGTCTGCAACCCTGTGCAGGCATGGGGTCTGCCAGCAGGACTGAGGACAGACATGTGATTGATTTATGTATTTCAGCAGGGGAGGTAGAAAATGGTATCTAGAGGCTTAAATGAATGGCTTTCCATCAGTTTTTTTTTCTTTAATATGAGAGCACTCTCCATTCTATTTTAACCCCTTTCTGAACAATGTACAGTAATTTTCCAGTCCAGGATTCTTTCTCCAAGCATGACACAGGCTTTGTGGATGGACAGTCTTTGGCAGATAACAGTAACAAATTTTAAACAGAATACTGGAGGCTAGAATGGGAACTTGACTTGGACCTTTACATCAACAGGTGCAGAAAAATTCTTAATTAGGGTAATTAGCCCAACCTATTCAGATTCAGCTTTGTAGCTGAGTAAAGTAAATGACTGACTGCTTTATCCTCCATGTCCCCAAGGTATAGTTGTAGTTAAATTAAAAGTTTGACACTAAATGATTAAGTTGGAAAAAGAGTACAGGGTTGGGAGTCTGGGACTAACCCTGGCTCTGTTGCTGACTTGCTATGTAGCCTTCTCCACTGCTCACAGTCCCTCATCTATAAAACAGGGATGATCCTACTGACAAATATATGCATTAAGGCTTAATTAATGTTGGTATAGCACTTTGAGCACATCAACAACTATACAAGAAAGAGCAGAGAGAAGGATCTGAGCATTGATGCTTTATGTCCTCATTTTGTTTCATCTTGTTTTTGTTGTTTAATATCCTGTCACTGCAATTCACTGTGCAAAGGCATTAGCACAGAGCCCAGCTGTCTTCAGTGGGGTACCCAGACACAGTGGCATATCTGAATACTATCAGTTGCAGGAACAGGGCCTTAGTCTGGCTCTTGAACCCTAATTCTGACACTATGCACAAAACATGTAAGCACAAGTCAAGGTTCTAGCCAGATGGCATTTTATTACTATGGAGAAGACAGGCACATACTGTACAGCCCATAGACATGAACATAAGATTGCTATAAAACTCTTTAGAACTTAGTAGTGCAAAACAAGGGTTTGACTGTGATATCTTTATTCACACTGTATAGTACGTTACAGCACAAGTATGTTCAGTCCCATTGAATTCAAGGGGACTACTTGTGATCTAAGATACTAATGAATGAGAGCAAAGACACCACAATGGGACCCCATATTTGAGGCAGATGAACATAAAGCTAGACTGTGAGCCACTTATTCACACCGGTGGTGAGTAGTTGTACATATGAACAGTCCAATTTCAGTCGATCACTCATGGAAGTAAATAAATACTTACCAATATAAGTAAAAGGCTCACTATCAGGCCCATAATATTTCATAGTTTTGGGAGTTATCTGCAAAATCTCAGAAGCACAATTTTTCGTAAGTTTTGCTAACTGTACAAATTTTTTCTACACAGGCTTATCCTTGCATTGGCAAATGTTTTACAATAATCAAAACAAAGTATTTGTAGACAGCTGTCCATAGCCTTAGTTACGTAAACTGGCATAGCTCCATTAACTTCAATCAACAGAGGTATACTGACTTACACCCTTGTCACTAAAGATGCAGTTTTCTTTCTGGGAAACACCAAAATCCATTGCTGACCTGCAGTGACAGGCTGGTTTTAATACACGCAGAAAAAAAAATGGAGTGTGGCAGAAGAACAGTGTAATAATAAAACCATTAGATGGGGAAAAGTGGCTGGAAAATCCATTTGCATGAGTAACATCCTTCCCAAAATGAATTACGGCCCTGAACTCGAGAAGCTAAAGACTATATTACTTTCATTTCTTGTCTTTCATAAAATAGGACTCTTTCTTGGATCAGAAAAATTACTATAATTTTGCAGTAAAACAAACTGTTGGCGCTCTGCTCTTACATAAGAAATAATAAAAAGTGTTGATAGGTTCAATTCCCTGAACTTCCTGTGTGGCCTTGGGCAAGTTATTTAGCCTCTCTGAGCCTCAGTTCCCCACCTGTAAAATGGGCATAGTAGTACTTCCGTACCTCAGAGGGGTTTTGTGAGGGTAAATACATTAAAGATGGCGAGGTGCTCAGACACCATACTAATGGGGGTCACATGTACAGGGTAACTGCACTGTAACGACAGTATAATTCCAGTACCCTTATTATAAAGTATGATAAAAAAAAAGTTGACTTGCTAGGGTCTTTTGTAAACAGCAGAAAAGTAGAATTCTAGCAGAGAAGCTAAGGGTAGTGGCAAAGTGTTTTCAGTTAAAAGCACAGTGAAGAACAAAGTCACCTCTTACATGCTTTTCAAATCATTTTGGTTTATCAGCCACATGGAAGAGACGTGTTTTATCCCGGTCATTGTGAATCAAACTTTAGTATTGCTACTTCCAGATTTATGATGGAGAATATATCTTCCGACATGAGATTTTCTTCAGACATGATGTGCAGAAGAAATCTACCACAGTTCAATCTATGAAGGCTGGGTAAATTAGTCATTGTGCAGTAAGACATGTTAAACTACAGTAAATTACTTAAGAGACATCTCAAAATGAGAGAGAAAAAGAATCAGTGTTGCGACATTTATCACTGTTTTTAACAGCTCATTCCTGGTTCTACGTTTCCTAGATAGTTTTCCCCAATATATAATAATAAGATGCATCCTTTTTAGATAAGAAACATTCTGTACTTGCATCCAAAGAAAACTGTACCCAGTATCACAGTTGGATTTAACAGAGGCAGGAGGCTTTCTAGATTTCCTTTAGCTAAATCTACATTGCTAGGGAGAAAATTCTGAATCTCAAGTTTTTAAAAGAGATTGGACTAAGCCATGTTTAAAATAATTCATATGCAAACTTCATACAGATAATGGAAGTTAATTCAGAAATTGGACTCTGTTCAAACATGGGTCTGAAAATTCCGCTTGCCTTTACAGTAAGCAATAGGACTACAGGCAGTGGTGAGCTGGAGCCAGTTCGCACCGGTTCCCAGGAACTGGTTGCTAAATTTTGAAGCAGTTTTAGAACCAGATGTTAAAAATTGTTAGGAAACCAAATGTTATAAAATTATCTTAAAACGAATAATCTTAACCTTATAAAATGGTGTAGAAAATAATAGGGTAGGGGTCGGCAACCTGCGGCACGCCTGCCAAAGGCGGCAGGCAAGCCGATTTTTACTGGCACGCTGCTGCCAGCCGGGGTCCTCTGGCCCCACTCAGCCCGCTGCCCGCCTGGGTGAACGGAACTGAGCGGGGCCCGCGGCCGGAACCCCGGCTGGCAGGGGCCGGCGGACGGAACTCCAGAGCGGCGGCGGGTGAGCTGCTGCCGGTCTGGGGTTCTGTCCGCCACCCCGCTCAACCCGCTGACTGTCTGGGGTTCTGGCTGCCAGCCCTTGCCAGCTGGGGTCCCAGCCATTGGCCCCACTCAGCCTGCTGCCTGCCTGGGTGAACGGAACTGAGAGGGGCCGGCGGCCGGAACCCCAGACCGGCGGCGGGTGAGCCGCTGCCGGTCTGAGGTTCTGTCCGCCACCCCGCTCAGCCCGCCACCGGATTGGAGTTCTGGCCGTTGGCCCCTTGCCAGCTGGGGTCCCAGCCATTGGTCCCTCTCAGCCCACTGCTTGGCTGGGACCCCAGCTAGCAAGGGGCCAGTGGCCAGAACTCCAATCCGGTGGCGGGCTGAGTGGGGTGGCGGACAAAGTCTGGGGTTCTGGCCGCCGGCTCCTGCCAGCTGGAGTCCCGGCCGCCAGCTCTGCTCAGTTCCGTTCATCCAGGCTGGCAGGAGCCGGTGGCTGGAACCCCAGAGCGGTGGCGGGTGAGCCGCTGCCAGTCTAGGGTTCTGTCCACCACCCCGGTCAGAACCCCAGCCAGGCAGCGGGCTGAATGGGGCCAAGAGCTGGGACCCCAGCTGGCAAGTGGCCAGAACTCCAGTCCGGCAGCGGGCTGAGTGGGGTGGCAGACAGAACCTGGGGTTCCGGCCACCGGCTCCTTGCCAGCTGGGGTCCCGGCTGCTGGTCCCTTGCCGCCCTGCTCAGCCCGCTGCCAGACTGGGGTCCCGGCCGCCGGCCCCTTGCCAGACAGGATCCCAGCCATTGGCCCCGCTTAGCCCACTGTCATTCTGGGGTTCCATGGGGGGCTCAGGTAAATGTAAAATTTATAACTGGCACGGGAAACCTTAAATTAACGAAGACTTGTAATACAGTATACAAAATAAATAAACTTCAAATGTAAAGGAACACGGAATTCTAGCAGTTAAAGAGCCATTTCTACAACGGATAGTTCAAGATTTATGTTGCTATGCGCGTGCGCATGTAATGTCGTTGCAGGCTGAGACTCGGTCGCATCCAAGTTCGTCCTGACGCAAGACAAACGTCTCGTTTATTATTTTATTAACAGGGGTTGCACTTGCCTCATTCGTGCACTTGCTCAACTGTTTTCTATACAATTCAACACGTCCAGTGAGTCATAGTCGGTCTGTTTGTTTCTAGTAAATTGCGTGTGATATTTCGGTGTGTAATACTAACTGGACTGTTATTCGAAGATTAAAGTTTTCTATTCAATATTATTTACCCTTCATAATGAAACGCCAGAAAAGCATTAGTGACTGGTTTTCCACTAAAATGACAAAATCATTAGTCAGTAGTTCTAGTAGTGAAAATATTTAAATACTGCAAATGCCAATGACAATAATTTTGGTGATCAAAATATTTTAATGTTGAATCATCTGAAAATGTGTCCACAATGGAAGAGGATTTACATGATTGTGAAAATGTAGTACCCGATTGTTGGACTGCCGAGCAGGCACAATATTTTTTAAAGAAATATAATGGCTTGATAATTGAAGGCAAAAAACTTGGCTGTTCCCACTGTGCAAATATGTCACATTTGGGGGTCCTTGGAGGAAAATCTTTACGCATTTCTTTGGAATGGCAGAAGTGTACTATTAAAGCATCTGGAACTGATAAAAAAGTTCAGCAAGCTTCATTAAGAAAAAAAAATGAAGGAACATTTCGAATCAAGCTCTCATGTGAGAGTTATAAATATTTTAAATGAATCTAAAAAAGAACCTCTCACTACAGTGATTGATAAAGTTACTGAAAAAAAATATTGCAATAACCAGCAAAATTTTCAACATAGTTTACAGCTTAGTAAAAAGAAACCGAGCAATGTCAGATATGGAGGATGAAGTAGAGCTACAAATTAAGAATGAAACCGATTTAGGGAACCGCCTACATTCTCGATTTTCGGCCATCAGAATCGTAGAGCATATTGCTGAATTAATAAGAAAACAAATTTTTAGTAAAATCATTGAAAACAATTCAAAGAGTTGTATTATTATTATTATTGATGAAGCTTCTACAATTTCAAGTAAAACTGTGCTTGTAATTCTTATAAAATGTGAATTAAAGATTCTTCACCAACAATTTTTCTCAATTTAGTGGAATTAGAATCAACAAAAGCAGAAAATATTTACAATGCTTTGAGAAATACGTTAACCGATACAAGATTTGACACAGAATATTTAAGGAAAAATTTAATCGGATTTTGTTCTGATGGCATGAGCACCATGCTTGGACATAAATCTGGAGTTGCTACAAGACTCATTCAAGATTTTCCAAACATAACAATTTGGCATTGTTTGAATCATCGGCTAAAACTGGCTTTAGATGATACTATAAATGATATTAATGAAATAAGCCATTTCAAGATTTTTTTGGACAAGATTTATGCAATTTTTCATCAGTCAAATAAAAGTCAGTTTGAACTTGAATAAGTTTCTGAAGAACTATATATTGAAATAATCAAAATAGGCCGTGTTTTTGGTCCACGATGGGCTTCTTGTAGCCTTAGAGCAGTCAAAGCGGTCTGGAGAGCTTATCCAGCTCTTTATTTTTCCAAAAATAAGAAATTTTCTGGCATGGAAAAAAGATTGAAAAACAAAGAATTTTTAAAAGACTTGGCATTAATGATTGACATTTTGGATGAACGTGCATTATTATCAAATGCACTGCAAGCGAGACAATTGAGTTTAACAAAGGCAGATAAGCTAATCAAATGAACGATTGATTTTTTCATACAATTAAAAGATAGTTTTGGTATACATGAAAATAAAATTAATGAAATGATAGAAAGTGGTACTTTTAAATGCATAGAGTTTGAAGATAATGTAAGGTTTAAATCACTGCCACGAGACAAAGTAATAGAGTGTATTATTGAAAAAATGAAGGCAAGATTATTAAACGAAAATCACATTAAATATAAAGAAGATAATTTAGGTCATTTTAGTAATACACCTAAAAATAGTTGAATTATTCAATGTTATGGATCCCACTTCATGGAATATTGAAGAAGTCAGGTTACCCTGGAAATCAGGAGAAGAAAAAGTGCATGAATTAAACAAATTCATAAAATTTGTAGTCAATTTAAATGATTTTCGTGACTATGTAGAGAATAACATTCAATCAAAACATCTTCCTGATCTGGAAACAATAAGGAAAGCAAAGCAAATTATTAACACAATTGCAATTAGTTCTGCAGAAGCAGAAAGAGCTTTTTCATTGATGAATATTATTTGTAGTGATAAAAGGGTGAATTTAACAATTACACATATCTCAAGCTTTATGACCATCAATTTGTTGGGAAAACCACTAAGTTCCTGGAACCCAATACCATATGTTAAAGCATGGATGAGAAGTCATCAATCTGCATTAGATACCAGAGTTCGTGTATCCAACACCAAAGGTTATGGAGAAGATCAAGAAGCCATTTGGAAATTACTACCTAATTAGTAATAAATAATGTACTTAAATATTCTTTAAAATATTGCTTGTTGCATTGTATACTTCAACATGAATATATTACACTTTTTATTTTTAATAACCTAAGTAGTTCACATGTAATATTTTAAAATACAAGAATAGGCATTTCATTCTTAAATATTATTATCGTTTGCTTACTCATACATCTCCTCTTTATATTTTCTTCTTTTCAAATGTATTTTAAATTCATTTAAGAAAGCAATACTTTGTTTCTATTGTAATAAACATGTTAAAATGTTTTTTATTGTTAAGTATGACTCCCAAATGACTCAATGCATTGCCACTTCTTATGGAAAAAGGTACAAAAAAATACATACTGTGGCACATCCCTTAAATCAGAACTTTTTATAGGGAACCGGTTGTTAAGATTTTGGCAGCTCATCGCTGACTACAGGTGCTTAAAGTTACACACATTTAAAGAAAAGGAGTACTTGTGGCACCTTATGACTAACAAATGAATTTGTTAGTCTCTAAGGTGCCACAAGTACTCCTTTTCTTTTTGCAGATACAGACTAACATGGCTGCTACTCTGACACATGTTTAAGTGTTTTGCTGGATCCTATGTGCAAATCTCAATGTAGGCTTAATAAGGGGCTAGCTACTACAGATACCTCTAATATCTTTTAACTCATTTCTTTTCTCAACTTAATAAAAATGTTTTAAGATTTAAAACATAATAAAAAATCCCCAGTAAAATTAGCTGATTTCTCACCATGCAGAAACTGAACTACTTCCCCTTTCCTCAACCTAACTCCCAATGCGTTGCCCGAGGAGACACTTCCCCTGCTTCAAGGGCCACAGTGAAAGCTGTTGCTTCTATTTAAAAAAGAATTAATGTCAAAGCTTATTTGTCAAGAATGGGAAACATTATAGTACCTGTGGCATATAATGAGCTGTGTTTTATTTGGTTAAACTAGATAAGCCACCAACAGCTCTCCCAAGGGAGAGACTAAGAGGAAATAATTGACAAGTCACTTTTGCGTCTTTAGAACAATTATGTCATTTTACAAGTAGTTTCCAGCTCAATTTAGTCTAAGGAAAACATCCTCTCGTGTAGCTGGAACACATCTATTAAATAATATCACAAACATTAGCTTCAAGCCCTGAAGAAGAGCTCTGTGTGGCTCAAAAGTTTGTCTCTCTCACGCACAGAAGTCAGTCCAAAAAAAGATATTACCTCACCTACCTTGTCCCAGCTTCAAGATACACAGTTAGGTGAGTTAACACCTGCCTTTTTAGCATGGCTTTTTGAAGAGCTCTAGTAGGGCTCTTTGAAGTGAGAGCAGTGCAGTTTTTGATTGACTAGGCCAGTGATTGGAAGCAGCTCAGTGAGAGGGAATGAGTCACCCATTCTAGCTGTGTGTGCGGCCCACACTTTAAAAAGCACACAGGCTCTCAGTGGCTGGTAAGATGAAGGCAGCTGGGAGACTAAGAAAGTTTGCCAGTGCAGGAAGGCAGGTATTCTACAAGGAAGAAGCCACAATAGGAAAAAAAAATGGCATACCGCCAACCTCACTGCCTGCTCTTCCTCTGCCTGCAATTGTGGACCTCCCATCAGACAGGCTTCCACTCAGGCCCTAGTTTTGACTCGCTGGGAATGCGGCCTGCATGTTGCTGACGGCAAAAGTCAGGCAGGGGAAACCATCTGGTGTGAGAGGTGTCTGTTAGTGGAGTCCCTCAGGAAGTAGGTAAGAGCTGCAGGAGGAGGCAGCTTGTCTATGTTGCATCCAGGAGTACGAGGAATTCATCGACAGGACGCACATGGAAACATCTGAGACAGGATGTTAGATGACTATAGATGACTACAGCAGCACCAGAGGGGGAAGGAGAACCAGCTGCTCTATAAGGAGGAGACTGGCTGCTGGCCACCTTGGCCAACGGACAGTGCTCCACTTCTCTCACCTCCAAGGTTCCTTGTCCACGGAGGTCAAGAACTGATATGCTGTACTGGCAACAGAAGGTGAGGAGCAGACCCCAATGGCTGAGGAGGAGCCATCTGCCTCCAAAGCTGGGAGGCTCACAGCCACTGCACTCAAGAGGAGGAGGTGTAGGCTGGTGGTGGCTGGGGACTCCTTTCTGGGGTGGGGGAGGCATCCATCTCCCAACCGGACATGATGACCCAGGAGGTGTGCTGCATGCCTGGAGCTTATGTTTGAGACGTCACAAAGCAATTGCTGAGGCTCATCCTTCCCTCTGACCGCTACTCCATGCTGCTCATCTACATGGACACTAATGATACTACCCAGTATGCCCCATGCAGAGCAGCTGTGACTGCAGGGCTCTGAGAGCAAGGGTGAAGGAGTCTTGGGGGCAGGTTGTGTTCTCATCCATCCTCCCGGCTGAGGGTAAGGGCCCAGGCAGGGACATGTGTATATTGGAGATGAACACTTGGCTGCCGAGATGGTGTTTGGATTCCTCAACCATGGGATGGTGTTGTGGGAAGAAGGTCTGCTGGGAAGAGAGGGGGGTCCACTTGACCAAGAAGGGGGAAGAACAGCTTTGCACACCAACTCGCCTACCTAGTGAAGAGGGCTTTAAACTAGGCTCAATGAGGGCAGGTTACAAAAGCCCACAGGTAAGCATAAAAAAGCAATCTTATGAGAAGGCTAGATGTTGTTGGGGACGTGGAAAATTATAATAGCGTCTTACAAGCAACAAAAGGGAAACCAGTGGGGGAATCTGCTCCACATCTTAGGTATCTATACAGGAATGTAAGGAGTATGGGGAATGAACTGGAAGTACTAGTCCATAACCTAAATTAGAACTTAATTGGAATCATAGAGACTTGATGGGATAAATCTGGAATTATCATCAGTATTGAGGGATATAGGTTGCTCATGAAGGACAGGCAGGGAGGACCTGTTGCATTATATATCAACAATATATACATTTGTTCTAAGGTCCAGAAGGAGATAAGAGGCAGACCAGTTAAGTCTCTATGTAAATATAAAAGGGATAGAAAAATAGGAGTGACATCATGGTAGGGGTCTTCTATAGATCACCAAATCAGGAAGAGGATGAGGCATTTCTAGAACAAATAATAGAAATATCCAAAACACAAGTCTTGATAGTAATCAGGGGCTTTAACTACCCAAACATCTTCTAGGAAAGTAATATGTCAAAACACAAAATTTACAATAAGTTCCCGGAATATACTGGGGACAACTTTTTATTTCAGAAAGTGAAGGAAGTAACCAGTGGAACAACAATTTTAGGATTGATTATGTCCAACAGGGAGGAACTGGTAGGAAATCCGAAGGTGTAAGGCAAGTTCGGTGAAATTATAGATGTCATGATTCTCAGGAAAGAAAGGCAAGAGAGCAGCAGAATAAACAAAATGGACTTCAAAAAAAGCAGACTCTAACAAACTTGGAAACCGGTAGATAAGATCATATGGGAAGAAAGTCTAAGGGAAAAATGAGTTGAAGAGTACGGGCAGTTTCTCAAGGAAACAATACTAAAGGCACAACTGCAAACTATTCTGATGCAAAGGAAAGATAGGAAGACTAATAAGAGGCCAATATGGCTCCATCAGGAGCTCTTTAATGACCTGAAAATCTAAAAGGAATCCTACAAAAAGTAGAAACATGGATGAATTGCTAAGGAGGAGCACAAAAGTATAGCACAAGCAAGTAGGGACAAAATGAGAAGGGCTAAGGCACAAAATGAGTTACAACTAAAAAGAGAGCTAATTGATGTCATCAAGAAGGCTGAGGTATTTAATGCCTATTTTGCTTCACTAAAAAAGTTAATGGTAACCAGATACTCAACACAATTAATAGTAACAATAAGGGGGAAGAAGCGCATGCTGAAAGAGGGAAGGAACAAGTAAAAGAATATTTAGATAAGTTAGATGTGTTTTACGTCAGCATGGCCTGATGAAATTTATCCTCGAATACAATTAAGGAAGTAGCTGAAGCAACCTCAGAACCATTACCTTTTGGAAGATAGATGAAGACCCAGAGAGCTAGAGAAGGGCAAATTTAGTACCTGTCTTTAAAAAGGGGAACAAAGAGGATTTGGGGAATTATAGACCAGTCACCCTAACTTTGATACCTGGAAAGATAATGGAACAAATAATTAAACAATTAATTTGTAAGCACTTATCCTTATAATCCTATTATAAACCAGCATGGATTAGCCAGCATGGACTTGTCCAGAGCAAATCATGCCAAGTCAAACAAATTTCCTTCTTTGACAGGGTTACTGGCCTAGTGGAAGCATTAGATATGATATATCTTGATTTTTAGTAAGGTTTTTGACACAGTTCCACATGACATTCTTATAAGCAAACTATGGAAATGCAGTCTAGACAAATTTACTATTGGGTGGGTGCACAAGTGGTTGAAAGACCATACTCAAAGAATAGTTACCAATGGTTCACTGTCACTGGGAAGATGTATTTAGTGGGGTCCCACAGGGGTCAGTCCTGGGTCCAGTACTATTCAAAATTTTCATTAATGACTTGAATTGTAGAGTGGAGAGTATGCTTATAAAATTTGTTGATGACACCAAGGTAGGAGGGGATGCAAGCACTTTGGAGGACTGGATTAGAATTCAAAATGACCTTGACAAATTAGAGAATCGGTCTTAATTCCACAAGATGAAATTCAATAAAGTGCAAAGTACTAACTTGAGGAAGGAAAACTCAAATGCATAACTACAAAATGGGAAAGAACTGGCTAGGAGGTAGTACTGTTGAAAAGGATTTGGGGGTTACAGTCGTTCATAAACTGAATGAGTCAACAATGGGATGCAGTTGCAAAAAAGGCTAATATCATTCTGGGGTGTATTAACAGAAGTGTTGTACGTTAGACTCTGGAGGTAACTGCCCTGCTCTACATGGTACTAGTGAGGCCTCAACTGGAGTACTGTGTCCAGTTCTGGGCACTACACTTTAGGACAGATGTGGACAAATTGGAGAGTCCAGAGGAGAGTACACAACAAAAAATGATAAAAAGTTTAGAAAACTTGACCCATGAGGAAAGGTTAAAAACCACCATGAGTATGTTTAGGCTTAAGAAAAGAAGAATGAGGGGGGATCTCATAACTGTCTTCAAATATGTTAAGAGTTGTTATAAAGACGATTGTGATCAATTGTTCTCCATATTCACTGAAGTTATGACAAGAAGTAGTGGGCTTAAACTGTTGCAAGGGAAATTTAGGTTAGATATTCGGAAAAACTCTCTAACTCTAGTTAAACTCTGGAATTGGCTTTCAAGGGAAGGTGCAGAATCCCCATCATTGCAGGATTTTAAGAACACAGACAAACACCTGTTAAGGGATCATATAGGTTTACATGGTACTACCTCAGTGCATGGAGCTGGACTTGATGACTTCTCAAAGTCTCTTCATTTGTATGATTCTAGATTTCATAATTCTCCTTGTGACAGAAGGGAAAAAAAGCAAAGTCCCCTTGGAAATACTCTCAATACTGGCTCCTTGGGATGAGAGTTTTGCATAAGGAAGGACTGAGGGCATTTTTTTTATTGCTATTGTTTAGACTGTGGTAGCACGCACCATGTGCCAGATGCAATCCACACACACACACAGTCCCTCCCCAGAAGTGTGTGCATAAATTTATGCAAGATGGGAGAAGGGGCTATGGTTAGGGGCTATGTGCGGAGATCACTGCCTATCATCCCTACATTGTCTCATAGTGTCTTACGCTTCCCCATCCATCTGTACTCACCTGTTGTCTCTTGTCGTATACTTATATCATAAGCTCTTTGGGGCAGTTTCCGTCACTTTGGTCTGTGTTTTGTACAGCGCTTAGCAAAATAAGGTCCTGGTCCATCACTAGGGCTCCTACGTGCTACTAGGTGTACATATAACAATAATAATAATGACCTATCAGCAGAGAGGCCACAGTGATGGCTAGGATACACATTGGTACATCCTCTTATTTTGGGTTTTTGATTTAATTGTTAATTATCCCCAGCTACCCTCTTATAGAGTGATTATTTCTGTTGCGATTTTCAGGGATAACCCTGCAGGAGGAGCTCTGGCAGGCACTGGGCCTGAGACAGCTCCCAACCATAGTGCAGCCTGATTGTCCAGGTATGAAAAAGCAATGTCCCTGCTGCAGTCCCCTTCAGGGAATGCAGCATACGTTCTCCTGTGCAGGTGGCCAACTTTGGTGGCTGGTGTGGGGGAACCTGTTGTGGGGGAATGGCCTGCTCTCTGCCCCCTGTGTTCTTTTTGGAGGAGGCTAGCACCTTACAGGCACTAACAGGCAGCAGTCCCTGTACTAAGAGGGTACATGGCTCTGACTGTGTCTGGCTCCTGAACAGGAGGCACTAAGACTGGTGGAGGTTTCTTGCCTGCCTTCATGAAAGGACTACAGGACTAAACCCATACTGAGCTTGTGGGGTAAGGTGCAGCAGGTGTTGGGGGATGTTGGATGTCCTGTAGGATGTTGCACCCCATAAGGCTTTATGGAAATATGCTTATGAATGTATATATGACATAACTGGAATATGTTTTATGCTACATATGCCATGTAACATATCTCTGAAAAGGTTATGATCTACTGAATCTATTCATCCTATTTGTATGCATGTATCATTTTTGTATTCAAAGTTATGAATATTGGCTGTGTACTGGTTTGATTTTAAGTAGCCTTAGTAAGGCATTTGGCCAGCTTCTTTAGAAGGGAATTTGCAAGTTAAGTGCCCAATCAAGAAACACTTAACAGACAATGGATCTTGGAAGGCTCCAATCCACATAAGAAGTCTACTTGAGGACGTTCAAGGTAGCATGTGAACCATGGCCGCTACCTGTAAGTTCTGAGTCATGCATGGACATGTGTCTTGCCCATGTGACTCCAAAACTCTTATCTTGTAGCTGGGCTTCTACACAGGGGGAGGGAGGGGTGTCCACCCACAAGAGAAAGTCTATTTAAACCCCTGGGAGATCCCTCCATTTGGTCTTCAGCTGGCTCAAGAGAGAGCCTCTCCACCCCCAAAGGATACCTGAAAGAAACTGGAACAAAGGAGAGTAACCACAGGGGGTGTGAGTGATTGCTGGACCCAGACTCGAAGGAGACTAGTCTGTAAAAGGAAACTTACTGGAACACCTCTGAGGGTGAGGTTTTAATCTGTATTCAGTCTTCTTACTGTAGTAGGCATAGGCTTGCGTGTTTTATTTTATTTTGATTGGTAATTCACTTTGTTCTGTCTGTTACTACTTGGAACCACTTAAATCCTACTTTTTGTATTTAATAAAATGACTTTTTACTTATTAATTAACCCAGAGTATGTATTAATACCGGGGGGGGGGCGAGGGGGTGGGATGACAGCTGTGCATCTCTCTCTATCAGTGTTATAGAGGGTGAACAATTTCTGAGTTTACCCTGCATATGCTTTATGCAGGGTAAAACAGATTTATTCGGGGTTTGGAACCCATTGGGAGTTGGGCATCTGAGTGTTAGAGACAGGGACACTTCTTAAGCTGCTTTCAGTTAAGGTTGCAGTTTGTGGGATATGGTTCAGACCTAGGTCTGTGTTTGTGGCCGGCAAGCGTGTCTGGCACAACCAGGCAGGGTTCTGGAGTCCCAAGCTGGCAGGGAAAGCAGGGGCAGAAGTAGTCTTGGCACATCAGTTGGCAACCACAAGGGGATTTCTGTGATCCAACCCGTCACAGGGGGAATGCACTTAAAAGGGAAATTTCAGTTACAGAGCAAATTTTCAATTTGTTCCTCTAAAGTTGCTCCAGGCAAAAATCCTGAGCTAGATTGCTTGCAAAATCTTACTTGCTCAATATAATCATTAGCTGGGGCAGTCAATCGTGGTATAGACAACTGTCTGTTTTATCTCTTTAAGCACTAAACTTTTCCTATTAAATAATGCCATTTCCACAAAATGAATGTAGGTCCCACAAATATTTATATTATCACCTGAAAGATAGAGCTTGCAGTATTCATTCAAGTATTCATTTTAGTACTTACGGCTACTTTTGATACTCATGTGTCCTCTGAAAGGACCCATCATGGAATACTTGGGGACCATGGCTAACTGGGATCCTAGAAAAGAAGGAAAAATACTGGTTAGCTGTTTATTAAAGCAGGAAATATTCAGCTGTCCCAGAGCCAAGAGATGACGAGGGAGGAACGTTGCCTAGTGGTCAGAGTGCTCACATATTACCTAGGCAGGGAGCAGAGGACCAGGACTCCTGGGTTCTTATCCCAGCACACTCATTGTGAGCCACAAGCTGCTATGACTTAAAATCCAGGAACCCACCTACTCCACTGAAGTTTAAAGGGTGTGAGTCAGACGAGGAGTTGCTCCTGTGTGACTTTGAGTAGGTCACTGAACATCTTTGTGCCCGTTTTCCACTGTAAAATGGGTTCAATAATATTTACATCTCTCTCAGAGCGGTACAGAGAGGCCTAATCTATAAGTGTTTGTGAACATCAAGAGCTCTGTAACAATGGCTAGCATTATTATACTAATAATCTACCAGCTTAGAGCCTGATCCAAACCCCACTGGAATCAGTGGAAGTCTTTCCACTCAATTGGTTTCGGAACAGGCCTTTAATGAGGAAGAGCGCTCCTTCCAATTACGAACACAGCCACATAATTTATTCAGCCCCTCCTCTTACATGTAGCTAGGTGGAATGAAGTTTGCTCATGCAGATTTCAGTATGAGAGTCATGGTGGAGGGGTACCCCATGAAAGCTCTTCTGTGGGGACTCTGCACAGTTCCAGCTGTTGAGATTTGGAGGAGCAGGACAGCCAGATTCACCACAGATTCACCCCTTCTCCCAGCTCCCAGAAGAAGCTGGCACAAGTGCAAGTAGCCTTCAACGATATATATTGTTTATCCCTCCCCACTGTGCCATCCCCATACAGGTGTTCCAGGATAGCCTTGGTTTGGGGAACTCCTGGCCATAATGGTTCCAACATGAACAAGGCTGTCCTGTAGAGGTAAAGAACTAGGATGGGGGAGAGGAGAATCTGGTCCTCTGTTAATAATATAGGGAGACATGCCCTACTCCTGTTGCCTTTAAATAGGACTCAGGCATCTAATTGCCTCTTTGAAAAATCTCCCCAATATTCCCCCTCCTTCCCATTTTCATTACCCGTTAGCAAAGACTTCGGCGAAATCACCTCAGGAGAAAACTCCCTGTTACAGCAGCATCTTCCCGAGAATCTCCTCAATGCAAGAACAATGTACTATGTTGACATTTGCACAATGTCACATAATATACAATCATGTGAGGCATCCACTGTGGAGCACGTAAACCTTTGCGCTAACGAAAAGGCAAACCAGCATGCTGCTATGTAATATGACTCATGGCTAGCATGAGCAGTGAAAAGAACACAATGCAAATTACTTTTCTAAAGATATGGGGGGAAAAAAATGGGCCTGCAGCACAGAAGTCAGACCTAAAACAAAACCCTGAAATGAGCCCTATGTAGCTTCAGAAGTGAGGGAGTAAGTACAGAAGCTGACAAGGAAAACTGAATTGCATTGACGTTATGAAGGTCTATTACAATGCTGACTGCTGAAATTTATTTCAAAGGAGGAAATGCGGTACATTTTCCAAACTGCTTACATGATTTAGGTGCCTAAGTCCCATTTTCAAAAGTTACTTAGCATTTGTTTTCATGAGCAATTTGCATCAACATAATTTAAACTGGCTTTTAAACTGATATAGTTAAACCAGTGCAAAAGACTCCCTGGACACCCTCATTTCAGTATGAGCAGTTTATTTTGATTTAGCTTAAACTTGTTCCTAATCAATTCAAGCTAAACCACAATAAGCCATTCTTATACTAAAATAAGAGCATCCACACAGACTTTTGCACCAATTTAATTAAATGGATTTAAATTCACACCCTGTGCACTCTGTCACATGGACAAGCCCTCAGGCACGTAGGAGCCTATTTCTCATTGGATTTAGTTTCCAAAGGACTTGTCTACAGGAAGAAGTTGAACCAGTTTCATTTAAATCAGTTTAGAAAAAATTCTTTTTGGAATTACTTTTATGAGCCACAGTGAGAAGGGGCAACTCAGCAACCTCTATGGACATAGTGACTCTGCCATCAGAACCAGAAAAAGCAACAAAATTCTTCCTTCAATTTGGAGGCATAACTTTAATTTGCAGATCCTAGGAGCCCAGAGATTCTCCTTTAGTGCGTAACAGATGGAATGTGTCTAGCTGCACCCACATGCTGACAAAAGAGCCCTTGTTTTGGTTCTTGTCTGTGCACTCCAGGACAATATTTTGCTCCAGATATACCTGTGCAACCCCCACTGACCTAACTAGTGCTTACATAACTAAAAGCTAAGGTCAAGATTTTCAAAAGTGGCTAGTGAGTTTGGCTGCTGGAGACCCCTTCAAAGGGTGCCTGATTTTGAGAGGGTGGGTGCGCTGCACTTTCAGAAATTCAGACCCCTTTATTGGTATTCACAATTTGGACACTAAAAAAATGGAAGCTCCCACAATCACTAGTCATCATTAACAATCTTGGCCACCACTCTTAATTTTAAAGGGATGCAGTTAAGAGATGACATCAGTGTCTAGAGCACTGAAACTATGGAGGCTGTGAAGATTCTGGATAATATAATTATTTGGACCAAATGCTGCCACCTTCAACGGAGTCTTACATAGGCTAATCTTCCTTTGAAATCAATGGGAGCTAAGATTGAGGATTGTGCTCCCCTCTGTTACTATTTCTAATCCTCATGTAAGTAAATAAAAGCCCTGAACTAAAGGCCAGTGTCTCATTTTACAAGAGCATGCCCTATAATCACAGCAGGATAAGTACAAAAGGAAGTTCCTCGCTCTACTCCACAATGCTAGTCCAGAATGTTTTTTAAAAAAAAGATTAAAAAAAGATTTATTTCTCAAGCACTTTTATTCATTTAGTATTGAAAGCCATTATAATAATTAGATCATCCTTTAATAAACTGACTTAACATTTAAAGAGGAACTGTCTGTTTCATTAATTTAACATTTGTGATACCCTGCACTGCATGTTGACAGAATTTAAAATATTACTGTTAATCACATTCATCTTTTTACTCCTTCTGAGGCAACATTAGTAAATTATCTCTGGAGAAATCTAGGCTTGTTTCAACAATATTAATTATTATTATCGTTATTATTATTTATTGTGAACAAGCTGTAGAAAAGAGGATAGAGTTAAGGTCACTTTATTTAAAAGAACTTTGATTCGCAAATGAATTTGTGATAAATTGTTAAAAAAATGCGGAGATTACTTATTTGTGCCCCATTTTATCCTGACATCCTTGTTCCGTGATAAATCTCCAAGTGAAGAAGTCAGTAGGAGACTACCCTGAGGTAAAAACTGAGCAGGATGTTTGAGCAGGATCAGGCCTTTAATGATGCAGAAGAATTGCAAATTTGCAGTAGCAAGTTGTCTGATACTGAAACACTGATACTGGAAATCACCTACACCTTTGTACCCTCCTGCTGTAGAAAATGGTACAAGTGCAATAAGGCCCCAATTCAACAATGCAGTTTACTGCATGCTAACATCCCTTTGGCTTCACATACACCGGATGTATTTTGGCACCTTTCCCACAAAAATTTAATGGTGGAAGTCACCAGATGGCAGTCACACATAGCGTTACAAGTTCTTTTTCTTAGTGAGCAGCCTACAGTCTTTGAAGGAATGCTATACTGTCAGTTTGGTTTTGTGAAGTATTTTCTTTGGGGAAGCTATGGCAAGCAGCAAGAGTTTGCTCTCTGCCTTAATCTCTCTGACTACAGTCAGTTATCAGAGTAGACGTTACTACCTGGGAACTCAACATTGTTGGGTTTTGGATTGAGACTTCTGAAAGAGGGCTTTACCTGCATGCCTATTATGATCACCTCTGTTCAAGAACTGGGGTATACAGAGTAAATGAACAAATTGTACTAAGAATATATACAGACTCCCCATCTTTGATTTCTGATCCATCAGAAAATCAACCTACCAGGCCTGATTCTGCTGCCATGAGGCAGAGGGGTGACAGGGCCTGGGCTAGTGCACTATCATTTTTATTTAATGGTGTATTTGTTGTCTGTATAATCTCTATCCAGTTTCTCTGTATTTTTTTCAGTTTCATATTAACTGTACTGTCTCACTATCCCCTGTATGATGTCTCCAGCAACTGCTTGCATCTGTACCAAGCATCTGCTTTAATTTTTCCAGAGTATAACAAAAATAATTTGTGAAATAAAAATGCAACACTTTGTTGCTAGAAGAACCAGGCAGTGATGCAAAATATAGCATTTTAATGGGAGACAGACTGTAAATTAAATAGAAGAAAAATCAGATACTCTTAAAGCAAGTAGACAAAAGGAAATGCCCTACCCAGGGAATTCTTTCTAGTGACTATAAGACACAGCAACTATAAGAAGGTGAAAGTAAACATTAGAAGTGCTAAGTAAAAATTACAGAACTCAGGATGTACTTTGCTAGGTTCCACCTCATAATAATGCACAAAAACAACAAGACATTGATAGTGTCATTCACAAAAAAGAGGAGACAGACTCTCCCTGAATATTTAGAATGAAACACAATAGAAGAGATTAAAGACCATCTAAAAGAAAGAATGGAGCAGTTATTGCTGTAGGAGAGGATCATTCTCCAAGGATAAAGGGCCTGAATTTGCATGTTGCTGAGCACCTCCAGCAAGATGCTGAGGACCTTCAACTCCCATGAATTTCAATGGCAATTTAGAGTGCTTTGTCCCTGGCAGGATTTGGCCCCTTCTGCAAAAGAGATAGTGACAAAGGCAATTCCTTATGAAGCCTTGTCCCCTGTCACATTACTCATTACAGTTATGCTGTCTTGTATCACACACTTCTACTTCTAATGTAGGGGTTGGTTTGTTTTACAAATTTAGGGAGGCATATTATGGTGTGGTTTCAAAGTAGCCACATGGTGTTCCTAGTACTAGGAATGTGCAAAGTTTGAAAGAGAAGTGAGTTTGATAACACACATTTAAACAGATACAACATGGGATTTTTCAGATGTTTCCTATTAATCATGCAAGGTTGGATACAAGTGGGTGTGGATCTTCTTCCCCAGCAATACAGAAATACAATATTTGAGACGTACTATTAACGGTGCACACAGTACCAGTTCTTCCTGCACATACTCCACCACCAAAGCACATTTTAAAACACTTTGGTTAACACTTTTCAGCTTCTTAAAACACAGGATAGTTTCCCAATAGACTGTAATAGCTCTGGGCTACTGTGAGAATACCTACAGGATGTAGTGTTCCTGGTTTGGTATCAGAGGCAGCTCACATCACATAAACCAGAAGATCCCAAACAGCTCTTTATTGCTGTTTTTATAGAGCTCACTCTGTCTGTACTATACAGAGTCCCAGCTGGATGCACTTCCTAGTATCTAACTACCAGGTCTTGTAAAGACCCAGTTCACCACTCCAGACTCAATTCACCCCCACTTTAAACAGCAGTCAGTGACCCATAGGCACCTCCCTAGTAGAGAGAGCCTCCAGGAAGTTCTCAATCAGCCCATACCCAAACTACCCAGACTATGCCCCTCCCTGGCTAAGAATGCCCACTTTTTAGCAGTGGGCTAGACAGCTGTGGGACTACTCAGTGGAGCAAGAGTAACCTCACTCTGAATGGGCTTTCTGGCACCAGGTGGCCACCACTATAATTGTAACTACAGAGAAAAGGAGAGAAACAGCAAGAGAGAGATGAAAGAGGGAAAAAGCATAGCCTTTATCAACTTCCTTTGATATCAAGGAGAGTTGTGCATGGATCTATCCCCATAAAAACTGAAAAATAAGAACAGAAGACAAATACAATAAGGAGCACATGAAAGTAAAGGGGAAATTTAACTTCACAGGCAGCTTCTGACCATTCTTCGTCACTTTTCATTAATAGCACCTGGAATGGTAGCCTCTAATAGATTTAGCTGGCAGGATATTTAGAAATGTCTTTCTTTTTTAAGACCTAGCAGCATTAATTCTACATTTTGACTCAGTCTAGAGCTGTGTACATCATCCATACTGCTCTGTGCATCTGCATTCATTACTGGCATTTCTTACAACCAGTACTAGTCTCATAATTTTCTAACAGCATTTTCAAGCATCTTAAATAGTAATTAAAACTTCCCAATTGCACTAGCCTTATTCAGCTAATTAGCTAGCTCCTGTTTCTCAAGTTGCAGTTACTCACCCCCTCTGCAACAGGGTAATGCTCTAACATGCCTTTCTGTAGCATATGGGTCATGGCTCAGCTAAAACTTGCAATCTCTTATGCAGTATCCAAATGAGATAACTTGTACACGCTGGGGAGCCTGCTCATCAGTGTTTAACCTGCATGTGGTGGCAGGACAGATGAGCTAATTGCCAGGTAGAGCAGCCAAACAGCTTCTCAAGCATGCAGCCCAGCCATTGCATCTTGGTGGGCTTTGGCAGGAAGCACAGTCAAGCACCTGTTTCAGTTAAGGCAGAAACACTTTAAGGTAAGGCATTTTGCAGGCACAACACTTCAGACTGCATTCATTAACAAAGGATATGGCCCCCTCCTGGGCAAGTAAGAGCAAAGAATAAATAGGCAAATGCTATCACTTCTGATGGCCAGGAACCTGCTGCCTGCACATTACTGAAGTTCTTATTATTTTAGGTTCCTTAAAGACAGTATTTGGACTGCTAAGAGTCATTCCCATTTCTATTGCCTAAAAGTTTTCTCCTGACATCCTTTGCATGGTCCCTGTGATGTTTCAGTACTTACTTGTACCTAGATTATTTATTGATTGACTGTACTGTAGTAGCGCCTAGAAATCACAAGTGAGATCAGGGCCTCATTGTGCTAGGCACTGCCTAGTGAGAGACACTCCCTGCCCTGAAGACCTTACAATTTAAACAGCCAAGACCGGCAGAGGGTGGGAGAAAGGATGTAGATACCAGGGTGACTGGTGCATGGAAATATGAAATATGCTTTGTCATCTCTTTCACTAAAGTGCAGAGTCACTCTCTCTCTTTCTCCGGCACAATGATCATCATGTGATCATCTCTTTCCTCCCTCTTGGCTTTGCCCCCCCCCCCTTCAGAGTCAGGTGAGCATTACCTCATCACAGTTCCAAACTGACCAAAGAAAGAGGGGTGACTCCCTCGAGAATCTAACAGATTCTTTTGTTGTTGCCTAGGCCACCACCCTTTGTTCCTGTGAGGCTGGGCTGGGTTTGTCCCATCCACGCCCTGATGAGGTGTGAATTGCCCCTCTGCTTCTGGAAAGTTTTTGTCTGGGCTTGCTTTAAGACATGAGGATACATTTTCAGCCTCATAACTATATACATGAAATTATAACCTATAACATCACTATAACAATTACTAAAACATCACTATAACAACCATGCTCAGTGCATCATCAGCCTTCTAAAGACACCCAACATGACAAACTTTGCATTGGATATCACACAATCATTTTATAAAGATGAACATGGGGGTGCTGGGTGTTTCCCCCAAGGTACAGAGTGCCACAGTAAGATAGCCCACCAACTTCTGAGAACTCTTTGCTCTGCTCTGCCAGTAAAAGGGAGTTTCATGTGGGTATAACTTACACTGGGAATTAGTCTTGTCTCCTAGGGATTTAGCACCAGTTTCAGACATCAGCATAGCTGCACCAGTGCAATCCCTTGCTGTAGAAAGGGCAAAGATGTGGTTTGCCTTTGGTGCAGTTTACCCCTGCTTGCAACCAGTATAAGTTCTATCGGTGTAGCTTGGGTTGGTTTTGATGCAACTACATCCGCGGCTGAAACTGGGGGTCATTCCCATTAAATAAAGATCAAAAATCCACTTAGCAGCAGCTAAATGCAATAGCAGATATCCATATCCTTTACTGATACATTTCATCTGATGCCTAGATACCATTGTGATAGTATAAATGTTCTTGTTGAACTTAATGATTTTTACTAGAAAACACCAAAGTAGAAGATTAAAAAGGAAATAAAATCCAAAAAGTTTGAAGGATGTGGAGAAAGGATGCTTAATATGAGGATTACTCATTACTGTTCTCTACTATTTTCTGTGACTTTACATGGATCTTTACTCTCTCCACTTATTTCCTCCCATTTCAGCACCAGTATGGTAAGGTATATAACACTTCTTATATTATACTTCTCCTTCTTATACCACAATATTAGAATGACAATGTCAATGAGATCAAAAAGAAAAAAAGTGAAATGGCACAAGTAATCCATTTTTAAGATGAGTTTGGTTTTATTCGGTAAGGAGTTATCAAACTTCTGTTTCTGATTAATGCTGAGATACAATCTTTGGAGAGGTGTTCAATAAGGGTCCTGAACTACAAAATGTATTTTCATAGATCATTCTATTTTTTATATTCTATTATTTATTATTATTATTATAGTATTATTGCTACTTTTCTATGTTGAAACCATGGGACTGTAAATCAAATTGATGTGTCGGTGTAGTACATTAAAGGTGACAGTCTTGAACATAGCATCCTATCCAGAGACTGCAGTTCACATTTGAAACCCGTTGGTTCACAGCAGTTAGCAAGGGGAAAGTCATATAGGCTCTTCTGGAAGCAACAGAAGCACAGAAAGAAATAACAGATACATGGTTGCAGGGGAGAAGAAGATGACAGCAGCTTTTTTTTTTTTTTTTTAAATTGATGCTGCTTCAGTGGCATGCTTTGCACTTGGCCAGGCTGCCAGGAAGTTTACTACAGTACATTAATCACGATCCTTCTCCACTGTAACACTGGGTGCTATAGTGCTCTGTACTAATGGCTTTTTTCTAATTGATACTGGTGATGGATAATTGACCTAAGGTATCACAAAGTAAAAGCAATGTCTGCTACCATGTAGACCTACAGGATCTGTTCTGCAAGAGAAACGGGAACATAAAGCCAGTGAATTTGGCTGGCTAAGAATTCTCACGAGTAGGGGAATCTCTGGGCAGCACAAAGCCAACATAGCAACTCTAGCTATCCACTCATACAGGCCCGAGCTTAGGGGTGGGGGGGACATGGCCAGAGCATCTCTATGCCAGAGCAGTCCACCAGAGCAAGCAACAGGCACAATTTGGAGAATCAGGGAGAATTGGACTTTATAACTTTAAACCCTATGAAGTTTTGGCCCCCCTCCCTTTGGTGACATATGCTGACAATGAAACAATAGGAACATATGCGAATTTCCATATTGTGTCCAACCCTGGGATCTATCTAGTCTAGTATCCCGTCTCCAACAATGGCCGGTAATTCAGAGGAAGGTGTAAGAAACCTGAAGTAGGTAGAGATGTAGGATAATCTGCCCTCCGCCCCATGTTAGATCTCATCCTCATTCTCTCTAGATTAACTTAAATCCTGAAGAATGAGGTTTTATATTCTTTGCAAACTTTTTGTTATAATTAATTATGAAACAGTGCATACAGGCATATTGGTCTTTTGCCTAAATATCAGGGATACAATAAAGAAGATGTCATCCTAATAATACGTCAGTATATTTTTGTACAATCGATTATTAACAATTACTTCACTAGCTGTCTTGTAAACACTTCAATTGCCTTAAATAGCTAAGTAACATTACCTTAGCATTAGCAATATTCCCCAAGTGTTCCTTTTAGTAACTACTGTACCGGGAACGCTGCAAATCGCTAACACCACATTAGCTAATTATCTAATGCACAACTGGGAAGTTTTAAGGAGAGTTGCTATATCTAAATTACTAGGAAACAAATTAAAAACAATTTATAGTTAATCTAAAGTTACATGGTCAAGAGATGGGGGTGAAACTGAAGCAGAATAAATATCAATTACAATCTCTGTTTTATCTAATTGGACTTGTCTAAACAGATACTATGGGGAAAATCATGATATAGAGCCGTGGTTCTCAGTCTGCTTGAAAATTGCTGAGGGTCTCAGCGGACCACTTAATGATCTTTCCACATGTTGTTTGTACCGTTAGCTAACTCTTGTAAAGCGCTTTGGATAAATGTGCTATATAAAAAAAACCTTAATAATAAACTTTTTTGTTCTACAAACAAAAGCACACAACTCATATTTTATTATCAGTAGTCTTACCTTTCTAATGCGATGGATGTGCCCTCTCCCCCGCCGTGGCAGCCCGCGAGTTGGAGCTGGGAAGGAGGGGTGTCTCTCCCTCTCTCCCCCGCTGTGGCAGCCCGCGAGTTGGGGCTGGGAAGGAGAGCCATGTGTCCTCGGCAGCCGCAGCCCTGGAGCTGGGGAAAGTCACCTCTTTGGCCCCCCGCAGCCCTGCATGTCCCAAATTCCCTCCACCCCCTCTTCTCACCCCACTGCCCCCTCCCACCTATCTCCTTTTCCCCTCAAGGTCACCACCTCACCTTACATGTGCATCTTCTCCTGGGTCAGGCACCTAATTAGTGGAGCCACGCTTGTGTGGCTCCACTAATTAGGTGGGTTGGCCCTTCATTCTCTTGTGTGTGGCCGCCTAGGCGCGCACTTTAGAGGGAACTATCCGCGGGCCACCTGAATGGAACTTGTGTACCACAGTTTGAGAACCTCTGATATAGAGCCTCATCCTCTAGTCATTTAGCACAGAAGTTCTGATGATTTCAATTAGAATTCATTCCATGTGCAGCATGGCAGGATGGGACCAAACAGTCGTGAATGGCTCTTACACACTATAAGATCTTTGGGGCAAGGACTGTCTGTTTGTTCTGTGTTTGCAAAGCGCCCTGTACAATAGGGTTCTGGTTTGACTGGGGCTCCTAGGAGCTGCAGTAACACAAATAAATAATAACTATAATGTGTTAAAAGAATGACTGGCACTAATGACTAGCAGCTCCATTGTGAATTATCAGTGTAAACTCCAAGTGAAATTAACTAAACAGGAGTTGAGGGGACTCAGCAACTCAAGGGATATACTCAGCAACTCATAGAATCAGACTCTTCGTAAATTTCCACGAGGCACCTATCTGCCTCTTTAGACACCTAAATACCTTTGAAAATCTGGCCTTAAGTGAATAAATATGGTTAAATAATCCAAGCTGTGGTATCACTTCATTTATTTTGACAGATGTGCAGTTTAGTTTTACAGTAATTATTAAAGATTTCTCATAGTATATTAGTAAAAAAGACTACCATATTTTTGTTTAAAAAGTCATCCTAGTAATACAAGACATTGCTCTGCTATTAAAAATGACCTGAGAATTGGGGTGAGACCACCACATTATTTGTGAGAATTATCAAATAGGAAGTTTAGCAAAGTGATAATTAGTTAAGTTCTACTGTATTGACATAGCTAACAAAACTTATTTTCCTGAGAGTGTTGGCCTCTTCTTTTTGTTGGCTTTTACTTCTTGGCAACTGAGAAAAAGTACATAAAAATCTGGTATAATTACAGCAATTTAAATCTGCTGCATGAAGAGACTGACTATGTTTTACCAGGAATATAGGATTGTACAAGAATAGACCAACAGTCCACCTAATCCAGACTCTTGTCTGCAATAATGACCAGTTACTTCAGAAGAAGTTGCAGTTATGGAATAATTTGCTCATAGGTATAATGTCTTCCTTATCTCTCTTTAATTATAATTGGTTTATGCCTTGGAGTATGAGGGTTTATATCTCTTCCAAAACTCTTAAGAGTGAAATCCTGGCACAATGAAGTAGATGGCAAAACTTCTATTGACTTCAGTAGAGCCAGGATTTCACTCTTAATTATTTGTTTTTCAATCATCGCTATTGCAAATCAAGGTAAAATCCTGGCCACACTGATAAGAGTTTTGCTATTTGCTTCAGTGGGGACAGGATTTCCCTCTCATTGCACAAATCTCCCATTACAGTTGATAGGAGTCCTGCACAAAAAGGGTTTGCAGAACTGTGTCTGTAGAGCCATCTCTTCAGTGTAAATCTGTGTGGTTCCACTGACTTCACTGGAGCCATGCTGCTTTACACCAGCTGAGGTTCTGGGCCATTAATTTGCAATCCTGGAAATCAACTGCAAACAATGGAAGGTTTATGCTAAACTACAAAATGGTCACAATTTGTTAGATTTTATCTTCTTCTTTTTTAACTTTCTACCAATTAAATTTTGGATTTGCAACCTGTTTTTCTTTCATAGCTCTAGAGGTCTTGAGGTGCCATCACAAGCTACTCAAAATTACATGCAGTGGAAATTAATTTCTGGGATGCTAATTGCTGTTTCAACATTAGATACAGAATAATCTTGGCAGTATTTAGCCCTGAAAGCAAAATGTTTGGAGCTTTCAATTATGGGCCCAATCCTACAAGGTCCTGATTTTTTTTTTCCTGTGAAAAATTTTGCACTGACATTTTTTCTTCAAAATACCTTGGGTTTTAGTTGCAAAACCTAACATTTATTGTCTTTTGGCAACTGAATGGTTTTTGATTTGAGAGTGGGATGAAGCATGGCTCCACCTTCAATTTATGCCTTCTGAAGCCACTGCCAGCAGCATTGGCCAACTACCCTATCTCCTCCTCCTCCCCCTCGCCCTTATCCCCAGCACAAAGAGATGAACTATTGTTGCTGTTTGCACAGGTATAAGGAACTTTCTGCTTTGTCCTCTTCAGTTCATCCAAGACAGAGCAGCCATGTTTAGTCTTAATGCTTAGGCCTGGATTTGAACATCTCCAGAGTTCAGGAGTGTTCAGATCTGGAGCTTTAATTTGTTCCTTTGTAGAGATAAGCTTGGAATCTCAGATACAGTTCCAAACATGTTTGACTTTGATTTGGGCTCATTCAATTCTATTTGGGTCCTACCATGTTTGTAGGCCCATCTATATTATAGTAAGAATCCCTTTTCAAGTGAAATTTCTCTGCTCTAGATCCACAGAGGGGACTTAGACTCAAAGCTGCAATGCCTAACTTTTAGGTGTCCTGCTGCGTTGTGAAATCAACAGAACTGAGTTAGGCACCCGAGCTCCCTATACAACACATGGGGAGAGGTAGGCATCTAAGAATGGAATGCCCAAAAGCACAACACCTGAGTAGATATCCGCCTGAGCCAGCCAAAAGGAAACGCCAAGGAGATGGATGTGGCCTAAGACCGACTCTGCAAAGAGTTAGGTGCCCAACAGGAGGTGCCTCCCTCTACAGAGGATTCACAACCATGAACCCTCTCCTGGACTTAGGAGCCTAAGCCAGGTGAGTCCCTTCTCACAAGAGAAATGAGATACTGTCCTTTTTTCTCAATAGACCAGGGGTTAGAGCACTCAGGAAGACTATGGGAGACCCTAGTTCAAATCCATCCTCTGTCTCATATGGAGTAGGGACTTGAACAAGGAGCTCCTATGTCCCAGGTGAATAACTGACCCACCAGCCTACAGGGTATGCTGATGTACAACACTCTTAATCTTTCCTGTTGAAGCTGTTCTACTCTTTATAAAATAATTAACTATGCATTGGAACAGCGACTTGAACCCAGGCCTCCCCCCTAACCTCTCTAACCACCAGGCTAGATTCTAGTTTATGATTCTTACTAGGGCTTACCTGTGAGCTGGGCATTCAGTAGCAGGATGGAGGCAGCTGTGTGCGTGCCCACCAAGAGAAATACATGCACTGGGGGCCTTTATTGGCATAAATTTAGGTGACTAGGGAATTAAGGCACCTGTAAGATTAGGCGGCACCAGAGCATGGGTTTTGAAGATCTAAATTTTGGATGTAGATGTTTAAAATGGCAGCTAGACACCTAAATCCCTCTGGTGTCCAGCTCTCGCTCTTTCTCACCCTCCATATTTTGCAGCTCAATTGATGTACTAATTTGAAGGCCAGCATCCAACTACATGAAAGGAGAAAGTCCCCAAACCTGATGAAACTAAACAACCACCTGTGGGGAGGAGACTTTTTTCTTTCTGTTTTTGTGTGTGCGGTGACTTTCGGCCGCTGAAAAGCCTGAGGCGCTCTGAGTAGAGCCAGAAACCCCTCGCCCAAGGGAGCGGCTCCTAGGTCGATCCACTAGGCGTTGGAGCTCGACGGACTGAACACAGCACCCAGTCAGACCAGCGAGGAACCCCGCGGGGGACTCAAATCCCAGCTCCCCCCCGGTATTTCTCTCTGCCCCTTTGTAGTTAAAGCGAGGACGCCTCACTCTGCACCCGCCCATCTGTGTTCGGCAGGGCAGCCGGCGCCCTGGTTACCTGGTGGAGCCGCGCCGGCTGCGGCCATGGCTCAGTCCCCCTGCCCCGGGGAGCGCCGCAGCCTCTGGGGAGTCCCTCCACCCCCCTCGCGGGCGGGCGGAGGAAATGTGCCGAGGCCTTGGGAAGGGCTACTCAGCCGCGTGATTATCCCCATAACAACGGGAACCAGGGGCCGGTCGCCCGGGGAGCAATGAGTGGAGCTGGGCAAGCGGGACCCTGCCTGGAAACCAAGTGAGCGCGGGTCCGCTGGGGTGCGCAGCCGCCTCTCCCGGAGCTCTGTGAGCTGCCAATCCTTCCCTGGGCCGGGAGGGGGCTGCACCTCCCGCCCTCTGCCGCTTCCCTCCTCCTGCTGCGTCAGGACAAGGCCAGGCCTGTGGGTTCCCCCGGCCCCCAGCAAATGGCCCAGAGCAATCACTGAACTTCTTCCTCGTGCGGGGCGGGGCGCAGAGTGTGGCTTCGGTGTCACCTCAATTTCTGTGCAAAACTGGTGCAAAAGATGGCCGTGACCTCACCCCTCTCTGGGGCAGCAGGTGGAGACAAGGGCATGGTCCTCACTAGAATTTCCAGGTAAAGCTGATGCAGAAATACAGATGGGATTTTGCAGACCTGTCCCACTCTGACCCCGGAGAAGTTGAGGGCTGCCCAAGGTGGGGCAGTGTGCCTCGTGCCCCATGTTAGAGAGGGTTCCCCTATTGAGTGGCATTGTGACTTGGCACACGGGGTCACAGGGCCCAACCTCAGCCACATGAAATGTTGGGAGGTCTGATAATAAGTCAGTGGCATCACCAAAAGTTTTGGTGCAAAATGGGTGCAAAATTGTGGCACCACCAGAATTTGCATGCAACATCTCTAATTTATAGGATTATTTTTCCTGCTATGAGATTTCACATCCCCTCAGAGCGTCTAGTAAATGATACAGTATTTTATTTCAAAGCAGTAGTGTTTACAGGGTATTTTAAAAGCTTTTTACATTATGTCTATTTATAGATTGTTCTTTTCTATTTTTAGACTTGAGTCGGATTTCTACAGCAAAGGTTAGAAAAATATGTCTGGGTGTGGTTGGTTAACAAGAAATCAATTTTTATTTATAGAGCACTTCTTGTGTGAAAGAGGACTCCAAGTGCTGTTAAAATGTGGTAAGTACAGTCTGAGTGATAAAAAGTGTCAATTCACCAGATTAAAAATTTAGAACTCTACAGTGGCTTTAAAACTGCTAATAGAAATAATGTTCTTGACATCCAGGGCTATAGCTTCAGTGAATTATAGACAAAAGCCTTCGTGCCAAAAGTTTAATATCAGAGAAGGATAAAATAACCAGGGAACTGCACATTCAGACTCAAGACAATCATATATTTAGACACTTTCTAACAGGCATCTTTTTCAAATAGTTATGACAAACACGCCCCAGAAATATAATGCTGGGGATGGAATTGGAGGGGAGGGAAATGATTACAGCCTACCAGAAAGAAAAGAATATCAGAAAAAATGGTTATAGTATATACTGGCAGAATAATACATTAGTGATTATAGTAAGTCATATGTGAGCCATCAACTAACAATCATAATCCGCTGTTTAACTGTCAATAGCTGGTCTTCCAAATGAGTTTAGAAACAGGCTTTATTGTAAGAGCACATTAGTGGTAATCATTTTGAGGGCATGACCTTACTAAAGGTATGGTCTCCTCTTGTTTAGTAGATTAAATTCTCATTTATGATGATGGGAGTTGTAGACATATAATTGAGGCAGCAGCTAGCCCTTAGGGGGATATGCTCCATCATCAGAGTCCAGTGTGTACATCTCAGAAAAGTGACTGAAGCGTAAGCCAAGCTTATTGTGAATTGAGACATTCCATGGAGGACCTGCTGGGGTCTGCTATACTCCTAAATCATGCTTATCCAGACCGCTATATCTCCTGCCTTTCAGATTACGTAGCTCCAAAGGTAAGTGTTAGTAACTCTAGATAATCATATGGGAACTGGAAAATCCTCAATGGGAGGAGTAAGTACAGAAAACAATGTTAGCTAAAACTGCCCAGCTATCATGTATAGGTAAGATGTGTAGCATATGTGACTGCATACAACTCCCACCTTGAGTCATCAGCAGACATTAAACCTTGGAACTACAAGGCACAGCCCTTAACCACGTGACTGAAAGAAGTAACTCTATTTGCTGTTAGTAGTAACAGATGCTTAGCCTCCGGGATCTAGCCACAAGGGAACACAGCACAATTAGTTAGTGAGTTACACCTGCTATTTGGCAGAGGCTATGGATGTACACTCTGTGCATGACAAATAATGCTTGTTGTTATAATAATGCTTGGGTGCATTTTAAACCACTGAAGTGTATAAATTGCAGAGCAGAAGTTACTGCAGGGCAAGATTAATTTATGAGTTTTCTGTAGAAAGCTCAATAGTATTCTAGTATCCCATATTACAGTTAGCCTGACTCCTTTCCAGTTCCCGCACCCTCATTTCAGACTTTGGCTGAGATGGCCCAAGCAGTGTGTCTACGATAAGTCACAGGTATTGTGGTTTGGTGTTGCCCTGTTGTTTTGCACTAAAATGTTCCCCGCTCTTTTAGCAGCAATTTATAATCTGTATCAGTCATGGGAACATATTGCTCACTAGGAGGAGGGCTGGATACCTGCATTTGGCAAAAGGGCCAAATTCTACCCTTTGGTAGTAAATATGGAGAGAGAGTGTTTATCTTGGGGCTTATTGTGCTATAGCCATGGGAAACACCTACTTTTCTCCTTCTGTGATCAAGGAGCAAGTCTCAGTGAGACTTTCGTTCAAATGTTTTTGCTCTTCATTTCAAGGATCATTGCAAAAACTTCTCCCAACTCCATGTACCATGTTTGCATAGTGTGTATTATGTCCCTCTCTGGTGGCTGGTCTACACAGAGAATAAGAGCCTATGATTTCTGCCTGTTAAAGGAGCTATTCTTTTAGCTGAAGTGGTAGAAGTATGTGCTACAGAGATGAAGGTTCTATGTTCAAACCCAGTTGGTGACCTATCCTAGAGGTTGTTACAGTTACTCCCAGCAAAAAATTGTGATCTGTTGTTTATCACCAACTTTTGGTTTTGAAATATTTCAAAAAACATTGTTTGTTACCAAATATATTTAATTAGGGAGGCAGTGTCGTTTTGTGGATAGAGTGCTAGTGTGGGACTCAGGAGGCTTGTGTTCTGTTCCCAGTTCTGTCACTGGCCTGCTCTGTGATCTTATGCAAGTCACTTCACCTCTCCCTGCCTCAGTTTTCTCATCTTTAAAATGGAGATAATGATCCTGACTTCTTTAGTAAATCACTTTAAGAGTCCTTTCTCCAACACTTGCTGAAAATGAAACAATGTGGCCAGCCTTTGTCTGTTCCCAATATTATAAAGAATACTTAAATAGTCTAATGTCTGCAAGTAACTTCGGAAGAGAGGAATCTGATACTGGAAAGATCTCAGTTTATGTACAGCATCAGTCACCTGAATAGTGAACACTCCAGAGAATTGTGAGCTCTGTAGAACGTTGGCACATGCAGAAGTCAAATAGTATTCATGCAGCTTTTCCTTATTTAAAAAAAAACACACTGGTTTAGCTGTATGACAAATACCTTGTAGTCTAGACCACAAACTTATTCTGTCTAGAACAGAGACATCCTTAAACCTTAACCTAGGAGACTTCTGAAAGAAAATGAGCATACATGAAGAAGAAGCATACATGAAGAAAGAGAAGCACTAAATATTACTCCAAGAGTTTCTTTTCAAAGATATGGAAACTGTGCTGATTCATCCTAAGTAGGAGAGTATTGAGAACTTGAGTGCTTTATTCACTAGATTTAATAAGAACAACTGCACAAAGGGGAGGTAGAACTCTGCTCCTAGTAGTGGTAGCTTCTCTGATTCTACATTCAGTAGAACCTGCTTAGCTGTACCAGAAAATTATTTAGCAGTATCTGTGTATGTGTATTTAAAACTAAATAGTGAGCTGGAAATGTTGAGTGATTTGGGACCATATATGCTATTCTCTTCAAGTGAGGTTTCAGTTTTAAAATCAATGGTACAATTTAAAAACAGGTTTTAATTTCAGTGCATGTTAGTGAGAGATTTTTGGGGTTATCCTGTTAAGAAAAATCTCCAGCAGGAACTGATCCTGTTAATTAATATATTGATTTACTAGGTAACATAAAGAGAAACAGCTAATATGTATGTATAACCCTATAGTATTTATATCAGGAGAAGTTCCATGCTAGCTTTGTGAAATCTTGTGTTTTAATATCTTCCAGTAGCTTCACTTATAATCTAAGCACATTTCAAATTGAAAAGATGTGTTTTCCCTTAAGCCTACAAATTCAACCAGAGATCCAATCATTAAGCTAGGTTCTTATTACCTTGCACATCATCACAGGTGATAAAGTTTCTGCAAGTTATGCCTTAACTTTCACTTGACCAGTTGATCTTCACATATTTGAACTGATTAGCCTTGAAATTATCACACATGACATAGTTCTGTCAATGATAGACAAACAGAGATGTAGCTCACTCTTCCTGACTTGTTTTGGTGCTGCAGGAATAAGAAGTAATAAAAAAGTGTTTTTGTTACAGAAGTCAGCAGATGCAACTGTGAATTCACACAGGGAACAGATGTGATCAGTAAAAGGATACAATGGGTCACTTTTCAGAGTAGTACTGCAGTTTAAGACAAACTTGCATAGATCCTAACTGAATATTCAAGAGAAGGCTGCTCTCAGACATATTAACACTTTTTAAGTCTCATAAAACCTTTTATAGTCCTTAAACACTCCCTTTTCTCCCATCAGCCATTGCATCAACTGCAGAGAAGGAAAAATACCATTAATATCTGATGTGGCAGAAGTAGTGCTGTTCTGAAGAGCTGCCATTACAAATGCTTCCCTTGAGACCCAAAGTCTCAGCTGCAGAAGATCTCTGGTCTGAAACAGGCTTCCTTGTGAACAGGTAAGCACTGAGACTTTTATTCCATTTTAATTTAGTGGAAAAGGCTTTTACCCCTGTTGTACTTAATTAAGAGTCTCCTTTTCTCTCCTTATACCTGCAGTCTTGGAGAGGGGAAGTAAAGCTTTGCTGAGAGAGTAATCTGATAAGGAAAAGAGATTCAGAAGGTTGAACAGAGTATGGATGGGCAGCCTCAGAAAGGGAAACAGAGAAATCTAGGAACTCTTCAATCTCCCTTAGACTTAGCTTCTACTGTTGGTGCTAGTCAACATAGCCACAACCTTGACTGTAGTTCCACTCTGATATAACTAGGCAACAAGACCTTTGATTACATTTTATTTTGTAGAAGTAAGGTAATGCCAGACCCAGTCAAGATGCTGGCTTCTAACATGAAACATCTCTAAAATGTTAAAGAACTTCTAATGTTAAGATGGAAATATAATTCTTCTTTCCAGAGTGGCTTAAAAATGGTAATCCCTGGTTGTCTTTTGTTTGAGAAGTAGTTCATAGTAAATAGCTTTGTATTTTGAAGCGTAAGAGAAAACAAAAGATTGCACTTAATGATAGTGACATTTCAGCTATGTTGTTTTTTGCCCTCCATTTTAATACAGCTCCAGCAGGAGAAAATACAAAGAAAATTACAATAAAAACATCAGTCTGGTCCTGCAACGCTTACCCAAGTGAGTAGTCCCACTTCAGTTGGGCTACTCACAGAAGGGTTGCAGGATAGGGTGTTTAATCAACTGTTTAAAAATTAGACTTAAACATTTAGTAGAACCCAAAAGGAGACCCCGAAAAATTCAACATTGTTGCACTTTACAAGCGGCACAGTGACTAAACAAACATGGTTGAGCGATCTAGTGGCAGCAGGAGACCTGCTAATGCAAATACTTAGTGGAGTGACTCATAAAAATAAACCAAAAGAAGAACATTAATCAGCTTGCTTTTTTAAAAACTTAATATCTTAAAAGCACAAGCAGATCAGCAAGCACAAACTTTGAACACAGCTTACACATATAAGCTGTGTTTTTGTGTTTGTTATCCTGTACTTGAATGTGGCATATCCAGGAGATTTCACCATAGAGTTGAAAGTAAAATAACATTTCTTGTTAAAACACAAATAAAACTTTTTGTTAAACTTGCAAGAGGTGAAAACATCTGAAGAGCTTGCCTAGCTGTCTATATATACTGTGCTGCTCATCATTATAGTATATAGTGGCTAGTCCAGACATGGCAGGCTGGGATTGTAAGATTTTAGGGGCAGGGATTGTTTTCTTGGTTTGTTTATACAGTGCCTAGCACAACAGGCTGTGATCTTTGCCTGGGGCTCTTAGGCGCTACCACAATACAAATAGAGTAAAACAAATATTGAGAATAACATTTTAAATGCAAAAAAAAAAGGAGTACTTGTGGCACCTTAGAGACTAACCAGTTTATTTTAATATTTTATTAAATTATTTTAATATTTTATTTTAATAAACTGGTTAGTCTCTAAGGTGCCACAAGTACTCCTTTTCTTTTTTCTTTTTACGAATACAGACTAACACGGCTGTTACTCTGAAACCTGTCATTTTAAATGCAATTACATTGCAAAACCTATTTAGAAGTTCTAGGAACTCATTCTCAGAAGTGCTTAGTGCCTCCAGTCCCAACTGAAATAAATGGGAACTATGAGGACTCAACGCTTTTGAAAAACAGATCGGTAATGTATTGATAGGAATCGATTATATTCCTGTGTGTGTGTGTCTCTCTCTCTCTCTTTTTCCACCCTTCATATGTTTTCAGTGGATTGTATTATCATAAACTAAATGTATTGCAATGCCTATTTAGCTTGCTATGCAACTTAGTATACCTTCACTACTCTAGGAATGTGTTAAATAAACCCTACTACTTCTAAATCTTCCTTCCTAGGAACAGTGATGGCAGGATTTAGACCAACAAACTAAAACCCTGATTCTGTAACTAGCTGTGCTAGTGAAGAGTCCATTGACTTCAGTGTGGCTCTGTGAAGACATGAGATTGGGGAATGATGGTGTATGTAAATCCAACTGCTTGGAGGATAGGGACTTAAAAAAGCTTTTGTCTGTAGTCACTGCATGCAGTGATGCCCAACTATTACTTAGGCATGAAACAATTTTGTTAAGGAAATATCTAAACTAATGAGGTTTAGCTTTTGCAAGAGAATGGACAGTGTGTCAATACTTGGGCCAACACATGAAAATTAACAAGTGCTCAGCACCTTGCAGCATTGAGCTTGGCACAAAGATTGCAGGATTGGGGCTACTACTTTTAAACCTAAAACTAGCATAAACCACATCACGTAAAATCTGTAACCCCAGTGGCATTACACACAAGAACCAACGTAAGTTCATCTGCCCTGGTTACTTTACTTACATCTGTTTACTTACCCCTTTAAATAGGCCTTAATGAAATGATTAGAGTCATTCCTTTGATTGAAATGGTAGCAGGAACGTCTGTTCCTTTGTCTCTTGTCTAATACATAAAGAGCATGATTTGATTCTTGCAATCCTTAATTTCTGGCTGCAGTAAACTGTTGGAGCAACATGTTTCCAAAATACATGTTTCCAACCACTGGAAGGAAGCCTATTTTGCTATTATCTTTATCATTAATTTGCAATAATCATCCAGAAACTCAGACTGGCAGGAAGGATAAAAATATAGAGACAAGCCTTAAATAGCTTGTTGACAGATAGCGCTGGAAATAAATTTAACATCAGTTTCTGCTACAATGAGCACCTGCTTCTATATGGCATCATATTGCTTAAGATGGTATGGTACAGAACATGTCCTGAAGGGCAAATCTTTGGAGTTTGGTAGGCTCTGCAGGAACAACCATGGAATGGTTCTGCTGCTACAGTACTCCGGAATCTGGGGAAGAGAACTGTTTCTCCCCAGTTGCAGAGAATCCCCTTATGCCAAGTCTGGCAACACAGGCTTGGTGTGGGGTAGAGGAGATTTTTTAACTCATGTAGGCAGGGACCCAGGTTCTTATTTGAGCACAGCTGTCCTATGTTCAGGACTGTACGTATCTATGGTGCCATATAAGTAGTAGTATTTATTGGCTCAGTTGTAGAAATGGGTAAAAGCAAGAATGGTTTTGTAGGATAGGGTTTTACCTTTGCAAAACCAAACCCAAAGCTGGTTTGGATTCAGGTCTCACTTTATCCAAGCCCTCAAAGATCAGAGGGAAGGTGAGCAGCATGGTTCAGCTAGATAGTTATGGTTTTGGCCCACCTGTAAACTTGTTCCATACCTAAGTAGAGCAGTGATCAACTGAATTGTAAGTGTAGTGCTGTACTTTGCTTAAGAGCCTTTGGTGAGGGACTTTGATTATTATTTCAGAGAGCCTTTGACAATGTCAATATTCACAACAAATCCTCCTTTTGGATGCACACAGGTGATTTCCCCCTGGGAGTGACATGCATGGACATCTGAGAGCAGTATTTTATTCTAATTGTAATTGGACTTATTACAGTGGCACATACCATTACAGTCCCATACTATTTGTTACTTTGTAACATCACACTGTCCATACCATGTGGGGCCCTCTTCACAGGGCTCTGTAATAGGCTTGGCTATTCCTTCCTGACAAAGATGAGGAAGAGTTAGAAGCCCATGATTTGTCTGACTCCTCCTATAATAACCTTAAATAAATGTCATGCACATAACCTTATGACTCCTTCTGGAAACTGATAACTTACTGTGCATAAAAACGGCCGTACTGGGTCAGACCAATGGTCCATCTAGCCCAGTATCCTGTCTTCCGACAGTGGCCAATGCCAGGTGCCCCAGAGGGAATGAAGAGAACAAGTAATCATCAAGTGATCCACCCCCTGTTGCCCATTCCCAGCTTCTTGCAAACAGAGGCTAGGGACACCATCCCTGCCCATCCTGGCTATTAGCCATTGATGGACCTATCCTCCATGAATTTATCTAGTTATTTTTTGAGCTCTGTCATAGTCTTGGCCTTCACAACATCCTCTGGCAAGGAGTTCCACAGGATGACTGTGTTTTAGTTTTAAACCTGCTGCCTATTAATTTCATTTGGTGACCCATAGTTCTTGTGTTATGAGAAGAAGTAAATAACACTTCCTTATTTACTTTTTCCACACCAGTCATGATTTTATAGATCTGTCATATTCCCCCTTAGACACCTCTTTTCCAAGCTGAAAAATCCCAATCTTATTAATCTCTCCTCATACGGAAGCTGTACCATACCCCTAATCATTTTTGTCACCTTTTTCTGAACCTTTTTCAATTCCAATATATCTTTTTTTGAGATGGGACAACGACATCTGCACGCAGTGTTCAAGGCGCAGGCATACCATGGGTTGATTTATATAGGGGCAATATGATATTTTCTATCTTATTATCTATCCCTTTCTTAATGATTCCCAGCATTCTGTTCGCTTTTTTGAATGCCATTGCACATTAAGTGGATGTTTTCAGAGAACTATCCACAATGACTCCAAGATCTCTTTCTTGAGTGGTAACCAGTATCAGGGGGTAGCCGTGTTAGTCTGTATGCACAAAAACAACAAGGAGTCTGGTGGCACCTTAAAGACTAACAGATTTATTTCGGCATAAGCTTTCGTGGGTAAAAAACCACTTCTTCAAATGCATGGAGTGAAAATTACAGATGCAGGCATTATATACTGACACATGAAGAGAAGGGAGTTACCTCACAAGTGGAGAGCCAGTGTTGACAGGGCCAATTCGATCGACTGGCCCTGTCAACACGGCCCTTTCAACACTGGCTCTCCTCCACTTGTGAGGTAACTCCCTTCTCTTCAACAGAACTCCAACTGGCCATCACATACAGTCCTCAGCGAAAACCTCTCCAACTCATCATCAATGATCTACAACCTATCCTGGACAAGTGATCCCTCACTTTCACAGGCCTTGGGAGGCAGGCCAGTCCTCACCCACAGACAACCCGCCAACCTGAAGCATAGTCTCACCAGCAACTACACACCGCACCATAGTAACTGTAACTCAGGAACTAATCCATGCAACAAACCTCGATTCCAACTCTGCCCACATATCTACACCCGCAACACCATCACAGGACCTAACCAGATCAGCCACACCATCACCGGTTCATTCACCTGCACGTCCACCAATGTAATATACGCCATTATGTGTCAGCAATGCCCCTCTGCTATGTACTTTGGCCAGACTGGACAGTCCCTACATAAAAGGATAAATGGACACAAATCCAATATTAGGAATGGCAATTGTGACGGGGCAAGGCCAGATAGATATATTAGCTCCAGGCTAAACAAATCCCTGGTACCAGGTTAAGTGAAATGGAAGCTGCTCCAGGTCAATTAAGACACCTGGGGCCAATTAAGAACTTTCCAGAAGGCAGGGAGAATGCTAGGTTGATTGGGACACCTGAAGCCAATCAGGGGCTGGCTGAAACTAGTTAAAAGCCTCCCAGTCCGTCAGGTGGGTGTCCATGTCAGGAGTTGTGGGAGGAAGTTGCGCTGTTGGAGAGGCTGAGTAGTACACACCACATCAGGCACAAGGACGGAGGCCCTGAGGTAAGGGTGAAGTGGAGCTTGAGGAAGTGAGGACTGCTGTGGGGGAAGTAGCCCAGGGAATTGTACATGTCATGTTTCTAAAAGGTCAGCTACCATAGCTGATACTATTAGGATCCCTGGGCTGGAGCACGGAATAGAGGGTGGGCCCGGGCTCCTCCCCCCCCACCTTTCCCCCTGATTAATCACTGAGCCTGGGAGACATCAGAGACTGTGCAAGGAAGGATAACTTCTCCTCATCTCCCATGCTGGCTTATGATGAAAATGGCTCAGTAGACTGTGACCCTTGTCTCTAGAGAAAGAAGGGTTACGTGGAGGGTCACAGTGAGCTTCTGAGCCTAGCGAAATCTGCCAGGAAACGCGGGACCCATGGAGGCAAGGACAGAACTTTGTCACACAATATACAAAAACCTGTAGGGGAACTCTTCAACCTCCCTGGACGCACAAGAGCAGATTTAAAGGTAGTCTTCCTGCAGCAAAAAAACTTCAAGACCAGACTTCAAAGAGAAACCGCTGAGCTTCAGTTCATTTGCAAATTTGACACCATCAGCTCAGGATTAAACAAAGACTGTGAATGGCTAGCCAACTACAAAAGCAGTTTCTCCTCCCTTGGTGTTCACACCTCAACTTGCTAGAAGAGGGCCTCATCCTCCCGGATTGAACTAACCTCATTATCCCTAACCTGGTTCTTGCTTGCATATTTATACCTGTCTCTGGAAATTTCCACTACATGCATCCGACGAAGTGAGCACTCACCCACGAAAGCTTATGCTCCAATACGTCTGTTAGTCTGTAAGGTGCCACAGGACTCTTTGCCACTTTTACATCCATTTTAGAACATGGCCCTGGGGAATTGCAGTGGTAACTAACACAATGTTAAACAGGGCAGTCTCTGGCTACGTTCAGGGCTGGATTTTCATTTATGCTAAAGCCTCCTACATCACCTTGGAAGTGTAAAGGGGTCTTAATGGATGTAAATATTAAGGCCCTCTGTGTTTGATTTTAAGGTCATAGTCATGTTCTAATGTGGTGTAATTTCCCAGTGTAGACAAACCCTCAGTCAGCCCTTCCTCTTGCACCAGAGAATGCAGATAATTCAGGAAGAGATTGTTGTAATGACTTTTGTTTAACATAATAGCTTAATTTCAGCTCTTTAGCTGATATGTTTTGCATTGGAACTTTTGTTGACTAGCACACCACTTATTTATTAATTGGCATATGAAATCCGGTGAAGCCAAGCCACAGCATTCTTATCAACGATGTTCAAGGCACAAAGACCAATATGTGTTATGGTTTGTGGCTGCCCACATTGACATAGTGACTGTTTCTAAATACCACTGAAGTTTGACTGCAGCACAAATTCCATGTCTGGTATGAAACTGGTTCAGAAGGCTCCATTGCCTTCACAGTAAATCAAACCTGGACTAATGTTGAGTGGGGTCCGAGATGAGATAATGATTTGTCACTTTCTCAGCAGACCATGACGCTCACCACACATCCTTTACCATAAATCCCTTACCCAGTAAATTTATCCACAACAGGTGGCATGAGGGCAGATGACCATGGGGTGAATTAAACAAGTCTTTAATTAACAGTAGATGTGGCATATTGCACCACTTTGTCATGAGCTTTACTACACTTTCCTCTCTGTGAGCACTGGGTGGAACAATATTGCAGAGAACCAGTAACCATGGTAGAGAAATAGATTTTAAGTGTGCCTGAAATAATACACATGGTGCAATTAAGTTGTATGGTGATCATCTTTGTGCGAGATGAGCAAGCCCATACTGGAGTGTGATACTCCACTACCAACTAACAGAGTGCCAAGGCTGAAGTGCGTAACTTTTGGGCATTGGTGCCCCATGTCGTTCTGGCCAGTTTTCTGAGCAGATTGTTGCATGTTTTTGACTTTAGTTGCTGTCTTTGTAAGATGGTCACGATATGTGAACAGTTCTATCCAACACGACACCTAGATAAACCGGGTGTGAATCATGCTTTATTTGCTGAGCACTGAGAACTATGTTCAGATCTCTGCCTGCTTGTGCATGATGTAAGAGAAAAATACTCAACACAGTCTTACTTTCACTTGATATCAGGCGCCACTGACGACAATAATCTGCCATAACCACCGTATCTGCATTCAGGGCACTCTCAAGTATGTCAAAGGAGTGTGACTGTGTTCCGAGGCATATCTTGTCCGCATAAACAAATTTGTGGGACCCGGTATGTAGTAGGTCATTCGAATATAAGTTGAATAATGTTGGAGAAAATACCTCCTTGCAGGAGGTCATTCTTCTTCTGGTGCTTTCAAGCACATGTTCTAGCACCAATATGCACACAGAAATGGTGATTTCTCAGAAACCGAACCATTGCATATACTAACCAGCTTGACATATTTCTAGACAATTTCATCAAAAGGCCTGTGTGCCAAACCGTATTGTATGCCACGGTCAGGACAAGGAAAACCGATCCATTCTTCAGCCTATGTTGGAATCCAATGCCAGCACTTCATCACCTGTACTATGACTGCAGTGAAAACTGGCTTGCTCTGGTGCCAGCATGCCTTCCATAGATGGTGAAATTCTTTCCAAAATCAGATGCTTGAGCACCTTAAAGCAGACACTTAGAAGTGAAATTGGTCTGTAGCTAGAAGGCAAGTATGGATCTTTCCCAGGTTTCAGCAAGGCAATGATCCTCGCTTGTTGCCAGATTCTAGGCAATCTGGATTCACACACAACTCTCATGAGCCATTCCTGAGTGCAAGGACCCAGATGTCTCATGAATTCAGGTGCAACTCGATCATATCCAGGAGCTGTACCCATTTTTAAATCATTCAGCCCTTTACCTGTCATTTGATAGCTTTGTCAACAGGAGCTTTGGTATCCTTCAACAGATGACTGGCAATCTGATTTGGAGTCACTGCTGGCCTGGTTTGTGCATATGGATGTTGAGCTGCACCTAGTCGATGAATTAAGCTCCATCTCTTCTGGCTTGACTGACTGTGTAAAGTTAAGCACCACTATTGCTTCCCGCCATCGAGACTGGCGAGGGGAATGATTCTGTAAGATGATCTGCAATCTCCAGATCACCTAACTGCTCATACTGCCTCAGCCGGTCTGCACAATCCTCTTTCAAACATGGAATTTACACTGGTTGGAAGTGTAACCCTTCTGCCAGGCCAAGCTGATAGCAGCAAGGGCCGGGTTCAGTACACAGGGGTTCCCTCTCATCAAAGCAAATGCAAAAGTGGCTCGAGCCCCCACCCAGTGACCTGGGAAAATCCTACACACTCCCTGGGCGCCTCAAAGAGGCAATACTTCCCCTCTCGCAAGCAAGCACAGGGTCTCGGTGTAGCAGAGAATCTTTAATAACTTGAGGTAAACGACATCAGCATTACATTGGGAAAACACCACAACTAGTGTTCATTAACCAAACCATGAGCAAAGACCCACCCCAGCAAATTGGGCCACATCCTTTCCCTTGGATTCTTGAGTCCCACAACCCAAACGTCTCTTGAGTCCAGCAATCCAAAAAATCACCCAAAGTCCAAAAAGTCCAGCCCCAGAGTTCAAAAGTTCATCTGCAGAGTGTTACTCCCCAGTCTGGCTAAAAATGTGCCTGTGGGGGGGGGGGGGGAAGAGGTAAGGGGCACCTTACATGACCTGAAGCTCACTGCCCCACAGGGCTCCGCTCTGCACAGCTCGGCTGCACTCGCCATCTCACGAACGCTCCGCTAGCCTATCCACAAACAGCACCACTGCACTCTAGATCTTCCAGCTCCCCACTACTTGACACAGTGCTCAGTGATTTCAGTTCTCAGTGATTTTAGCTCTTTAGTGATTTCAGCTCATAGTAGTGGGAGCCTTAGGGCTGGTGCACCATAAGGCCAAAGTGAATTCAGCACAGTACCTGTAGCAAGACTCTTAATAGACCCAAAAGTAGCTCTGACATTCCACAGTGGAGAGAGACAGAGGTGCAATTGGTGTTTCAGGCCCTCACAAAGGGGCCCACACCACCAGGTACTAATGCCTGTCTCAAGCCTCTCTCAATTCACTGAGTTTTGGAACCCATGTCCCTTGCCTAGCGAGTGCTACTTAGTTGATGGTGAGTACCTCCATCATAACAAAAAGCCAAGTACACTTCCACTGTCCTTGATTCCCATAATCAGGGTAATAACAATTTATTCTTCCTGCCCCAGTAACAGAGACACTGGGGATCCCACAGCAGCCAAAGTGACCATTTGGGCAGCTATGGCCTCATTCTAGGCGGGGTGGGTGTGCCTATGCAAATGAGATCAGCCCCTGAAGTTCTTTTCCACAACTTGCCACACCTCACCACCAGATGTCAGGGTGGAGCTCATCCTGACTCTGCTTACAGAAGCTGCATGGAATTGTTGCACCTGCAGCTTTAAAAATGGCACACCAAAAATGCCAGTTTGCATCTTCCATGGAAGAGATGTGTAATGGGATGGTTACAATGCTCCGTTCTAAGTACTCTGTAAAGGAGCCCCAATCTGCCTTCCGGAAGTTCCATCTAGGCTTCAGTACGCTCCGTATCATCGGAAGACTTATTTCCACTAATGGTAGAGGGAGGAAACTCAGTCACAACATTCCCCGGTTTTTAGGAAGTGAAGCTCCTAAGGCTTTTAAATCCGTATATCAAAGAAAACATGCTCAGGTGTGGTGGTGTCAGCTCCCTAACACCACCATCCTGTTAGCCACTCAAGCACTCTCCTCCTGGAAATACTAGACCTTACTTTGCCTTGCAGGTTAACAATAGTTGCGCCCCAGTTTGCAAGTTCGTTTCAAGCATTCCCCTTTAGTGCCCAGCCCCTTATCCACTGAACACCCACAGAAATACCAGGCCTGCTGTCCCCAAGGGAACAGCACGCACCCCAGCTTGTATGAGTCCACTTAGGATCATCTCCTTTGTTTAATACCATAATACTTAACTTATTCTTGTTTTCACATAAATATATATTACCAAAGATTTTGAGAGAGAGTGAGTGTACGAATAATGGAAATAAAAGGTTACATATAAAATCATAACGTGCTTTCTAGAAACTAAAATTAACAGGCTAACCTGCTGTCTAAAGCAGCTTACCCCTAAAGTCCTCTGCAGTGTTTCAGCCAAGACTGGTTGTGATCTCATTTTTCATGATTTTAAACATGCTGCTGTTTGCTTCCAAGATGCCGGATGGAGTGGGGGGAGGGATGTTGTCTTTATTCCCTAAATATAGTCTAGCAAACCTCTTGAAGTGTGTCTCAAGACAATGTTCTCTTCCACACTGTTTCTATACCTGTTGGCTGAAATTCTCACAATCATTTATCTGCATTTAGCTTAGATGGGTGATGCGAGACTCATTTGTAAATGAGACAAAACTTACATTTCAAAAGAAAGACAGGTGAATAAACATGTCTTGACTAACAGCTTTTCTGCCAGATGGCTCTGCTTTGATTCAGACTTTAGAACATATTTTCAGTAGATCTACATAGCTCCTTACATAGTATCTGTACATAGATTTCACAGTGATATAAATGACCTGTGACCCTGGCTTTCATTTAAGATATCATGTGACATACATTCTAGTTTACCAAAGAATAAACCAGAATCAGGATATTCTTCTAACCTGCTGGCCAGTAGGCAGAAAGAAGTTCTTGGGTTACAGCAGGCATGATTAACATTATAGTTTTGGTGGTAATAAAAAGTGAGGAGGTAAGTTTCCAATGCTGTTTCTGATACTATACAATTCAGAAGCAATAATTGATCTGTCATGTCCTATTCCTTGGTTTCTTTGCTTTTTAAATATGTGAAAAGTTTAGTCTGCATTTAATAGGTGGGATTAGAATTCAGAAATGTCTGTCTTCCAGTGTTCTTTGTTAGTGCCTATGCATGTGTTATGGATTTTAATATTTGAATAAAAACTGGATTTACAATATGTGAAAAATATAATGAACTAGCGCAAATCAAAATAAGATCGGAACCAGCTGAAAATAATTACATGTCACTCTGCACTTTGCTAGGTTTCTTCATTAGTAAAGAAGTAAAGGCAACTGAAATTCTAATTTAGGATACTTGCCAAAGCCATTATGCCTACTCTGCATGCAATTCATACTCCAGTGCCATGGGCTAATGAAGGATTTGCCAAAGTCTGTAGTCAGACCCTCACTAGTTTTTTGTCAGTGAGTGGAAGAACCTTCTCACCTTTCTGGATTTTGGGGAAATGAAGTGCATGCATATGTCTTCTAGTGACACTGGTCCTTAGGACTCAATTGTCATGTATGGGAGATGGGCTGTATGAAGTCTGACTCCACACTTTTGGAGAAGTAGAGGATAGGCAACCAGACAAGAATGTGTATCCCTCTCTCTTTTCCTCTCTCCAAGGGTAAAGATGCCCAGCTCCTTGTTGGGATTTTTCCATCTGTTTCTACAGAGCCTGTCTGGGCCAAAGAACTACTGAAGGTTCTGCACTTCTGGGACTGCTGGCCCTTGGATTTGGTCTGTAATGAGTAAATTATATTGTATTTTGAATCTGCTGCCGAGTTACATTTTAAATCAGCAAACCAGTAGGAGAAACAAATATGTAGCTTAATAAGCCCATACATCTTGTATTTAGTTATCTTGCATCTCATTCTATTATTTTTGTACTTAAGACAAAAATACAATAACATGCCCAACTTAAATACATTACTGCAGGATGCTAATATACCAAGGATATTGAATATGATGGTCATCCTGACAAAATGGGCCAACAGAACAAATAACAAAATGCATAAATTAGTGAAATGATTTGATGTGATTATTCTGCCCTGAATTTCTAGGGAAAATAATTATCAGTATAATTTCCTTCTCAGAAATCCTGAGCAGCCAAATAAAGGAACAAAAGGTTGCTATTGGAGTCATAAACAGATGACTTTGTACCATCTACAGTAAATATTACATCAATTTATTTTAAAAAGCGTTTTAACACAAACAGAAGGGGCTCTTTCCTGTGAACATGTATAATATAAATGAACAACACTTGAGCTTTACAAAGCTAAATTTATACAGTACTACTGTCTATAATATGCCTGTTCTGTGGACAGACCTCCATCATCTACCTTTTCTTTAGAAAATAATCAGTGCCAGAATATTTAATGTAGGCTTGCTACTCTGCCTTCTTAGATGGATTTTGCCTTTCCACAAGTGGTGTTCTGAAAAGCTCATTTAAACAAAGAAATGCTGAATGATGGGTCACATTAAAAATCTGTTTCTGATCTGCTGCAAGTTGCAGTACTGTCACTGGAGTCAGAGGAATTCCTCTGTATCTGTATCACTGTTGTGGAGATCACAATCTAGTTTATAGTACTATTGAATCCTGTCATCTGAGGTGAATTTTCCTTTTCTTCATGTGCCTTCTCCTATGATGGCACAACCTATAAAAGAATTGAATGAAAAGTCAAGAGCATCAGAAGGCCTACCCACAGGACTGCATTCTATATGGTCTGTTGATCAAACATAATTAAGGTTAAGATTTTGTCACAGTTATTTTTAGTAAAAGACAGGGACTGGTCATGGGCAATAAGCAAAAATGTCAGAGAGATTTCTGGCAGTCTTCATAGCTTCCATGACATAATCTTAGGCCTACACATAATGAAAATGAGCACCAAAGGAAAGATGGGTAGATGCTTCAGAAATTTCTTCTGCAGGCAACCTTCAAAGTGATTTAATAGAAGCTGCTTCCACTGCTCATCATTGTCTCTGAATGAATAAAGATCACGGTGTGTGGGGGTCTCTTGTACACACACAGCATGGGTGGAGAGGGGTTGCATAGTGGCTTCCAAATCAGCTTTCACTTTGCACAGACTATACGTTTAGGGCCATCATCTCTCATAAGTTGTTAGTTTTCTGGTGTCATTCACATCATCCATTTCACTGGAGTTCAATTACCGCACTTTGTGTATGAACACACTGCATACAGCTCTAACATTTAACAGTAGGAAAAACAGTTGTTCAAATATATTACGTGTAGTAATATTTGCAAAACTTTCGTATGGTGTTAACTTGAGACCTCATTGGGAGCTCAGTCCCTACGCTGTCATCCTGTTGCTTTACCAAAGTGTGATTGAAGAAGGCCTGTGTTCTAATCTCCAGATGGCCAACTGGGTTTTATGTACTAAAGGTCTACAATGAGATGTTTGTTTAAAAAAAAAAAATCTAAAATGTGATCAATAGTTTTCTCTGAGACTTACACACAAGCTTTCCTCAAGTGTCCCTCATTTGAAGGAAATCACTCCGTTTAATCCACACAAACTTGGCATGCCCTTCCTTTTAGGGCTTGGCTACACTTGCAAGTTAGAGCGCATTAAAGCAGCCCCAGGCATCCTAACTCCCAACCCGTCCACATTGGCCAGGCACTTAGAGTGCCCGGACTCTGCAGCTGGAGCGCTCCTGGTAATCCGCCTCCACGAGAAGCATAAAGCTTGCTGCGCTTCGGCTGAAACGCCCCAGCATCAGAGTGCAGTAATGCCACACCTCATTTCACAGTGATTGGCCTCTGGAAACATCCCATAATCCCTGAAGTCAAGTGGCCACTCTTGTCATTGTTTTGAACTCGGCTGTAGGAACATGGATATCCCCTTTCAAAGCTCCATTGACAGCAGTGACAGCCGGCATGCTTATCTGCTCTGGGACAAAGCAACCATTACTGTGGAATGCTGCTTGTTGTGAGAGAGAGAGAGGCCGGGGGTAGGGGAGTCTGCTGCTGTCTGAACTTACAAGACAGCATGCTGACACACTCTCAGCACCCCAAAAACCAACTCTCTCTTCCCCCCCATACACACAACACACTCCCTATCACATTTCACACACACCCCCATTTGAAAAGCACGTTGCAGCCACTTGAACGCTGGGATAACTACCACAATGCACTGCTCTCTGTGGCATTGCAAGAGCTGCTAATGTGGCCACACCAGTGCGCTTGAATCTTACCATGTAAACACACGGCAGCATTTTCCCTGCTGCAGTCTCCAAAGGCTGGTTTAACTCCCCGCGCTCTACATCTGCAAGTGTAGCCATGCCCTTAGTGTTTAAAAACTACTTGCATCAAAAATAAGGAACCATGAAAGAGAATTATTTACATGAAATCCGACGTCATTTTTTGGGGGGGGGTTTTTTCCGCATGAATAATTGTTGTATCCCTCATGTTGGGTGTGTGTTTGCATTGCCTGGAAGGTTGAGGTATGTACTGTAACTTCCCATAAAATAGTGGTGCTATCTGGGTATTCAGGAATTGTTATGGATGTCTGTCTTTGTCTAATAGCAAAATCAAGATATCTTTCCTTAGAATGCAAATAAATGATTTGATAAAAGTTAGAGTCACTACATGGCTTATGGCCTCCGAGTACCTCTCAGATGGCACAAAGAGGCCATAATTGTCTGCTAGGCATTTGCAGCTGGGTTTTCTTGTTGGAAGGAAACTTCCTGTTTGGTGCACCCACACTGGAGCCAGTCTCTGCAACTCTGCTCTCTCCTTACAGAATAGGTGGGAGACCCGATCCGGCAGGACAGTGTGTGCTCTGCTACAGTAGTCCTGAACTCCCTTAGGATCTTTAAGACCCTAAGCCAGTTGTGCAACTTAAAGCATTCAGTTATAAAGCACAATATTTCTTTGTCTGGTCTTGACATTGGTGAATAGCAATGAATTGATAAATGCAGCCACAATGACTTCAGAAAGGTGTGACAGACCACTGTTAAATAACAAAAAGAAAAGGAGTACTTGTGGCACCTTAGAGACTAACAAATAAATTTGCATGCTCAAATAAATTTGTTAGTCTCTAAGGTGCCACAAGTACTCCTTTTCTTTTTGCGAATACAGACTAACACGGCTGCTACTCTGAAACCTGTTAAATAACAAGTCATCTTGTGTTAAGAGGAGATGAGCCTAACAATAGAGCTTTGAAAATAGTAAAACTCTTGAAGCTAGTTTGTAATGTGACACTGATAAAATAACTGTTCCTTCACTATCTAAGAAAAAAAGATTCTAGCAGAATGAGATCTCTCTGCTAGTCAGTGGGAAAGGTCTTCCATAACTGTCATTAACAGCTGTGATGTTTCTACCTTGTGTTCTTGCTTGTCACAGGAGTGGTTCAGTATGAATGTCTTTGAGCTACAGAAGTGGAAAATAGTAGAGCTAGGGAAAGAGACTGCGCAAGGTTTTGATCTCACACTAGTAGAAATATATCAGTCTAATCAGTCAATCTATATAAATCAATATAATTGATTTACAGGATCTGATTTAGAAGTCTGGAGTTTTGCCACTGACTTCATACACAGCAGGACTTGACTCATGGGCTGCATCTCAGGAATACATACTGTACTGAACACTCTAATTCTGCATAGGTAAATATTTAAGTGGAGTACAACTCACTATGATAGTTGGATATTAATGTTTACAATAATTAGATATTTAGTTACTGGGGTTTCACTGATATAGCGGGGCAAAATCTGATCCACTGGACATTGCAGCTAGAGCCACAAAACACTGGTGCATGTTCTCTGTGTAATGCAACAGGATGTAAGTGACAGTGAAAACTATGCAACATGACTCTTAGTTAGGTCTTGAATGTTTAGAAGATCTAAAGGAAGTTTAAAATAATAACAGTGTAGAGTTCAAATATCAGTACTGTAATCTATGGGAGGGTTCCTATTAACATCAGTAAGGTGAGGATTTCACTCAAGGTGCCTAGGACTTTAACAAGAGGTGTGGCTGCTCCTCTCAGCAGCCTAATTCATCTACAGCCGTGTCAATAAGACAATAAACCAAGGGTTCTCACCCTTTTTCTTTCTGAGGCCCCCTCAACATGCTATAAAAACTCCATGGCCCACCTGTGGCATAACAACTGTTTTTTTGCGTTATCAAAACTAGGGCCAGCATTAGGGGGTAACAAGCAGGGCAGTTGCATGGGGACCTTGCAAACCTACATTGCTCAGGCTTCGGGTTCAACCCCGCGTGGCAGAGCTCAGGGCCACAAGCTTCAGCCCCATGCAGTGGGGCTTTGGCTTTCTGCCCTGGGCCCCTGTGACTCTAACACTGGCCCTGCTTGGCAGACCCCCTGAACCACTGCAATAAACGATGGGCTAGATACAACAACTAAGCAAAGCTTCTGGATGTACCAAAGTGGTCAACAAACATACTACATAAATGGAATCCAGGTGGTAAAGCAAGCCATGACAGCACCATCTCTCTAGCTCAGTGGTTCTTAACCCACAGCCGGCAGGCTGCACACGGCCCAATTAGCACACAGCTGCGGCCCAGTTAATGCTGGATTAACTTCATTGATTTCAACAAGGCTACTCCAGGGATACATTTTACCCAACACATTTATTCAAAACTCTGCAATAAACCTGTTAATTCACAGAAAACAGGGTTATGTGCAAGACAGAGATGGCAGATTTGGGTTCTAGGTGATGCAGTATGAAGAAGACAATCCATGTTCCTAAAGAAAATCACATCGTATTCAGATTACTGAATCATATTGTCAGTTTTAGGGTTTAGCTACACTGGGACGCTCTGGAAAATTAAATCAAATTAACTAAAGGTGTGAATTGAAAGTGGATTCAGTTGCATTTTACCCTGTGTGGATCCTCATTTAGAATGAAAGAATTCAGTTTATTTTAATTCTCTTTGGAAGGGATTAGTTGATTCTGATTAACTTTCCTCAGTATGCCCATGTTGACAAGCCTTTAGAAGTGGCTTCTATTAGTCCACCCCAGGGGTCTCAAATACGCGGGAGTTATTTCCTGCTGCCCGCCATAGGCGCTGACTCCACCGGCAGCCAAGCTCCCCTCCCCCTGGATGACGTCTGGTCATCCTATCTACACCTAGCTGGCGGCTGTGCAAACAACAAAAGCTGTGCCTTAGGAGGATAGGTTTGGATGGTTACAGGATGGGACAGGGGAGGGATACCCTGACTGAGGAACTGGAAAAAATTTAGGACAGTGTCTGATTTAGCCAGTCAGGTTTTGGCTGAGCATAGCAAAGAGCTTGGACATTACAGCACATTTCTGCCATATACTGTATTTTCCCCTTATAGTGTGGTTCTGCTTTAACAAATGTCTAGTAAAAATAGCTTTTCCTTAATCATCAAATCTGTCTTTATGTGCTTCCAGAGTCAATTATAACCATTTAATACCTGAAATAAGTTTTTTAAATAGGTTTTTACTCCTGGAGAGTGAGCAAACAGTGACTTCTTCCCCCTCCACCCCAGTGAGTCTAACTTCTGAATGAGAAGGACTCTGAATTGTATTTAATTTTTGGTGTTTCTATGCCAGTGCTTTCCTGATGCTGTACGTGTCGCTGTCAGTTTAGTTTTAATGTTTATAATTATGTAAATTAGACTGAACATATTTTCTGGAGCTAAAGATCATTGCTATCCCTCTGTCTCTGGAACATCTCCTAGGGGATTCTTCACTACAAGATCTTGGGGGAACAAATATTATTTCTTCTTTGAGTAATTGCACATGTTTATTCCACTGTAGCTGTGAGCATGACTCATGCGCAGTTGTCAGAGAACTTCTTCACTGAGCGGTACCTGTCAGGTGGCTTGATTGCCCTCTGCCATTGTGTGCCACTGCATGCCGGTGTAAGAGGATGGAGCCTCCCCCAACTCCCTTCAGTTTCTTCTTGCCACAAGTGACTACTGTTGGAGTGCTTCCAGTCTTGCTGTCACTATTTTTATCCCACCAACTACGCTTCTTTCATGGCAGGACATGACAGCGGAGTCCTTGTGATGGGAATACTGATGCTTAACATCAAACACCAATCAGTTCCCATCACAGACCCTAGTGCCTGTGCTCCCGGCTTTGCCATATTGTCAGTGGGCCCTTCTTAACTGATTCCAGACTGGGCAAGGCCTCTGTGCAGCCAACCAGCACTGTTGGGGTTTTCAAGACAATCCAAGCTGCAGCACAGATCAAACAATGATACCAGTTCTCGAGGAGTGCCCACTAGCCAAATTTAGAGGTGGGCTCCGAGAACTCCACTTGGCCACTAAGAATGCTATTTCTTGGCTTGGCGAATATGCAAATGCTAAATAAATAAAGTCACAAGTTTATTTCTCTACTCTTTTTGTATATAAGTCTGTTTTGTCATTTAGTGGCTAGTAGTTAGTTAGATATAATGTAGAATGATAGGTTAGTGTTAGGTTTCAGTTTTTAGGTTCTTTTTGGACCATATTTGATTCATGGTACCTGGACTTGTGCTGGAGGCATACCTTGATCTCTGGGATTTAAGTCCTGCTGGTCATGTGCCAGACCACTGCCAGTCCAGTGACCCACATCCCAACTGCCTAAAATGTTTGGAGGAGTTCCATATCGGTGACAAGTGTCACACTTTTGTAGTGGGTTTAAGCCTTGCTTTAAAAAAGAGAGCAGTGAGACTTAAGTGTCTCCTTCTGGGGGTGGCCCTTTGCTCTCTAGTGGAGCCATCAGGTTCAGAGAGTACTCAGAGTGTAGCACCACCATACAGAGTGCACTTCCTGAGAAAGACAGACTCGAGACGCAAGTTCACTCTGATGGTAGGGGAGGGCAAGCTGGTGGCAAGGACAGCTCTCCAAGACAGCTTGGATGTGGCATACTCCGCAGCTTGATCCATGGCGTCGGCCATATCTATGAGGAGATATCTGTGGCTGCAGTCTTTTGGTTGCCCTCCTGAAGTACAGCAAACCATACAGGACTTATCCTTTGAGGGGTCTCCTTCTTTTTGGAAAACATGGACAATAGGCTGCATAGTCTAAAACATTCCAGGGCAGCACTGAAGTTGCTTGGAATCTACACATCAGCGACAAAGAGGAAGCAGTTTTGTCCGCAGCAGGCTCACAGCTATCAGAACTTTATATCTCTGCCCTCAAGAAAAAGGGGCAGGAATTACAGGAGGCAGCCTCTTCCCCATGCCCCCCCATATCATCTGCAACAGCAGGTTCTTCTGAACCAACAGCCCCGTCTAAACATGCATTTTGTTGAGTTTGTCAAGGACAGCATAACAATATTACAGACCAATTTGTCCCTACCCATATCTTTGCCAAACATCTATCCCACTTTCTTCATGCGTGAACTCGCATCACATCAGATCAGTGGGTTCTAAGTACAGTGGATCTGGGATATTCCCTTCAATTTGTTTTTCATCATCTCTTCCCCATACCTTTTCAGGGATCACTCTCATGAGACCATTCTTCAGCAAGGTCCAGTCTCTCCTTCTAGAAGGAGCCATTGAGGAAGTTCCTCAGGAAAAGGGTTTTTATTCCTATTTCCTTGTTCCCAGAGCACAAGGAGATCTCAGACCTATTTTAGATCTAAGAAGGTTAAACGAATACCTGAAGAAAATTAATTTCTGCATGGTTACCTTTTCTTCCGTTATTCCTTCCCTGGAACAGGGCGGCTGGTATGCTGCCCTCGACTTAACGGATGCTTAAAGGTCTGTATAACTATCTTCTTGGCCCAATGGACTTTTCTCAGATTTGTAGTGAATGGAATCCATTACCAATTCACAGTACTTCCATTCAGCCTGTCAGCAGCCCCTCATGTTTTCACAAAGTGCATGGTGTTGATAGCTGCTTATCTGAGAAGATTGTTCCCCTACCTGGATGACTGGCTGGTCTGAGTCTCAGGTACTATTCAGCATCACCATCATACAGTCTGCCTTCAAGGGCCGGGGGCTATTACTCAGTCTGGACAAATAAACTCTATTCTTTGCACAGGTTTTAGAATCGTTGGGCGCACTCTTGGATGGGACAAAACCCTAGTGTTTCTGCCCAGTCAAGGTTCCAGATACTCAAGACCTGGTCTTGGATCTAAAAGAACATCCCGTTACTACAGTTCACACTTGCCTCAGACTCCTGGGATACATGGCAGTATGTACCTATGCAGTACAGCACGTCCGACTAAACCTAAGGAGGCTTCAGGGATGGCTAACATCAGTATATGTCCTCTGTCAACATTCACTAGACAGTGATTTGCATTCCACATGGAACTCTGTCCTTTCTGGACTGGTTTGCGGACCCTCATAACACTTGTGTAGGAATTCCCTTCATTTCTCTGCAACCAGTGCTCGTGTTGGTCACAGAAGCCTGATCCCCAGGCTGGGGGACACCCATCAGAACTCTACGAACTCAAGGGTTGTGGTCCTCCACAGGATCTGAGGACTCGTAAACATCAGAGCTCTACGTGCTATCCATCTAGCCTGTTCAACCTTCTTCTCGCATATTGTGGGGCGGAAATCTGCTAATGTTAATGAACAACACAGTGACTATGTTCTATGAGAACAGACAGGGCGGGGCCCATTTGTCCCAACTGTCTACTTTATGCAAAGCTCCCAATCAACTCCATTCACCTCAAAGCTGCATACCTTCCAGGAGAGCAGAACACGTTGGCAGATCACCTAAGCAGGTCTTTCTCACCACAAATGGTTAGTTGCTACGTTAGGTCCATCTTCCAGCTGTGGGGGAGTTCCCAAAGTGGGCCAGTTTGCAACAAAGGCCAACAAAGTGCTGTCAGTTCTGCTCCCAAAGGTGTCACGGTTTGGGTTCTTTGATGGACAGGTTTCTGCTATCATGGACGAACTCCCTGCTATATGCCTTTCCTCTGATGCCATTACTACCCAGAGTCCTGTTCCAAACCAAACGGAATCATGCTTCCCTCATACTAATAGCACAACTGAGGTCTCGGCAACATCAGTCTTGACCCTACTAGCATTGTCAGTGAGAGCTCCTCTGCCTCTCCCATTGGATTCAGACATAATTTCTCAGAACCGTGGCTGTCTGCTCCACCTCAGCATATAGGCCCTCCACTTGACAGTGTGGGTGCTTCATGAGTGACACCAGTGGAAATGGCTTGCTTGAAAGAAGTTCAGGAAGTGCTTCTGAGTAGCAGAAAGTCTTCAAGTAGTTGTACTTAGCTGGCTAAATGGAAACATTTTTCTGTCTGGTCTCGGCAGCAATTTGCCTCTCCAGTGCAGGCTTCCATTTTTAACAATGTTTTGGATCATCTGTTGCACCTAAAACATCCAGGTCTGACTGTTCCATTAGAGTACGTTTGGCAGAGATGTCAGTGTTCCCCTCTCCAGTGGGCAGTAGATGACTTTTTTTTTTTTCCAGCCCTATAACTGTCAGATTTCTGAAACGGTTGGACAGATGACAGAAAGGTGCAGGAGCTTGTTCCCCTATGGGATCTCAACCTAATGCTAACAAAATTTAATGGGACCTCCCTTTGAACCTCTCTATAAAAGTGGCATTTCTGATTACTGATAACCTCAGTAAGGAAAATAGTCGAATTGAGATTCTTCTTTTACAGTTTTCCATAAGAATAAAGTTTACCTCTGCCCTCACTCAAAGTTCTTGACAAAGGTGGTTTCCCAATTTTTACATTAACTAGGCCACTTATTTGTCAACTCTTCTTCGCTCCCCGAAGCCTCATATGTATACAGATGAGCAGAAGCTTCATTTGTTTGGATGTGAGGGGAGAGTGTTGGCCTTCTACTTGGACCTCACCAGATCTTTTAGAGCCTCAGCTCAGTTAACTGTCACATTTGCAGACAGGGTGAAAGGTAAACTGGCTTCCATTCAGAGTATTTCCTCTTGCATTTGTGAGTACAACCAGTTAGATAATGTCACGCCCCCGCCGAGAGTACTGGCTCATTTTGACTAGAACACAAGCAGCTTCAGCAGCTTTCCTAGTGCAAGTACCTATTTGAGACATTTGTAAAGCAGCAGCCTGGTCATCAGTTCATACATTGGTGCTCATTTGTGCCATTTCCGTCAGTCCAGGAATGAGAACAGTTTTGGGCAGGTTATTCTACAGTCCCTATTCAGGTAGACTTGGATCCTACCTCCATATTAATCTGCTTGTGAGTTACCCAGAGTGGAATGGACATGTTCAATCACTTGAAGAAAAAGAGTTTACCTACCTTTCCACAGCTATTGTTCTTTGGGATGTGTTGAACACGTCTATTTCACGTCCCACCTGCCTTCCTTTCTGTGATGGAGTCTGTCTTGGATGAAGAAACTGAGGGGAGGCTTGGGGTCTGCTCCATCCTCCCCATACCAGCACTCAGTAGGGCACGATGGCAAGGGCACACAAGCTGCCTTGATGGGTACCACTGAGAGAGAAAATTCTTGGACAACATCCACATACAGTGGAATGGACATGTGCAATACATCTCAAGGACCAACGGTAGGTAATGTGGTTTTTTCACCCCTCTTCAAACAGGCAAGCTGCTAAGATTTTTTTTTTTTAATGTTTTTATACTTCTAGTAGATGGACTGAGGAGCGATGCCAAAATGGTTCAAAACAAACACCAAAGGGGGAATAGTTGCAGGAAACTGTCCCAAAAGATACTGTTCTCCTTAAAAGCAATATGAGTTCATGCGACTTACTGTTTGTGACCAGATTTATAACATCAGCCAATCCAGCACATAGACCAAACAGAGTCCTTACTGAAGATTTATTCAAGGAAAACTCCCAGCGACTGCAATGAAAGGTTTGCCTGAGGAAGAGTTGAGGGTTTGGAGCCCTTGAGAATCAATTTAAAAAAAAGAAAAGTAGTGGTAGCTATAATTTTTCAGATTGGAAGTAAGGCATAGATTTTTAATGGTCAGAGTAATCAACCATTGGAACAATTTAACAAGGATCATGGTGAATTCTTCCTCACTGACAACTTTTAAATCAAGATTTGGATTTCTTCTAAAAGATCTGCTCTAGGAATTATTTTGAAGAAGCTCTGTGAACTGGGATAGGGATGTGCTGTCCACCCACTACAGTTTGTTTCTACAAGGCTCACTGAGGTGGATGGGTTCCTCCATTTCATAATGAGGATCTGTTAATCAAAATTTCATGTTTTAGACATCCTGAGCGTGGGTAAATGTCCCAATGTATTGTTATGGCAACTGGGTTAATGAAATGCATTTTATGAATGAATTCTACAAATGTATTTTTATCTGAAACTCCCTTCATAGAAAGGGCTGGATGTATCAACAGCACCTGGATGATCATTAAGGGGACCCTCAGTTGTTTTTAGTCTGGACTGAAACTAGAAGATGAGTTGGCTCTAATGGACATTGATTATAGATTCTACTGTCTGAGAAGTAGAGCTCTTCATTTAAAAAACTGTTTCTGTTTTGTGTTTTTAAATGTGTTGCAAAATTTAGATTTTTGTTTGCCCTATTTTCCTTTTCTGCCACTGAGTGCCATAAACTTCAACAAAAATTCAGAAAAATGGCAAGATTTTTGCAAAAGTTTTCAGTTAAAAAAACCCCCATATTACTGTGTTTTTTTTGGGGGGGGGGAGGCAGTTAAATGGAAAAATCTTGACCAGCTGTTAGCATTAACCTCCAGAGCTATACCTCACTAGGTGTTGACAACAATTACATCTATGTGATGAAAGGCTGATGAATTGGGAGTGAGGGCTTCCCACATAGGTGGATGAGGGCTGCATAGGAGAATAAGCAAAAAAAGATCAAATACCAGAAGCAGTTTCCTTTTTTCTGGTATATCTCAAGTTGGACTCTGTGTCTTAGCTTGAGTTTCTGCAAGTGGAATTTCATGTGTATAGATTTGGCCACCTCTGAAGATAAACAGGACTTGTGTACACTTCATAAATAGATACATTACACTAGAAAGATTCTAGTTAGGACTGGGTCCGTTACTGAGATTTAACAGTTGTATTTTAATTTTCAGCAGCAAAATCAATACATGATTTTGAACTTCAACACGTGGCAAATCAATTACTGATCATGGTCCTACTCCAGGAAAAATAAAATTAGCTGCAGGACACCACTGATGAATTTGAGAAGTAGACTTGATTGAAAAATTTGTGGTCATAAAATATTTTGGAGATAACTTAAGGTAGTGACATGGCTCCCTTTTTTATCTTATGACTAGCCAATCTTTTGGGGCTCAAATTACCTCTTGACTTTATTTTTTTTTCCAGTGATGATGATATCCCAATCTAGTTCTATCACCAAGGTTAGGCTTTTAAAATAAAATGTATTTGGGTGACTAATGGGACTTTCAAAAGCACATAGATGTCTAACTTCACCCATGCTTTTGAAAATCCCATTAGTCACCTAAATACCTTTTTTAAAATCTGGCCCTTATAACTACATAAGGAGGCTTCCACCATGAGGCAGGTCTGCTGCTTTCTTGCTGCCTGTTTTAGGAGTCAAGAGCATACTGCAGATCTGCCCATCGGACAAAAACTTTCTGCCCTCCCCCCACCCCCCTTGTCTCAACTGTAAAGCTGAAATGTACATTAATGCCACTATAATTATATATTGATTTAGTGCTAAGCAGAGCACAGGATCTGGTCCAAGAGGTGAATATAGCTGGACTGCTTGGTAATAGTGAACCTAATATAATTAAATTGAATATCCCTGTGGCAGGAAACACACCACAATGGCCCAACACTGTAGCATTTAATTTCAGAAAGGGGAACTACACAAAAATGAAGAGGTTAGTTAAACAGAAATTAAAGGGTACAGTGCCAAAAGTGAAATCTCTGCAAGTTGCGTGGAAACTTTTTAAAGACACCATAATAGAGGCTCAACTTAAATGTATACCCCAAATTAAAAAACAGTAAGAGAACCAAAAAAGAGCCATGATGGCTAAACAACAAAGTAAAAGAAGCAGTGAGAGGCAAAAAGGCATCCTTTGAAAAGTGGAAGTTAAATCCTAGCGAGGAAAATAGAAAGAAGCATAAACACTGGCAAATAAAGTGTAAAAATACAATTGGGAAGGCCAAAAAATAATTTGAGGAACAGTTAGTCAAAGACTCAAAATGTAATAGCAACATTTTTTTAAAGTACATCAGAAGCAGGAAGCCTGCTAAACAACCAGTGGGGCCACTGAACGGTCAAGGTGCACTCAAGGACAATAAGGCCATTGCAGAGAAACTAAATGAATTCTTTTCATCTGTCTCCAAAGCTCAGGATAAGAGGGAGGTTCCCAAACCAGAGCCGTTCTTTTTAGGTGACAGATCTGAGGAACTGTCCCAGATTGAGGTATCATTAGAGGAAGTTTTGGAGCAAATTGATAAATTAAACAGCAATAAGTCACCAGGACCAGATGGTATTCACCCAAGAGTTCTGAAGGAACTTAAATGTGAAATTGCAGAGCTACTAACCGTAGTCTGTAACCTATCATTTAAATCAGCTTCTGTACCAGATGACTGGAGGATAGCTAATGTGACGCCAATTTTTAAAAAGGGCTCCTGAGGTGATCCCGGCAATTACAGGCCTGTAAGCCTGACTTCAGTACTGGGCAAATAGAGATTTACTTCAGCATTGATATGGGGTTTTATTTCCCTGTCTGTATCTATATAGATACACTTTGTTAGCACTATCTATAACAGCTCTGGATATTCTTGTTTTTCATATCAGTGTCCAATTTCTCTATGAAGCTTGGTAAGTATTTGCTTCAGCATCCCCCCTTTGGTATCTCCTTTGACCAGTTTTGAATTTGCCACCTTTCATTTTTCATTGAATGCCCACAAGCAGTGAAATTATGCCTTTGTGCTATACTAGCCTCCTATTGTGTAACTGTTTTCTTGCTAATACATGTGCCCAATGTATATGACTTAAAAAAATATTTTGCAGCTAAAATTCACATCTCCAGTTCCTGTAGGGGGTTTTCTCTTTTAGTTCTTTAAGTGAAAACAAAGAGACACAGCTGCATAAATAGTTTCTTATGTCTAGGGCCACCAGTGTCAACAGCTGAAACCAATATGGTTCTGCAGATCTGCTGTAACACTGAAGGTGAACAGAAACCATTTACAAGATATTGTACTCTGGGAGGATTGAGAAGATTCTACTAACAAAATATACCTGACAATACCGCGAGAAACAATATTAAAATTAATCTAAACTAGCATAGAACAGGTCCACAAATTTAAAAAGTCAAGGCACAAAGTACACATTAGTATAATATAGTTTAAAAAATTAAATATTTAGCATGTATATGTCTTTAAAGCCCTAGGAAGTCTGAGATGTGGCTACTAGAGACCATCTCACAGCTTAGTCAATTTTCACAACCACAATGGACGATAAGATTCTTCTGCAACTTTTCAAAGTCTTTAACAGATCTTTTAGAGAGCAAGGTACTTGCTTGTCTTTGGAAATAGTCTCTTCCCTAGTGCAGTCTGCTAATGCTCAAGCGTAACATCTTTCAGAGCTGGTTGGTTCTCTTTTGTTTTCTCCTTATGTTCTTGATCAGTCTATGTTGGCTTTCAGTGCTATTAGTCCTCCTTTGATACCCATTTTAAGTGGCTTTGCTTAGCTGACATGAAGCCTTGTGGGAGTTTAGAGATATGGGTTCAGTAGCTTCTTCTGCCATTTTGTTTAACCTTGGGCAGGTTTTTACCTTACTGTGCCTCAGTTTCTGCATCTGTAAGAAGGGAGAAATTCATGCTTACCTCAGGGCTGTGGTGGTGTGAGATTTAATTCAGGCATTAGGGAAGTATAAAGTATCCTCATTTTTATTTATTTGTTGGTAGCATAGTGCTTTTAATAAGAAAAACAATTTCCAGAAGACTCATTTATTTTCTTATATCTTTGGTAGACCATATGGCTGGGATTTTCAAAATCATTGTTTTTCCATTGACTTCATAGAATATCAGGGTTGGAAGGGACCTCAGGAGGTCATCTAGTCCAACCCCCCGCTCAAAGCAGGACCAATCCCCAATTTTTGCCCCATATCCCTAAATGGCCCCCTCAAGGTTTGAATTCACAACCCTGGGTTTAGCAGGCCAATGCTCAAACCACTGAGCTATCCCTCCCCCACAAAAGGAGCAGAGTTAGGCCAATGATGAACACTTTTGAATCCTATGTTTTGTTAGCCATCGTAGCATTGGCACTATATATAGCCATTGCATAGTCTGATATTTCCTAGAAGGCATGTTTTGGGGGAAAAAAAAAATGTCATGGGAAGTGTATACCCCGCATTCTGGTGCAGAGCAAGTTAATATCCTTATGCAGAGTAGGAGCCAAATTTTCCTTCCCACAACCAAATGGGCCAAATTCAGACGTGGTATAATTCAGCTGAAGAGTACCCAAATGCATCAGGTTTGAATTTGGCCCATTGTTTCAGGTGTCAGAATGGAGTCCAGTTCCTCTCGGTGAGGAAGATTTAGCCTAGCAATGGGGAACCTGCTGGGGCTAATTAACAGGCTTGTGATTTATAAAAAGGAAGAGGGGAATGTTACCTATTTCTCCTTTGTGATAGTTTATCACAAAGGAGAGTTAAGGTGTGAGACCAAAATCTGAACAGTGTAAACAGGAAAGGCTTTTGTTATCCCCCTCTGAGAAGGGTAACTTGTGTGACTCATTCTTATTTGTTATAAACCTGTTGGTGTTTTTATGGGCTTATGGAAGAAAACCAAAAATACACTTTCAAGTCTTTGAACCATTTTTATGCAGTATTTTTGCCAACTAAGGTGGTACTAACCAATGTTTTACTTTGATGGCAGGCTAACTACTGCAGTCGAAGAGAGAGAGAATGCTTTTGAGGTCTATTATTGTGGTGTAATATTGAGGACTGTGTTGGAATTGCAATCTATAGCTTTAAGAGCCAGGGGGTTCCTTAGTCCTGCTTGCAGGCTGGGGAGCTCTGTAGAAAACCCTGGGACTCGGAGCCGTCACTTTGCAGACAGACAGCCTACAGTAAGGTGGAGTAACTTGTGCCTCTCTATTTTAGGGAGCAGCCTGCTTTGTGTGTCTGGTTTATTTTTGGTTTCTTGTGTGTTTTTGAATTCTAAGAAATAAAATAGTGTTATGCTGCAACCTTCCAGCAAGAATATTTTGTTTTACCTATTTCTCTGGTGGTTTGCTGAGAAACATAAGTAGTCTAAAGGTAGAGCACAGTAAAGAGGACCATTAATACTGAAAGAGTGCAAGAACACTGACTCATGTATTCCTAACACACCTAGAACCACAGAGTATGTGGATGTCACACTTTGAGCAAATAAGTCACTGTATTTTCTCATTCTAAGATGTAGTCAAAAAGGAAAATAGTGTAAAGGTAATTGCAAATCCACTTACTTTGTCTCTTTGTGGAAAAGGAAAAAATGTTGCGGTGATCTCGCTGACGTTTTAAGGGTTTCAGTGTTGATAAACTAGATCCAAACAAATGTTTCCTACTTGCAGAAAATACACATGCACAAATTGTAAAGTACACTGGAAAAACCACAGATGAACATTAAAGTAAACATTAGAAACCAGCAGAAAACAAACCTAAGCAGAACTGTTTCATAAAGCGTGACAAACATACGGAACCCGTTTCTTTTTGCTCTAGTGGTCCTGTTTGACATTGATGACTTCTGGGGCCAACTGCTGTAAATATCTTTCTAAAGAGGAGACTAGAGGGCTGCTGAGGGCAGGGTGGGGGAGAAGGAAGGAAAGGATCAAGCTGCAAAGAGCAGGGCAAAATTAAATTGCAGTGTTGCTGCAATGTGGGGAGTTTTCCTGATAAGACTTTTTTAAAAATCCCAGATTATGACAGAGCCATGGCAATGCTAGAGTTAAGGTTATGTTGTTGGCATTAAAAACAGGATTTATGCTCTCTCTGTCTCAAATAAAACAGAGTTGGGTCTGCACTGATTCTTAGGACATGTTCTCTGAGTGAAATTTGCATTTCCTGAAGTTTCAGAAAATTTGGTTAATTAGTCATAGGATCACAAAGCCTGATTTTCCTCTCAAACTGATTTGTACACCAGTGAGACTCCACTAACTTCAGTGGAGTTAACCCGATTATCACTTCCTATGAATAAGGAGTATTCCATCTGATTTGTTCCATACACGACTAATCACAATTGGTTCTCAAACGCACAGGTACCAGATTCACACACATACTTGTAGCACTTGCTCACAGAAATGAGACCTGCAACTGTGCCTAACTAACAGGCCCTGTATATGTATATCTAATAGTGAAATTATTTGATTGTTTAAATAAAGAAAATATAATAATAGTCCAGGTGAATCCTTTCACTTCTAAATAAACAAGTCAAGGGTCCCGTGCAGAATTAGAGCACAGAAGCATGTCCTGTGAAAAACAATTAGTAAATTATACCTCTGAATTGCAACATGAACTACACTAGCTTAGCATCTGCAATGCCTCACTACTATAGTATGTACTTCAGGTCCAATAATATCTTTACTTATTTATAACCTAAAAGTCCTGGTGTGTGGTTTCCTATGGGACAGATTCTTGTTGCCGCTTCAGGGGCATGCTTTAAAACATTTGTGTGTTCCACAGAGAGGGAGAAAAATGCCTGTTCAGCCTAGTTTACCTTTATTTCAAAGTAAGTGAGAGCAAAGTAACATTCTGTATCTGAACCGAAACATAAAATGGCAGCTGTGTCTGTAACAAGACTTGAACTGCTCTGTTTAAAGAAGAAAATAGAATAACATCTTTCACTTGCAGAGCTACTTGTATCACAGAATTACTAACAAATAACACAGGGGCAATTCTTACTATAATGCTGACTTACACAGTCTCTCACACACACACTTTAAAACCCAGTATTACCAACCCCAACTGTTCAAAAATCATTAGTCAGGCCCCCAAAGTCATGAGTAAAAGAAATTGTTACGAGCTCTTTATTTGATTCTGAGACTTTCGGATTCATGTTTTTCTTTCCCAACCTTGTGCATTTACCTTACTCCAAGAGCTGAGGTGTTAAGAAAAACATCAAATATCACGAGACTCATAAAATCACTAGAAGTGGCAATGCTAGAAACGGTTGGAATGCTTAAACGCTAATCAGACTGACTTAGAAATGGCTACATTACCAAAACAAAAGACGGCGTAAAGATCGTTCACAAACAGAATATTATACTGTTGCTCAGTGGCACAATATTTTGCTCTAAAGTAGGGGTGGGCAAACTTTTTGGCCCGAGGGCCACATCTGGGAATAGAAATTGTATGGTGGGTCATGAATGCTCACAAAATTGGTGTTTGGGGGGCAAAAGGGGGTGAGGGCTCTGGTTGGGGGTGTGGGCTCTCGGGTGGGGCCAGAAATGAGGAGTTCAGGGTGCAGAAGGGGGCTCCAGGCTGGAGCAGGGGGTTGGGGTGTGGGAAGGGGTGCAGGCTCCGGCTGGGGATGCAGGCTCTGGAGTGGGGCTGGGGATGAGAGGGTTGGGATGCAGGAGGGTGCTGCACGCTGGGATTGAGGGGTTTGGCAGGTGGGCGGGGGATCAGGGCTGGGTAGGGGCGTCAGGAGAGGCTCAGGAGTGCAGGCTCGAAGCTGTGCTTATCTCAAGCAGCTCCTGGAAGCAGCAGCATGTCCCTTCTCTGGCTCCTACGCGGAGGTACGGCCAGGTAGCTCTGCGTGCTGCCCCATCCTCCGGCACAGCCTCTGCAGGTCCCATTGGAGTGTTGGAGGGGGCCGTTGGAGCACATAGGAGCCAGATGGGGGCAATGCCGCGGCTTCCAGGAGCCCTGTGGTGCGGCCCCCAACCCTGCACCCCGGCTGGAGTGCCGGAACAGGGCAAACCCAGACCCAGCGGCAGCTTGCGGGCTGTCTTAAAATGACTCGTGGGCCGAATCCAGCCCACGGGCCGTAGGTTGCCCACTCCTGCTCTAAAGCTTACTGTGTGTGGCTCTGTTCAGAAGAACTGGGCCCAAACTATGTCCCTTTGAAATCTGTGGCATAACTCCCTTTGAATTCAGTGAGAACAAGATTGGGCCCAATAGCAGATTTAAATGGTGGGCAAAGCTTCCAGATTTTTGCCTCATCCAGAGTATGCAAATATACACTAAGGATTACTGACTAGGCACAAGGAAATGTATGGTCACAGTTGAAGGTCACAAAATAATGAATATATCAAAACAAGTTTTCTCTGATTGCAAAGTTGCCTTTATTGTAGATGAATGTCTGCATTGTGAAATTGTATTGGAAAATAGTGTATAATGAGTATTATCACATTTATTGACCTATTAAAACCAGATGTTCAAAAATCTAATATGATATGCCTAGAAATTCCAAAACAGATTGTATTACTGCTAGATCACCACATTACCTAAAATAGTACTGCTCAGCTGTATTTTTGTTAGGACTTTACTATGGCAATTTTATGTTTCTACAGGTTTTAGGCTGATATGACACATACCAGTTTCTATAGGTTCAGTGTACCAGAGCAACTTGCTTTCTAAACAGCTGAACATGTATAACTCTATGGCATATTTTTTCTCTTTCCCTGGAACTTACATAAACATAATATGCTTCAAATCTATAACTTCTGAGCATTGCAAAAAGCTGTGTGCAGCCAAAGAGAGATTTTTTTTCCTTCAAGTAATTCTTGGGTATTTACAATATGTTGGACGTTGGAATAAAATTTTAGTAACTTATTTTTTTCCCCATTGATTAAAATGTAATAAGGAACAATAAAATCAAATCCTATGAGGACTGGTTAATTTCTCAATCAGTTCACATTAATAGATTCCAGGAATGTTACTACAAGCATGAAAAGCCTGCGCTTAGCAAGCTCATGAGCGTAAAAATAACTTTTTTGTCTTTTTAAAGAACAGAAACATTACATACTTCAAAGCACCGTGGGCCTCTAAAATATACTTGAGATGTTATTACGGTAGCAGTTGCATGACATACTGCATGTACATGTTTTGTTCATGAATGGTACATATTCTGGAGAGACCGAATAAATAGGACTAATGATTTTGATCTCTTCATTCACAATAAAGAATTTCTGGCCTTTTAAAAATCTTCTGGACCATTTACGTTTGAGTATTCAATCTACTAAAGGACTCTCAGTAATTTTTTTTAGGAGGAAAGTGAACAAAGTAAATGATGAAATCAGCTACCATTTGTAAAGTGCTATGAAGATGTAAAATGCCATATACATGCTATGTCAGGGGTGGGCAAACTGTGGCCCGGGAGCCACATCCGGCCCTTCAGACATTTTAATCCGGACCTTGAACGCCTGCTGGGGAGCGGGGATCTAGGACTTGCCCCGCTCTGCATGGCTCCCGGAAGCAGTAGCATGTCCCCCCTCTAGGTCCTACATGTAGGGGCAGCCAGAGGGCTCCACACGCTGCCCCCGCCCCAAGCACCACCCCTGCAGCTCCCTTTCACCAGGAACCAAGGCCGATGGGAGTTGCAGGGGAGGCGCCTGCGGATGGGGCAGTGCGCAGAGCTGTCTGGCCACACCTCCGCATAGGAGCTGGAGGCGGGACATGCCCCTGCTTCCGGGAGCTGCTTGAGGTAAGCGCCATCTGGAGCCTGCGCCCCTGACCCCCTCCCCACCCAGCGCCCCTGCCCCAGCCTGGAGCCCCCTCCTGCACCCTGAGTTAATTTCTGGCCCCACCCCAGAGCCTGCACCCTGTGCTAATTTCTGGCCCCACCCCAGAGCCCACACCCCCTCCCACAACCCAACCCCCAATTTTGTGAGCATTCATGGCCTGCCATACAATTTCCATACCCAGATGTGGCCCTCAGACCAAAAAGTTTGCCCACCCCTGTGCTATGTACTTTTTATTACTGATTGACTGACTGACTCTTGTATATACTTGAGTGTTTTGGACAGGAAATCCAAGCACAGAATTTATATGTACTTAAGGAAATATGCTATGAGGAAACAGCTTGTTCCAAACAGTACTTAAAAGGAACCATGGAGGAACTGCTGTATCTAAGAACAAAAAGATGGTGACTTCTGAAAATTACATCACCAAATGAGGAACCCACAAAGAAGATATAACTCCTACTGTAAGTATCATTACTATAGACTAATAGCCCATACTGCATAATTTTGGTGGTATTGTAATTCTGAATGTCTGATCAGACTCTGGAGCTTGACTTGGTGGATCAGGTGAACTAATTTCTATCTTGAAGCTAAAGTTCAATGGCTTTCAATTTACCTGCCAAATCTAAATAAACAGATAATATTTTTGTCCGGTTTCTTTTGAAACTAAGATCTTACATTAAGGTTTATATGTAGCTACCTTATTTAATGGACAAATTATGTGTATGTATCTCTTTTCTGTATTTAGATGAGAAAATTTAAGCAAATTCACTAATTTCTCTGTAATTTGTCTTCAGTTATCATTTATGAAGTTTAATTCTTCTTTGATCTGATCTAGTATACACCAATGATATATCTTGAAGTACACATACACTTCCATATCTATTTAGGGCTCAATCCTGAAATATGCTGAACACTCTGACCCAGCAAAACTCTTAAGTGCTTGCTTTTCTTCGAAAACGTTAGTACTTAGTGGTCCTACTTAAGACAAATATATATTGAACTTAAAACTAAGTACATTCTTAAGTGATTCCCTGGATCAGGGCTGAAGCCCATCACCTTTCAGGACAAGCTCTCAGTGCCTCTCTATAGAAGTTAATTCTTGAATGTAAATGTTTTCATTTGCAGTTTTTTTGGATTATTGTTCATAACTTGGTATTTCTGAAATAGAAGTAGGATTCATCTTTGTTTTGCATGCTGGGTTATGCTAAAATGATATCTTCTCAAATACTTAGCCCTTATTTTTTATTATAGTGCCATCATTCACTGGTTTTAACTTGAGCTTTTGTTAATCATAGGTTTACATAAACCTATTTTTAAGATATGAAACTTTGCTGTAAAAGTTGGAATTAAATACAACTCTGAGTGATTTCACCTTATTTTACTTCTCACTTCCCCACCCCATGGGAAGTCAATGTGATATTAGAGAATAATAGCTATTGTCTCCTTTGAACAGGAAACTTCTTTAATAATTTGCAAGTTACTAGCTTATAACACAGTCTTGAAACTTTGGAAGAAAAATAAAATGACAAATATTTTAATTTTCAATACTAATTTAAATATTAAGCCAATGTTAAATGTATCTTGAATAATATCTCCAGTGATCCCCAAATAACTAAGGTGAGACACAGACAGACTTGTCAAGATCATAATTTCACCCAAATCTGCATGAAGTACGGCAGCTGTTTAACAGCTCGCAAGAACATTACGCATCAGTCCAGCACAAAATATGAAGAATACTTTTTTGAAACCAAAGGGAGCACTTAGGTAGGCAGAACGCAATTACCTACACTAGAATTCAAGCAGAGCACTAAGCCTGCTTGCAGAGGAAGGTGCTATTCAACATCAGTAAGGGTGCCAGAATCTGGTTCTCAGAATATTTAGTACACAGACTAATTACATGTGCATGCAGCCATCATTTGAAATGATGACCCTACTTATTATGTTAATAACTTTCAACCTCATAATGGAACACAGCCATATTGTTGTTATACAATCTGCATTTAATACAATGTGTGACTATGTATTTATGTGATGAACATAACTTCACAGCAGGTGTTGTGGTCAATCTGAAATCTAAGCAACTTTAGTTTAAAAGGTTTCAGAGTAGCAGCCGTGTTAGTCTGTATTCGCAAAAAGAAAAGGAGTACTTGTGGCACCTTAGAGACTAACAAATTTATTTGAGCATAAGCTTTCGTGAGCTACAGCTCACTTCATCGGATGCATCCGATGAAGTGAGCTGTAGCTCACGAAAGCTTATGCTCAAATAAATTTGTTAGTCTCTAAGGTGCCACAAGTACTCCTTTTCTTTTAGTTTAAAAGAGAACTTCCCACATAAAAATAAAGGAAATAACTACCTACGGTCAAAGGAAATGTCACACATGGACACATAGCAGGATTGGGCCCCTTCTGTCTGTAAAATTATATTAGGACTGTGGCATTAACCAGCCACAGGAAGCAAATTCAGAAGCCAACAGTTAATTCTCAATTCTTCATACTGAGAATAATTCACCCTTTTGTGGAAGGTGGCCAAACAAGGTCGGCATCCAGGCTGTCTTGGCATTAGTGTTACAGGGCATGGCTTGAACCTGGGCTCTGCATCAGGTCCCAGTAGGCTGGTGCAGAAAGCAGTGTTAGAGTTGGCCTGCAGTAGGGGACTACGTGGACAGCACTTAAAAAGATCCAGTGGCCAGGTTATCTTCATAAGGGAGGAATTCCTTGGAGAGAAGTCAGCATGTGCTTTGCTGAAGCAGGACCAGGCAGGGTCAGTGGAGTCGCCTCCTAGCCTCAAACCCCAAATTAGTTCCTTGAACAAAACCTGTTCACTATTTTGGGAGAAGGGAGAGGATGAATTTTATCTGCTGTCCATTCAGTTCTATGGCTCATGGGTGCCTGTAATACTTACTTGTGGTGAATTGTACCTTGCAAGCTCCAGTACTTCAAATGCAACTGAAAGACTTAAGATTGATGCATCGGTTTTAACCACTTAAAATTTTAATGCTCAATAGTGATATTACTGGCAACTTGTATCCATTATTAGATAGATTTAGTGGGATTTATATGCATCCTGAAGCAAACAGCAGTTGAGCCATGTAAATTCAGAATGAGATGGCGATCTCATTCCAAAGACGATCAGTTCTTTGTGGTGGATGTGACTTCTTCCCCCGTCCTCCGCCCTTAATGAAGGCCATCAATAAAATTGACAAAGCAAGTGAATGCAGTAGAGGGAGTGTGAGCTGATTCTCCAGAAACCCTGAAGCATTGGAGCGCTATATTTACATAGGTTTATTAATACTATCTTTAATTTATATTAGAACTTTCATCCTTCTCAAAGTGTAGTCATACTACACTAGTGAAATGCATCAAACTCTGGGGGGCTTAGTAGAAGCTGACTGGTGCACAGTACAACAGAACGGCTAGGGAAAATTTTGGCCATGGACAGTGGAGCAAAACCCAATCTTGTGAATAATAACATCATGCTTAAGGGCCATTCAGAGCAGACAGTATTTGTTTTTAAAGTAGTCTCTAATAGGGCTTTACTCTGACTGCATAGCCATGTTGCTATTTGTGTACTCACAGAATAGACATTGCCAGTAAAGCCATAATATAAAATTAGAGAGGCTAGTTTAACAGAGGAAATATTACAATCTAGTAAACATCCTGTTACCCCAAATAGCACTACCAGGACTTCATTTTCCAAACATACCTGAGAGGCTGAGGTGGAAGTGTGTAAGGGGGAATAAAAAATAGGAAGCCAGAATTGGAAATTCTAGATGCTTTAGAACAGTGTCATGTTTGAAACAGAAAGATAAAAGAATTAGAGGGTGTCCCACAGCAGCACTTTCAAGTTCCAGATGTTTAAAACATCTGCAGGACTGGCAATTGGTCAAACAGTGCCTTAGGTCAGTGGTCTTACCAGACAGGTTGTACTAAACTCTTGTACCTTATGTTCCTTCAAGCAGTGATGTTTCTTGCAGTTGTAGGTCTGCTCAGCACTTTGTTTTCAGAAGTTATTTACACTTGGGCGCAGCCTGTATGATTGTGCTGTGTCTCATGGCCCAGTTTCTTTTGGTGCAAACTCAGTGGTGGTGAAGATTGTGACTGATGTGAAATTTGGGAAGGTAGCAAACGCACAGGACAGAAGTAAACTACAAAGAGACCTGCTGAGACTGGAGCAATGTGAGCACTAGACAATAAGTAGAAATTCAGTCCTACTAAGTGTGAAGTCCTATGCCTAGGGAGAAGAAATAAACAATACGAATACAAAATGAAGGTGATAGAATTAAGCAGCATCACATTGACGTGAATTTCTTTTTGTCTTGTCCCCTTTAATACTGTCCTAATGTAATCAGTTACCATGGCTACTGGAGGGAAGGAGTAAAAGAGGATGTGATCTACAAAGACCTAAGTCTTAAGAAGTGATCTACAGTATGAAAACATTTGAAAACCATTGCCTTCTGTTATTGCTATCATGACAGCCAAGTAGCACTTTCCACACAGCTACATGCCCAATAATGGAACCACAAAGCTACTTAGGTACCTAAGGCCTGTTTTTAGGTGTCACTGTAATCCACAAAACTGCTGCTCACCTACTATCTATCTCCATAGGCACTTAAACTCACTTGGCACTGGAGGTTTTGCAGTAAAAGTTCTCAAGGTGCCTAAGTTATTTCCCCTGAGCATGCATGCTGCTGCCTTGCTCTAGGTGTCCAGATGCCTACCTCCTCCCCTAAGTTTCAGAGGCATCAATGAACCAGGACATTGTAGACCATCAGTTTGTGTTCTCCCTCTGGCTGATGGGGAGAAGAGATGTAAACAGTGGTCTCCTACCTCCCAGGAGAGTGCCCTAACCACTGGGCTATGGTGTCAGTCTCTCTTTCTCTGGCCCAATTAATATTTAATTATATAATTAAATTGTAACAACTTCAATAGGAGAGAGTGAGGGAGCCCCATGTTAGACTATCCCATAGGCCAGAGGTTAGGAGCCTCACCTGAGAAGTGAGAGACCCCTGTTCAAATCTCTTCTAATCAGGCAGAGGCAGGACTTGAACTGGTGTTATCTCACATCCCGGGTGAGTGCTCTAACTACTGGGTTAAAGGTTAGAAGGAAGGACTGCCTCTCCCCCACCCCCCCATCTCCCCAGGCTGTTTTGTGTGCAGTTAGGCAGCCTCTGAGCATGCTCACTGCATTAGGTCCCAAATGTGAGTTAGGTGCTTCTCTGCCTATCTTCCTCCACTTCATGGTTCACGAGCAGAGATAGGAGCCTCCCTGCAGCTGGGATTTGCCTATTCACATGAGAGGGGCAGGGCACAGGGCCACACCCTTCTTGATGGCATCTCCCATTGGCTAGCATAGATGACTCCCTGCTTAGTGTGCTGGCTTTGTGAATCACATCCCTCCTCATTAACTATATAGAAGCCTAGGTGCCTAAATCGGGCTTTGTGAATTGCAATGTTGTACATGTGATTTTTTTTCCCCTAGGCACCTAAGTTCCTTTTGTGGATCCAGGCCTGTATGCTTATATGTCCCCCATCTGTCCATTATCTGAATGCCTCACAATAATTAATGAATATTATCCTTGCTACACCCCTATAAGGTAGGTAAGCATTATCCCTATTTTTCAGAAGGGGGAACTGAGGTACAGAGCTAAGTAACTTGTCCAAGGAGACACAGGAACTCTGTGGCTGAACTGGAGATTAGATGCAGGCGTCCTGAGTTCACAGTTCAGCTCCCTTTCCATTAGACCATCCTTCTGCCACTCTCACCATCTTTTCTCCGTATTTAGTTACTTGGTCAGTGTCCAAGGTGCCCAGTTGGTGGAGGGGAGTGTTAAGTGTTTTTTTTGTGAAGACCCACACAAAATTGCCCGTGAGATTCTGAGGCAGGTATGGTACATAAAAACTTCTAAAATTACTAGATTACAAATTGCATGATTCCCAAGATAAACAAACAAGGTAATACAGGCAGACACATCATATTTGGCCATGGCATTGTTACTAAAGGAATATCAGGACTCCTAGAAACCATCCTCAAAGCCACGCACCTTGCAAAGGGACAGTTTTCTCCAAGACGCTAACGACTTTCTCCAGAAACTCTGCATCGTTATCTACCTCCCCCAGAACACCATCCTTGCCACCATGGGCGTCAACTCCTTATACACCAACATCTCTCACCATGACAACATTGTAGCTTGGCTTAAATACGTACAAGGTAATGAATAATGCTCGGAAGTCCACCCAAAATACTTTGCCAAACTCATCCATTTCATTGTCACCCACACCAGCTTTACATTCAACAGCAAACACTTTGCCTGCACCATGGGAATAGCCAAGGGTACTAGGCTGGCACCCCAATATGCCAGCATCTTCATGAACCAGTACAAGGAAGAATTTCTGGGAAAATGCACCACAGATCCAACGATATACATGTATGATATTTTCATCCTCTGGACAGATGACTTAAACTCCCTCATAGATTTCCACCACAATTTCAACCACTCTCCATTTATCAAACTTTATCTAGAACACTCCGACACCAGCATCAGCTTCAACAATAGAGCCCCCAGAATGGCTATATACAAGAAACTCACTGATCACTTACCTCCACAGATCAGCAATCACCCCAGACACACCAAGAAATCTGTTATTGACAGGCAGGCACTCAGATACCACAAAATTTGCTCCAAAGAGAAAGTCCAGGATACACCCTTAAAACTGCCGTCACTAAAAAAGGGAAGTGTTCTACAAAAGATGCAGTTGTAAGTGCAATGGGTTATAACAACAACAAAACAGTTAAGATTAAAAGGGAAGTAGATTGCATCCTGGAAAAGGCCACTCAAATGCGCCAGAAGAATTTGCTTCAGAGCTGGGGGGGAAAACCCCACTTGCTGCACACTCCTAGTTGTCACCCACCACCCCACACTGGAACCTGTATGGAGTAACATCAAACACTTGCAACCCATACTTGATGGGGACCACATCTTGCAAGAAATCTTTCACTTATCCCTCTTCTGGCCTTCAAACTCCGCCCCCCAACCCTGCCATGCTCATGATCAGATGCAAACTCCCCACAGACCAGGACACGCCAACTCAAAGCAGCACCAGATCTTGCTAGAACAACAGTTGCAAAGCCTTCAGACATATCTCCACTGCTACAATGATCAATATGCTGCACAACATTCCTGTAAAGATGCATGGGTCCTACACATGCCTATCACAATGTGTAATGTACCTCATCCAGTGCATCAAATGCCCCAGCAACAACTGTGTGGGAAAACCAGATAATCATTGTACTCTCAAATGAACTCACAGTAAAATAAGAGAACAACATTATCACCTTGGGACAAAACTTTCCACAAAGCAGTCAGTCCATCTCAGATCCCTTAATCTTAGCCATCAAAGGAAAGCTGCACAACCCTTTCAAAAGATGAGCCTGGGAACTTAAATTCATAACTCTGTTGGACACAAAACCATGGACTTAACAGAGATACTGGTTTTATGGCACATTACAACACTTTGTAAAGCGCTCCACTGCCTGCTAACCTTTAATTGCCCATTTCACGTGGTCTCCTTCAGCATGTGTGAACTCCTTATGCTTAACAATCTGTCCCACCTTATATTTAGTTTGGACACGCTGGCTACCTTCTCCAGACCTGAGGAAGAGCTCTGTGGAGCTCAAAAGCTTATCCCTTCCACCTACAGAAGTTGGTCCAATAAAAGATATTCCCTCACCCAATTTGCCTCATTAGATTTCAAATTGGCTGTTTCATTTTAGCAGTCAGTAGGGTGTGTGTGTGAATATTTTAAGTATTTATTTGTATTGAAAAAGTTAATTTGACTGTGATGGTTGCAGACACCTCACATACAAAAATATATGTGTTAAGGTTGGGCGAATAATTTGTAAAGCATATCCACTTAAACAACATCTGCAAGCACCCAGATTTTGGTTTAATTTCTTTATTCATGTAAGGAATAGTCACTTCTCCTCAGGGGTGCTGGAACATTATTTATAGTGGGGGTGCTGATGATGGAAACCATGTATTTGGTGGTGTTACTGCTTCAAGCTAGAGGGTGTGCACAGCACCTCTAGTTCCAGCACCACTGCTTCTCCTTCCCCTCATAACTAACCTGGGTTGGGAAGAGGACTCTTTACATCTAAAGGCCCATTTTTTTTTATAAAGGCTGCCTCTTTAAAGAGATGGAAGCTGGACCATGCTGACAGCAAACTATCTGTGACCTTTCTTGTTGTTTAAACATTTAAATATGATGTGGTAAACCTCAGAGTAATAGGAAGGCAAAGTTTCTTTTTGGCATCCCTCCACTGCATGATTTATCTCTTCCTTCTTGATTATTTGGCTCGTGCAGAAGGAAGGACTCTTGATAAAAGTAATCTTGCCCTTTTATTAGTTGCTTAGTATTTTGACACACTACCTAGTACACTAAAAAAGGATAGTAAATAAACAAAAGTGCAGTTCTTTAATGATTTCTGAGTTACCCAAAAATAATGTAATATTTCTTTGATGGGAGAGTGGGGCGGGGGATGGGGGATCAGAATTTTATTCTTGTTCTGCTTCAGGTGAAGATGAGATGAAGGTGACATAACAAAATAATGCACATAGGTATGCATACTATTGTGTCCTGGGCAGCATTCCAGGGGGAGTGGTGTATCTTCTCCCCTTTCTTTTTACCCCACTGGGAGCTGGAAACACCGAGGGCTAAATTCACAAAGGTACTTAGGTGCCTAAGCCCAACATTTAGGTGCTAATGAAATCTCACAACCACCACTCAACTACTGATAAACTCTGTAGGTACTTAAGTTTCTGTAGGTAGACATACACAAAGCCACCTAAGTCCTGATGCTGCTCCACAGCTAATGAGCTGCTCAGAACCCCAGATCATGCCTGAGCCTCAGTGGGGTTCTCAAACTAGCCATTCCCCAGCCTATCTTGCCTGCAGGGTATAATCAAGAAGAAAGGAGCTGACCATGAAGGAGTTGGACAGAGGAAAATGTCAGAGAAGGCCTGGCAGTTCATAGAAAAGAATATGGGGGCATTCTATGCAGCTGGAAACAGACAAGGATGGGCAGGCTGTGGCCAGCAGAGGGAAGAGGACCAGGAGGAATTCTGTACAGGTCGACATTTCCAGAAGGATACCAGGTTCTCAGTGTGGAAGATATCTTTCAAGATCCAGCTGGTCCAAGGGAATGAATAGATGTACAGGTCATACCTGTGGATGGCAGCTTGGTCCAACCCGTAAGAAAATCAAGTTTGCCCCTAAAGAGTTCTCCATCTGTCCAATGAAGACAGACTATTCTTGTTGGGGATTCAATACCCAGAAGAATTGAAAGAACATTCTGCAAAGGACAGGTGGACAACAGGAGAGTGTGCTGTCTTCCCAGAGCCAAGATACAAGATTCAGAGTGGTAGCCGTGTTAGTCTGTATCAGCAAAAAGAATGAGGAGTACTTGTGACACCTTAGAGACTAACAAATTTATTTGAGCATAAGCTTTCGTGGGCTAAAACGAAAGCTTATGCTCAAATAAATTTGTTAGTCTCTAAGGTGCCACAAGATGTCACTCTAAGATTCGGTAGGCTTCTGAAGATGACTAGTAAGAATCCGTTGATGATGGTTCATATTGCCCTGTGATGCAGTGTCAGTGCTATCTCCCAAATAATAGATTTATTCTTCAGCACACTTCTGAGTTTGCTGACGTATGTCCAGTCGATCATTGCTGAGATCCTTTTGTTCCATGGATGAAGGAAGGCAGAAGATTCTGCAGGAGAACCGCTGTCTAGAGAAGCAGCGTTGGACAGAGGGTTTGGCTTGGTGGAACGTTGGTCCACCGTCTATGGGGAGAAAGAGCTGTATAGTTTTGGATTACCTCCATCTTAGTAGAAGACGGACCAGTTTTCTTGGGGCTAGGCTGGAGGGCATTAAACTAATAACAAAAAGGGGAAGGTAAAAAGAGGGAAGATGTGAGCACTCAATTTGCACAAAATTGATATGTTGAGAACAAAATTAATCAAAAAGTATGAAGAGAATAAATTCTTTAGTTGTCTATACAATACTAGCACCCTCAGTAACGAACAAGAGGAATTGGAAGCTAATTTATTAGCATAAATATGATCTAGTTGGTATTACTGAAACCTGGTGGGAAGATTAATAAAGAATTAAAGGAGGGTAGTTTAATTCAAATCAGCGTGGGTTTATGGAAAATAGATCCTGTCAAACTAACTTTATAGCTTTCTTGATGCAATTACAAGTTTGGTTATTAAGATAATAGCATTGATGCAAATATACGTAGACTTTGTAAGGACATGGTACCACATGATATTTTGATTAAAAAAACTAGAATGATATAAAATTAACATGGCACACGTTAAATGGATTTAAAATTGGCTAACTGATGGGTCTCAAAATATAATTGTAAATGAGCAATTGTGGTTGAGGGGTGTGTGTGTTTTCAGAGGGGTCCTGCAGGGATCAGTTCTTGGCCATATGCGATTTAACATTTTTATCAATGACCTGGGAAAAGACAAAATCATCACTGATAAAGTTTTGCAGATGACACAAAAATTGGAGGAGTGGTAAGTAATGAAGAGAACACAGGTCACTGATTAAGAGTAATCTGGATCCCTTGGTAAACTGGGTGCAAGTAAACAATATGCATTTTCATACAGCTCAATGTAAATGTATGTATCTGGGAACAAAGAATGTAGGCCATGCTTACGTGATGGGGGCCTCCTGGCCTGATATGGGTTTTTTAAGATCCATTTACACCACTTCAGCCTTCTTCCCTGCAGAAAGCTAGAGGAACAGAGGTGAGTTTCTTTCCCCAATAGCCACCCTTTAAAAATTTGCTAATGTTGCCTAAAATAAATAGATTGCATTATTTGTACTATACTCTTTACTAATTATTATACAGAGTAAAATTCTGTACAGGGTACAGTTCTCTGGAGATTTTGAGCACGCCATAGGGCAATTTGCAAATTTAAGAGGCATCACTTTGTATCTGTCTCTTAGTTCAGAGAAATTAAGCTGCTGCCTGCAAGACATTACTGAGTCAAAGTCCCTCTGAGAAGGGAAGACCAGCTTCCCTTCTCAGAGGTCCAAGTGTGACTTCCATTCTCTTTGAGAGGAGATGCATGCAAGTATTCAAAGATAATTTTGGGCATTCTACAATCAGATGCCCCATCCACTGGAGGGAGGGTGATCTAGTGGTTAGGATGCTAGCCTGGGATGTGAGAACCCTAGAATTCCATTGCCTGCTCCGCCACAAACTTCTTGTGTGACTTTGGGCAAGCACTTAATCTATCTGCCGGCCTCAATTCCCCATCTGTAAAACGGAGATACCTCACAGGGGTGTTGTGACAATAAATACATCAAAGATTGTGAGGTGCAGAGATATTATGGTAACGGGGGACCATATAAGTATCTAGGATATGTAGATCCAACAGTTCTTACTCTTGAGAGTCGTTCTGTGACACAAGGAAGGGTTGGAGGTCTAGGCCCCAAATTTTAAAACTGTTTAATGCCTTGTGTGGCCACTATTGGGTACTACATCTTGCAGATCGTATTTATGCATGGATAGACTTGATGATTTTAAATGTTTTGGGGCTGGTGGGTGCTGCTTTCTATCATAGAATCATAGAATATCAGGGTTGGAAGGGACCCCAGAAGGTCATCTAGTCCAACCCCCTGCTCGAAGCAGGACCAATTCCCAGTTAAATCATCCCAGCCAGGGCTTTGTCAAGCCTGACCTTAAAAACCTCTAAGGAAGGAGATTCTACCACCTCCCTAGGTAACGCATTCCAGTGTTTCACCACCCTCTTAGTGAAAAAGTTTTTCCTAATATCCAATCTAAACCTCCCCCATTGCAACTTGAGACCATTACTCCTCGTTCTGTCATCTGCTACCATTGAGAACAGTCTAGAGCCATCCTCTTTGGAACCCCCTTTCAGGTAGTTGAAAGCAGCTATCAAATCCCCCCTCATTCTTCTCTTCTGCAGACTAAACAATCCCAGCTCCCTCAGCCTCTCATCATAAGTCATGTGCTCTAGACCCCTAATCATTTTTGTTGCCCTTCGCTGGACTCTCTCCAATTTATCCACATCCTTCTTGTAGTGTGGGGCCCAAAACTGGACACAGTACTTCAGATGAGGCCTCACCAGTGTCGAATAGAGGGGAACGATCACGTCCCTCGATCTGCTGGCAATGCCCCTACTTATACATCCCAAAATGCCATTGGCCTTCTTGGCAACAAGGGCACACTGCCGACTCATATCCAGCTTCTCGTCCACTGTCACCCCTAGGTCCTTTTCCGCAGAACTGCTGCCTAGCCATTCGGTCCCTAGTCTGTAGCGGTGCATTGGATTCTTCCATCCTAAGTGTAGGACCCTGCACTTATCCTTATTGAACCTCATCAGATTTCTTTTGGCCCAATCCTCCAATTTGTCTAGGTCCTTCTGTATCCTATCCCTCCCCTCCAGCGTATCTACCACTCCTCCCAGTTTAGTATCATCCGCAAATTTGCTGAGAGTGCAATCCACACCATCCTCCAGATCATTTATGAAGATATTGAACAAAACCGGCCCCAGGACTGACCCCTGGGGCACTCCACTTGACACCGGCTGCCAACTAGACATGGAGCCATTGATCACTACCCGTTGAGCCCGACAATCTAGCCAGCTTTCTACCCACCTTATAGTGCATTCATCGAGCCCATACTTCCTTAACTTGCTGACAAGAATACTGTGGGAGACCGTGTCAAAAGCTTTGCTAAAGTCAAGAAACAATACATCCACTGCTTTCCCTTCATCCACAGAACCAGTAATCTCATCATAAAAGGCGATTAGATTAGTCAGGCATGACCTTCCCTTGGTGAATCCATGCTGACTGTTCCTGATCAATTTCCTCTCATGTAAGTGCTTCAGGATTGATTCTTTGAGGACCTGCTCCATGATTTTTCCAGGGACTGAGGTGAGGCTGACTGGCCTGTAGTTCTACTGTGCTTTCACTTCCATCCAGGAGCTATATACACTGCACAAAAGGAGATGTTTAGTTCTCTTTTATAAGGGAGGTCTCCTTACTCCCAGATGTATCTTGTTAATATTGTCTATTGTGTTTTCATGCCTAATTCTGAGGTCCCTCCTCCAGCAAACTCCCTTTGAAGATCATTAGCTGGCTAGATACTGAAAGCATTTGGGGGCTGATCCAAAGACTATTGAAGTCACCGGAAAAACTCCTATTGAATTCAATGGGCACTGGATCAGACCCTGAATGCCTGCCAGTTTTCTGGCTTCTGTTGAAGTCCAGTGTGAATTTTCCTGAATAAGAACTGAGTTATAGGTTCATAGGTTTGGCCTGTTGAGGCCTCGGTAGCAACAATAAGTGTTTTTATTGGCTAAATTATCAGAGGCAAAAGCAGAAGAGAAACAACATATGGGCACTTCTTTCTAAACTTTTGGATTTAATGAAAATGTTTTAGAAAGAGCGGACAATCAGTTTTCTTTTATTAGTATTTATTGTTTTACCTGCCTTGAAATGGAATGTCAAGCACTGTGTAAATAAAATAGGTGGTTCTGTTTCATTGTAACTTCTGTATCCTTTGGTGTTAAAATGCTGTAGTATAATTTGCCAGTATCATACATGTCAGAGAATTGAAGCACATCTCCCTGCTCATCCTAAAGATACAGTACACTTTGGCCTTCCTTATACTTCAAATTTAGGTTGGCATTTCTGTGGTGCTCAGGGTGTGAAAAATCCACATCCCTGAGCACTGTAGTAATGCCAACCTAACCACTGGCAGCTAGGTCGATGGAAGAATGCTTCCATCGTCTTCTGTTGTGGGGGAAGGTGCTAGGTCTACCATGACAAAAAAAAACATTTCAACCCTCTTACACGGATACCAGTAAGTCCTGTATTGCAAATGCAGACTTAAAAATCAGCCTCTCTTCTCTGAGTACTCCAGTGCTGATTGTACTGAAAAGGAGGAGTATGTTCAAAAAATAATTAGGTACATTAGTTGGAGGATAGATACATCAATAGGTATTACCCCAAGATGGTCAGGGACACAACGTCATGCTTTACATAAAATTTCCCCGTTCTGTTCGTTCCCTCTGAAGCATCTGGCAGTGGCAGCTGTCGGAAGATAGGACACTGGGCTAGAGGGACCATTCATCTGACCCAATATGGCCATTCTTGTGTGTGAGCCTTTCTTATCTAGAACATGTGTGTCTTTAAAGAAATGCACTTTGTTTCAGGAGCATTTAATTGACTAAACAGAGGTGGTTGTGAGTTGTTTTTCTTAGTAGGCCAAATGAGGTCTCTCTTTCTAGAAACTCTTTGAGATAGATAAGGATCACTTTCTAAAATACACTCAGTATAGCTTTTCCTTGCAGAATGTGTGCTTGCAGATCGACGAAAACATACTGCTCTGTGCCTAAAAGCAGAATTTTTTTGGCAGCTTTTTTTAAACACAGAACTATTTCAACTGTTATATGTATTCCAGGAACAATGAGATTAAAAAGCAAAACTCAGGATATGTGAACTCACATGAAGCAGAAAAAAGATTCCCATGAGATCCTCTGAACTGAAACCACCAGGTTTCGCAAAGCTCTGGTCATGAGTGGGTAGAAAAATAGGATGTTTTTATAAATAGATACTCTTCTCAGTCCTGTAATTTTTTTAATTAGCTAATTAACTCACATGTTTCAAAAATAAAACAAAACATTCTCCTCCAGTCTGAGTATCATAACAAACTTGAAGATGGAGAGAGGCCCCCCACCATTCCCCTTTGTGAGAAAGTTAGAAGTGGATAAACTAAGGCCTGCAACCCCCTACTCACATGTACAATCCTGCTAATGAACTAGTCATGGTAATAAGGGCCACAGGACTGCGACCTAGAACAAAAGCTATTTTTCAACCTTAACGTTGGACGCATGTCTGTGATTCCGTACTGTAAATTCTCAAATGGGATTGTACCTTTTTATTTTTTTCTAAACAAACTGCATACCTGTTTCCAGGAGAGAGGAGCTTGCTAGACACAGATACAGGTTGCCTATCTAGGAACATGCAAGCATGAGCACAGAAATGATAGCATTACAGGGACAGCGGGGGTTGCAAACTCGGTGTGTTTGAGTGATACTTTTATTTGGAAGTAATATTTTAGGGAAATATTTTGATTTCTTACATTTTATAAGAAAACCTTTACACGCTGAATGGAAAAATAAAAAATGTCTTATGACAGCAAATATCTAAAGGTATAATTGAAAATTAAAACTTATTAAGAGCATGGATTTTTTTTTTCATTACCACAATGCTTTATTCTTAAAGTTACTATTCAAAGGAATTAATTATGCTTCCTAAAAGTGCAGTCAGTTAAACTACTACCTCAGTCTTCTAAAACAAAAAAAACCCTTGTTTTGATTTAGGAACTGTGGGCATGATCTCAAAGGTTAGTGGTGTCAGGTGGAGTCTTTTGACTTCAGTGGACTTTGGATCAGAAGCGATATGCCTCAAGTTCAGTGTAGTTAGTATATTTAATAACTATTTTCAGTGGCATATTAACACAAATTTCATATTTTCTACCACGTCCACTGCAGATTATATTTAGCTATAATATGCAATTTCTTTTTAAATTCTCGACTCCTACTGTACACATCACAATTTAATATTTTTTCAGTACTTACTTGAGTTCAGATTATTGTCCTGTTCTTGGATTTCTTGCAAACAAGACAGAACTGCTCTCTAAATCGCTTTTTAAATTAAAACTAAGTTGCAACAACACAATCTGCTTCGAAATATGTAACCCACATTGGAAGCTTCATTTATATTTTTATGGTTTGAGTGGTCAAAATGTATTATAATGCACTTTTTCTATCTGTATTGCCAATACATATGCCTGTAGTCCCAGTGAAGTTGATGGGTCTCTGTGCAGGCATAGAGGCCCATATTAGAACAGCATGTCAAAGTGGGGCATATAGAAGACTGGCTAACTGCCATGTTATGGATCAAACCATGTTGCACAACCTTATGCTTTCTACACAAACCAAACATTGCACTGAAGTTGACAGAATATTTTTATTTTATGGGTCCTGATTCTGTTCCTTATCTCTTCATGCAGTTCAAAAATGATTGCATGATATGTATAGACTGCTTAGATTTTTTTTAAAGTACACCCCACCATATTTTAAGTAGCATAAGTTATGCTATACTAGAAATTGGCAGACTCTTAAAAAACCTTGTTCCACAAATGCAATCATCTGAAAGATGAAGTGCTGTTTAGTGAAGTATTCATTTTAGAATGGATTGGGTTTCGCAGTAATCACTTTGAAACAGAATCTCCAGCTTCATTGCCCTTTATCCAGTTGAGAAATGCCTGCTGTTTTGTTGTTCTGTTTTCATTTCCATCATATTCCAAGCCAGAAATGCAGCATTGTCTAAAATGTGGTGTTAGGTAATTGAGAGAGGCAGCTGAAAGGTCAAATCTCTTGCAGACTGGTAAAACCACATAGCTTAAATTTAAATTAAAGCCACTGTGTGTGATCAGACTTATGATTGTAGCATAATTTATAAAATAAAGAACACTGTCATTAAGGGTTCCTAGGACTGCAGTCCTGATGAATAAAGCTAAACTTTGATTGACTTCCCTTTAGATGTGTGCTGGGTTTTCTTCTGGTTGAGGTGAGGGTAATTATTTGGATTTCCGTTGCCCTTCCCAATACTCCTTTCACTTCTTCCCACGCTTCACAAAAATTCCTGTGTAGGAAATAAACAAAAACTCCTCATCAGAGACTTCCTTATGTAAGGACTTCAGCTACCTCTTTCAGCTGTTCACCAACCTCTCCTTTTATACTAGATTTTCTTCTGAAGCAAATGCATCATGTGCCACCTGCTGTGAATATAATACATTTAGCAGTATTCTGGAGAGAGTGCTGTCACCACAGTTTATATTCTCACAACTTGTGACTTCACTTCTAAGAAACCCTGTAGGATCTTTCAGATTCCTCTCAGAACCTCAATGTGATGCATTCCCTAGGTGTGGCTGACTCTAGAGACTGTCAGTGCTACTATGGAAATGGCCATATACCTCATGACAGAGGCTGTGACCACGATTTTCAAACGTGGGTACCTAAAATTCATCCCCCAAATCGTAGTGTTTAAAGCCCGAAGGGGCAATTATGATCATCTAGTCAGGTCTCCTGTGATTCACTCATATTTAAGCACCCAAATGAATCTGGCCTGACTTTGAAGTCAAATGTGGGAGATGAGGGTACTCAGCATTTTTGAAAATTAGGCTAGTCGATTTTTATTTTGTGTGTGTGTTACTTCTACAGTAGCCCTAACCTTTCCTTGTGAAGAGCCAAGAAAAGGACTGAGGTTGGATCCTCTGCAGAACGCTTACCTCTTGTTTTCTTGGTGGCCTTTTCCTATGAGATGCACATGAACTACTTTATGGTTTTACTCCTTAATGATGGTGAGGGCTCTGGGGATCTTTTTTTTCCTCTGGGCTACTTTGAAGCGTTTTGAATACCTTGCGGTTTTTTGATGGGTTTTTTTTTACCTCATTATATATAGTTGCAATCTGATATTAAAATATCCAAAGGGAACTGAAATTTTAACCTATGCATTTCCAACAAGGGTACAAGATTTAATCTGCTGTGAAATCTCTTAGCTAAGAATACATAGAAACTGTACACACTGGGCGTTTTTAGAAAAAGTTGCAGCTGAAAAGTCGGTCCTTGAATGACCATCTACAAACCAAACATTCTGTCCTTGAATAACTAAGATCCTCATGGGAGAGAAGAAAAACATCCTTTATTAGTCTTGTAAAATGCACTTTTTTGTCATTGTTAAATGGATTCCTTGCATTTATTCTGTCTTCCTAAATGTAGGGTAAGAAAGATCTGATAGTTATGTTCTGAATTTGCCCCTCGCTTCTATACTTGTTATACCAGCTAATTAACACAACTTGAATATAATAAAACACCACTATAAAAGTTCAACCCACTACGTGTTGCCTGGTAAGAAAGAGGGCTGGTATGTCAAAAAGGAAACTCTATATAGATGGGTTCTGTCAGATGAATTCTACAAGCTTTTGGCTCCAATGTGCCTTGGAAACTGTGAAATAGCAGAAGTTTGGTTATGAGCTCTTCAGTATGAAAGGGTGACTAGTGTCTTCAGAGTGTAAATGTTCTTGAGAGCATCACAGAATCATAGAATATCAGGGTTGGAGGGGACCTCAGGAGGTCATCTAGTCCAACCCCCTGCTCAAAGCAGGACCAATCCCCAACTAAATCATCCCAGCCAAGGCTTTGTCAAGCCTGACCTTAAAAACCTCTAAGGAAGGAGATCCCACCACCTCCCCAGGAAACCCATTCCAGTGCTTTTTCACAAGGAGGGTGGTGAAGTTTTTCCTAATATCCAACCTAAACCTCCCCCACTGCAACTTGAGACCATTACTCCTTGTTCTGTCATCTGTTACCACTGAGAACAGTCTAGATCCATCCTCTTTGGAACCCCCTTTCAGGTAGTTGAAAGCAGCTATCAAATCCCCCCTCATTCTTCTTTTCTGCAGACTAAACAATCCCAGTTCTCTCAGCCTCTCCTCATAAGTCATGTGCTACAGCCCCCTAATCATTTTTGTTGCCCTCCGCTGGACTCTTTCCAATTTTTCCATATCTTTCTTGTGGGATGGGGCCCAAAACTGGACACAGTACTCTAGATGAGGCCTCACCGACGTCGAACAGAGGGGAATGATCACACCCCTCGATCTGCTTGCAGTGCCCCTACTTATACAGCCCAAAATACCATTAGCCTTCTTGGCAACAAGGGCATACGGTTGACTCATAACCAGCTTCTTGTCCACTGTAACCCCTAGGTCCTTTGCTGCAGAACTGCTGCCTGGCCATTCGGTCCCTCGTCTGTAGCAGTGCATGGGATTCTTCTGTCCTAAGTGCAGGACTCTGCACTTGTCCTTTTTGAACCTCATCAGATTTCTTTTGGCTCAATCCTCTAATTTGTCTAGGTCCCTCTGTATCCTATCCCTACCCTCCAGCGTATCTACATCTCCTCCCAGTTTAGTGTCATCTGCAAACTTGCTGAGGGTGCAGTCCACGCCATCCTCCAGATCATTAATGAAGATATTGAACAAAACTGGCCCGAGGACCGACCCTTGGGGCACTCCGCTTGATACTGGCTGCCAACTAGACATGGAGCCATTGATCACTACCCATTGAGCCCGACAATCTAGCCAGCTTTCTATCCACCTTATAGTCCATTCATCCAGCCGATACTTCTTTAACTTGCTGGCAAGAATACTGTGGGAGACCGTGGCAAAAGCTTTGCTAAAGTCAAGGAAGAACACGTCCACTGCTTTCCCCTCATCCACAGAGCCAGTTATCTTATCATAGAAGGCAATTAGGTTAGTCAGGCATGACTTGCCCTTAGTGAATCCATGCTGACTGTTCCTGATCACTTTCCTCTCCTCTAAGTGCTTCAGAATTGATTCTTTGAGGACCTGCTCCATGATTTTTCCAGGGACTGAGGTGAGGCTGTCTGGCCTGTAGTTCCCCGGATCCTCCTCCTTCCCTTTTTTTAAAGATGGGCACTACACTGGCCTTTTTCGAGCCATCCAGGACCTTGCTCGATCGCCATGAGTTTTCAGAGATAATGGCCAATGCCTCTGCAATCACATCCGCCAACTCCTTTAGCACCCTCGGATGCAGCGCATCCGGCCCCATGGACTTGTGCTTGTCCAGCTTTTCTAAATAGTCCTGAACCACTTCTTTCCCCCACAGGGGGCTGGTCACCTCCTCCCCATGCTGTGCTGCCCAGTGCAGTAGTCTGAGAGCTGACCTTGTTCGTGAAGACAGAGGCAAAAAAAGCATTGAGTACATTACTTTTTCCACATCTTCTGTCACTAGGTTGCCTCCCTCATTCAGTAAGGGGTCCACACTTTCCTTGACTTTCTTCTTGTTGCTAACATACCTGAAGAAACCCTTTTACTCTTAACATCCCTTGCTAGCTGCAACTCCAAGTGTGATTTGGCCTTCCTGATTTCACTCCTGCATGCCTGAGCAATATTTTTATACTCCTCCCTGGTCATTTGTCCAATCTTCCACTTCTTGTAAGCTGCTTTTTTTGTGTTTAAGATCAGCAAGGATTTTCCTGTTAAGCCAAGCTGGTCGCCTGCCATATTTACTGTTCTTTCTACACATCAGGATGGTTTGTTCCTGCAACCTCCATATGGATTCTTTAAAATACAGCCAGCATCTGTGTAAGTATAGCACTAAACAGTGTGGTGGTTTAATAGAATGCCTTTTATTCTCTTCAGAACTGAATTAAAACTGCACTGGATCAAAAAGATAAAAGTTTCTCTTGACAGAGGAAATACAATGGCAGGAAAGATAAACTGGTCTGTATCCAGAAAGCATGCTTACTATTGAAGGAGGAAAATGCAAGCTTTGCAAAAAAGTTCAGGATTTCTAGTAAACCTGCAGATGCTATTTAAACTCAGTGCTTTTCCAGTATAGAAATATTGCTCTCCCACCAGGACAATCCTATTTTCACCTCCACAGGTGCAGAGGGCCATGCATACAGTAGATGTCTGCTATGGAGTTGGGAAGTAGGCATGAAGAATGGCAGGCAGGTAGTATATACCCCTGCATGGTGTCAAACTCCATGGGCTATTCTACATGCTGTTGCACATGCGGTGGGGCTGGAGGGATCTGCCTCCGGTTGGATCCTCTGGTGTTTTGTCAACCCTTGTTGAAGGTCACAAGCCCTTAGCCTGGAACATCAAAACACTCCCCTTTTGGGTCCAGAAGGGAGGATTCCTCCAGTCTTCTCCCCACTGACTTCCCCATTGTCCAGCCCAGTCTCTCAGGCTCACCAGTGGGGAGAGGAGTCTGGCTGACTGGGAATAACCCCATGATCACAAGATACAGGACTGGTCCTCCATTAGAAGGCAGTGGACCTAAAAATCTTAGCGCAACTAATACAAAATACTGTTGCTGGGAGTCTTCTGGGATGTGTGCCTTCTTTAGTTAAGACTATCTCTAAATTTTATAACAGCCTCTTCTTTCCCTTTGTTAATGTTTGAATAACCTGGGAGGGGGCAAGCCTTGTAGCTATTAATACAAAAAGCGATAGGTGAACACAACTTGAAAACACTATTTTGCTGAGTTTATTCTTCATGATATAGCATTGTACATGGACTCAGCCATTCAGAGTGCAGGGACTTGTACAGTTATGAATATCTAACTAGAGATTTTTCTGCAGTCTGGTCATGGATGTCTAATTTGCATAATCGTAGTGTTACTATTCAATAATAGGGAAGTAGAAGAATCACTGTAATCTGGCTATTTGTGCCGGTTAGCCAGTCAGAATGCAGGGAGTAGCATAATGGTTGTAAAGTTCCATTCCAATAATGCCACTGTGAATATGCATGTATCACCCCTTAGTATGTCTGCTAGAATTCTCCTGGCATCTGTACATAGACTTTTCAAGATGCCATGTCAGCTTCTTGCTCCTCTTGGATGAAGCAGAAATACTGCAAAATTTACCCAAGAATAGGAAAAATAATTCTCAACAGCAAAGAAAACAGTGCTGTGAAACTGTTCCAAGGAAAACAGTAAGTAAACCAACCAACCCGCGATCCTCATGGTAGTCCACACACACTCCTGATTCATTTCCCTCATTCCTCCCTTCTCTCCTCACAAACCCATCCTTCATTCCTTACAGCAAGGTTCTCGTCCTCAGAAGAACTGTCCTCTTTATGCCTTCATCATCATTGGTTTCTACTGGGAGAACCCAGCCTCTTTCTCCTCATTCAGTTTCTAAACAAAGTATAAACTAGAGGTCGCCATAGGGCTGGGGAGGGAGCGCCACCCACCAGCTCTGCTCCTGGCCCTGCTCTTGCCCCCAGCTGTGGCCCTAGCCTTGGCCCTCTTATCCCTGTCTGTGTCCCCACCTCCTGGAGATGTGGCCCCGCTCCTGGCTTGGGGGAGGGAGATGCAGACAGAGGTAAGAGGGGGCATGAGGTAAAAAGTTTGGGGAATCGCTGGTATAAACAGACCTATGTTGTGGCGGGGAATAACCTTGCTGGCCTGTAGGGAGAGAAGGGTGGAGATGAAGAGAATAGAGGTGCAGGGAGGGGAGAAAGTTAAGGGGGGTGAGAAGAGATGATGATAAAAGGGGCGAAAACTGCCTTTTGGTCTGATTTCCTCTATAGTTTGCATCTTGGCATTTTGTCAGCTCATTTCATGTAGTTTGTTTTCTCCTTCGTTTAATATTTAAATATTTAATTACAATTTTAATTACATAACTTGAGAGTACTACCTCACTCAGCAATAACCTCATCTTCAGCTAATAAACTCCTATTGCCCATGAGCTTAAATGCTTATTTGCTGTAAACTCTTTGGCCTGGGAGTTCCTTCAGCCCTAGATACAGTTATTACCTCCTAAACCGGAAACATCCTCAAGTTATCAATATATTAAAATTTAACTAATTTTGGAGCAATGATGAGTTCAGAAGATCCTGAAGAGCAATCCACTTTCATGACAATAATGTGGTATAAACCTGCCCAATTTTCATTGTGATTCAAGGATTATTGTAGTTAAAATGGAAAAAAAATGTAAGGAAAAGAGGGTATTTTAAAACATTCCTTCATAAATCATTTTTCTGGATCTTCCAGTTCTTATTTTCCACCTCTTCTAGCCTGCAAGCAATCTGGAGTGCAGAGTGCCTGAATATCTGCATTTTCTACAGTGGACATATTGTTGGTGCTTGGCAAATAGCAATAGAATCATAACAGAAATGCTGTAGCTCTAGACGGGATTGTGAATTTATCTGAAAGCTTAATTGGCAGTCAGGATACAATGAAAGGGGTCCAGCATTTTCTGTGGCACTTCCGTTGGGCTCTGGCACTGTACAATCCCAAGGGTCAGATTTTGGCCAACCCCTGCATAGGTGCAAAAGAGAGGAAGGATAGCATGCACCCATGCATAGGCACCGGCCAGCATCCTGTTGGTGGAAGAAGTGAGTGCTTTCTTCAAGTGCTGGGGCATTTAGTGGTAAGAAAGGTAGTTGGACAAGGGGGGATTTGGGTGTGCAAATTGTACCCTCTGAAAGAGAAACTGTTTTGGCACAAAGGGCTGAATTCCTTTCTCAGAGGTGCATATGTGACTCCGTTGACTCTGATGGGAGCTGCATGCAAACACCCAAATGCATAATTTGGACATTTTACAATCTATGGCTCTATCCAGGGGTTGTTAGGGTGCTATCCTGAGACCTGGGTTTAATTCCTTGCTCTATCACAAACTTCCTGTGTGACCTTGGCACAGTCACTTAATGTCTTGTCTGTGAGGCAGAGATAATAGTACCTCCAGACCTCATGGGAGTTTTGTAAAGATATTAGGACTGTCCATTCATCACAGTTAACTCACACGATTAACTCGAAAAAATTAATCGTGATTGAAAAAATTAATCACAATTGCAGTTGTAATTGAATTGTTAACAATAGTATACCATTTGAAAAGTGCTAAATATTTTGGATGTTTTTCTACATTTTCAAATATATTGATTTGGAACAACATAGAATGCAAAGTGTACAGTGCTCACTTTATATTATTTATATTACAAATGTTTTCACTGTAAAAATGATAAACAAAAGAAATAGTATTTTTCAATTCACCTCATACAAGTACTGTAGTGCAATCTCTTTATCATGAAAGTTGAACTTACAAATGTAGAATTATGCACAAAAACTAACTGCACTGAAAAACAAAATAATGTAAAACTTTAGAGCCTACAACACCTCTCAGTCCTACTTCTCATTCAGCCATCGCTAGGATGAACAAGTTTATTTACATTTACGGGAGATAATACTGCCCGCTTCTTATTTATAATGTCACCAGAAAGTGAGAACAGGTGTTCACGTGGCACTTTTATAACCAGCATTGCAAGGTATTTACATGCCAGATATACTAAACATTCTTATGCCCCTTCATGCTTTGGCCACCATTCCAGAGGACATGTTTCCTTGCTGATGATGCTCATTAATTAAATTTGTGAACGAACTCCTTGGGGGAGAATTGTATGTCTCCTGCTCTGTGTTTTACCCGCATTCTGCCATATATTTCATGTTATAGCAGTCTCAGATGATGACCCAGCACATGTTCATTTTCAGAACACTTTTACTGCAGATTTGACAAAACGCAAAGAAGGTACCAATATGAGATTTCTAAAGATAGCTACAGCACTTAACCCACAGTTTAAGAATCTGAAGTGCCTTCCAAAATCTGAGCGGGACAAGGTGTGGAGCATGCTTTCAGAAGTCTTAAAAGAACAACACTCCCATATAGAAACTACAGAACCGAACCACCAAAAAAGAAAATCAGCCTTCTGCTGGTGGCATTTGACTCAGATGATGAAAATGAACATGCGTCAGTCTGCGCTGCTTTGGATCATTATCGAGCAGAACCCATCATCAGCATGGACGCATGTCCTCTGGAATCGTGGTTGAAACATGAAGGGACATATGAATTTTTAGCGCATCTGGCATGTAAATGTCTTGCAACACCGGCTAGAACAGTGCCATGCGAATGCCTGTTCTCACTTTCAGGTGATGTTGTAAACAAAAAGCGGCCAGCATTATCTCCTGCAAATTTAAACAAATGTGTATGTCTGAGTGATTGGCTGAACAATAAGTAGGACTGAGCGGACTTTGTTTTGTTTTTGAATGCAGTTAATTTTTTGTGCATAATTCTACATTTGTAAGTGCAAATTTCATGATAAAGACATTGCACTACAGTGCTTGTATTAAGTGAATTGAAAAATATTATTTTATTTTTACAGTGCGAATAATTATAATAAAACTAAATATAAAGTGAGCACTGTACACTTTGTATTCTGTGTTGAAATTGAAATCAATATATTAGAAAATGTGGAAAACATCCAAAAATATATAAATAAATCGTATTCTGTTGTTTAACACTGTGATTAATCACGATTAATTTTTTTTATATAGCTTGACAGCCCTAAAAGATACATATGCTAAACATTGTGAAGTGCTCAGATACTATGGTAATGAGGGCATAGATAGATAGATTCAGCAACCCTTAGTCATGTGATTAGTCCTAGGAAGGGGTGCAGGGTTGGATTGTACATTTCAATCTATTTCATACATAGTATGTCTACTGTCGGGTACTGCATCTTGAAGACTGTTTTATACATGCCCCATTTGCTGATATATATACACAGTGAACAAAAGAAGATGCTTATTTCTCAGGTTTAGTGGAAGTCTCCCTACTCCCAATGTTATCTGGCCAGTGTTGTTGTGTGTGTTTTCATGCGCTAATGGTCAAATTCTGAGGACCCTTCTCTCAGGACTCGCATTAAGTTAATTAGCCAGCTAGGTACTGAGAGCATTGAGGGCCTGATCCAAAACCCATTAAAGTCAATGGAAAGACTCCTATTGAACTCAAAGTACTCCAGATCAGGCCCTGAATGCCTGTCAAGTTTCAAGTTTCCACTGTCAGTGTGAATTTGCCTGAATAAGAACTGTGTAAAAATGGAGAGAAGGCTTTGAGGTTTGGCCTGTTTAAGCATGGGTGCCAATAATAAGTGTTTCCTGGCTAAATGACCAGTGACAAAAGCTGTAGAGAAAACTCTGGGAGCCCAGAAGAGGAAATCTGGTTGATTCAACTAGCATTCCAATCACAGTGCATCCCCCCTGCTCTAGGACGCAGGGAGAATCTAGCCTCCAGCATGGGTGTTCTTGAGTTCTGAACGCCAGGGTGCTCCAAGTCCCACAGAGCATGCAGACCTCATAACTCATGGTTCTGGGACATGGTGGTGGCAGCAAAACTGCCAAGTAGACCACTACTGGGTCCTTCCAATGCCATTTTTGGTGTGTGTGTGTGTGCGGGGGTGAGCATATCAAGAATGAAATGGAATAAGTCATGAGGATTTTCTCCTGGATCCCAATGCAGCATTTTCAAAGGAGCAGCCTTCTGTCTGAGGAAACAGAATGTTAAAAAAAAAAAAGTATTAATTTTTGTTTTGGGGGGTATCCTGATTTCTAGGTGTGGTAAAGATTTCCAGGCTTTCCTCCCTTCTGCTCACTAGTCATGTATAGCATGCAACAGGCCTGTTAGTTTGACAGCTGTAGTGTGCAAGGTCTTGGAAAAAATTTTGAAGGAGAAAGTAGTTAAGGACATTGAGGTCAATGGTAATTGGGACAATACAACATGGTTTTACAAAAGGTAGATCATGGCAAAACAACCTGATCTCCTTCTTTGAGAAGGTAACAGATTTTTTTAGGCAAAGGAAACACAGTGGATCTAATTACCTCGATTTCAGTAAGGCATTTGATATGGTTCCACATGGGGAATTATTAGTTAAATTGGAAAAGATGGAGATCAATATGAAAATTGAAAGGTGGATAAGGAACTGGTTACAGGGGAGACTACAACAGGTCATACTGAAAGGTGAACTGTCAGGCTGGAGGGAGGTTACTAGTGGAGTTCCTCAGGGATCAGTTTTGGGACCAATCTTATTTAATCTTTTTATTTCTGACCTTGGCACAAAAAGTGGGAGTGTGCTAATAAAGTTTATGGATGACACAAAGCTGGGAGGTCTTGCCAATATAGAGAAGGACAAGGATATCATACAGGAAGATCTGGATGACCTTGTAAACTGGAGTAATAGTAATAGGATGAAATTTAATAGTGAAAAGTGCAAGGTCATGCATTTAGGGATTAATAACAAGAATTTTTGTTAAAAGCTGAGGACTCATCAGTTGCAAGTAACAGAGGAGGAGAAGGACCTCAGAGTATTGGTTGATCACAGGATGACTATGAGCAGCCAATGTGATATGGCCGTGAAAAAAGCTAATGCAGTCTTGGGATGCATTAGGTGAGGTATTTCCAGTAGAGATGAGGAGGTGTTAGTACTGTTATACAGGGCACTGGTGAGACCTCATCTGGAATACTGTGTGCAGTTCTGGTCTCCCATGTTTAAGAAGGATGAATTCAAACTGGAACAGGTACAGAGAAGGGCTACTAGGATGATCAGAGGAATGGAAAACCTGTCTTATGAAAGGAGACTCAAAGAGCTTGGCTTGTTTAGCCTAACCAAAAGAAGGCTGAGGGGAGATATGATTGCTCTCTATAAATATATCAGAGGGATAAATACCAGAGAGGGAAAGGAATTATTTAAGCTCAGTACCAATGTGGGCACAAGAACAAATGGATATAAACTGGCCATCAGGAAGTTTAGACTTGAAATTAGATGAAGGTTTCTCTCCACCAGGGGAGTGAAGTTCTGGAACAGCCTTCCAAGGGGAGCAGTGGGGGCAAAAGACATATCTGGCTTCAAGACTAAGCTTGATAAGTTTATGGAGGGGATGGTCTGATGGGATAGCCTAATTTTGGCAATTAACTGATCTTTGTTAGCGGTAAATATGCCCGATGGGATGTTAGATGGGGTGGGATCTGAGTTACTACAGAGAATTCTCTCCTGGGTGTCTGGCTGGTGAGTCTTGCCCACATGCTCAGGGTTTAGCTGATCACCATATTTGGGGTCAGGAAGGAATTTTCCTCCGGGGTAGATTTGCAGAGGCCCTGGGGGTTTTTTGGCTTCCTCTGCAGCGTGGGGCATGGGTCACTTGCTGGAGAATTCTCTGCACCTTGAAGTCTTTAAACCATGATTTGAGGACTTCAATAGCTCAGACATAGGTTAGGGGTTTATTACAGGAGTGGGTGGCTGAGATTCTGTGGTCTGCGTTGTGCAGGAGGTCAGACTAGACAATCATAATGGTCCCTTCTGACCTTAAAGTCTATGAGTCTATGAGCTCTTCTAATGTTTCTCTACCCAAGACTTGCATCCTGTCTCCTTATCCCGCTACTACAGATACTAGCCTGGAACAAAGCCCATAACAGTGTAATTAAAAAGTTCATGGGCCAAAACCTCTGAGTTACACTGGTGCAATCCAACTTAAGTCAAGAGGCTTGCACCTATGTACAGTAACTGAGAGGATAACTTTACCTGAGCCCATATTTTTAAAAGTATTTAAGTGCCCAAGTCCCATTTAAATCAATGGGAGTTAGGTGCCTAAATACCTTTAAAATCTGGTTCCTTGTTTCTATTTCTACAGATCTGGCATGGATTTTGCTTGCTTTCGCTTTACAAATGCGGTAGCATTAAAAAAATCTGGAGATGAGGTGCATGACATTGCTGGTACTATCACAACTTCTTGCATGTCGGGGTGTCTGTAGGGAGGGCTCTCAGGAAATTGGCAAAGGGATATGGAGCCTTTCATCTCTAGAACGTAAGAACGGCCATACTGGGTCAGACCAAAGGTTCATCTAGCCAAGTATCCTGTCTTCCGACAGTGGACAATGCCAGGTGCCCCAGAGGGAATGAACAGAACAGGTAATCATCAAGTGATCCATCCCCTGTCACCCATTCCCAGCTTCTGGCAAACAGGCTAAGGACACCTAGGTTAGAAATTCACACAAGCAGCTCTCTTTCAGAACTCTGTTCTATTTAGTGACAGCCCCAACCTTTATGCGAGCTGCAGTAGAGTTCAGCTTTCCTATTTGCATACAAGATCACTAAACTACTACAGTAGAACCTCAGAGTTACAAACACCTTGGGAATAGAGGTTGTTCATAACTCTGAAATGTTCATAACTCTCAACAAAACATTATAGTTGTTCTTTCAAAAGTTTACAGCTGAACATTGACTTAATACAGCTTTGAAATTTTACTATGCAGAAGAAAAATGCTGCTTTGCCTTTTTTTTTAGTAGTTTACATTTAACATGATACTGTATTTGTCTTTTTTTTTTTTTTGTCTCTGCTGTGGCCTGACTGCATACTTCCGTTTCTAAATGAGGTGTGTCGTTGACTGCTCAGTTCGTATCTCTGGTGTTCGTAACTCAGAGGTTCTACTGTAGTATTTATCTCATTAGTAAAAGTATTTTAATGTAGCTGTAGATGAATGATGACCTATACATGTAGAGTGTGTGTGTGTGTGTGACATTTATATCTGCAACTATGTATAAGTAACAAATCGTGTGTGTGTCACTGCTGATTCACTAGTAGTACATATTACACCATATTACTGTTGTTTATTTCTATTGAGCCATAGGTGCGTGTGACATTTCAAAAATATAAGACTGTTCTTTTCCCCATAGAGCTTACTGCCAAATACTCTACATGAATGGAATATACTAGGGGTTATTCTTCAGGCAATCATTTTGGATTACTAGTTTTTATACTGAACACCTGGCATGTTTGGACAGTTGGCAGGTTGGGTTGATTATTTGTCTAAAAGAGGGTGGGCATAGCACATATTTCAGTAGTAAGGACAAGGATTTCTGATGAGCAGGGGGGTTTTTTGTTGGTTTTTTTTTGTTTTTTTATTCTTCCATCACCATCAATCTGTTGGGGGTCAGAAGAGTGCAGAAAAAGATCATAGAGAATAAATGATTTCTTCGTGGAGTTATTTTAAACAGTCAACTAATGGGAAGTTTCTTTGATCTATTTTAGTTGAAGTTGACTCATTCGGTTAATTACTGTGTTTGAACTGGGTAAGCAGGAATTTTCTGTGTGTTGCTGCATCCTTGGGTAGTTTGTCTTTTTACGTGTCAGGCACGTAACTTTGATGAAACCTTTGAAGAGAGGTATTGTCATTCTAGTGTTTAAAGAATAAGGTTATGATATCCATTAATGATAAATGTACCCATAAGCAACTAAAGGTATATTGTTTCTGTCATGTGATTGGGAACTCATATGTACATGTGTTTAGCTCCCTGTGTGAGATTTGTCAAAGGCAGAAAGGACAATTCGGCATTGCAGAATCATTTTGATGAAAAATTTCTGACCAGCTCGAGCTTTGATCCTACCATAACTGAAGTCCTTGGGAGTTAGACCAATAAGAGCAGGAGCAGTGCCTTAAAGAATACAATTACTATTTTCATTAGGGTCTTCCATCATTACAGATCAATTCAGTCTTAGGTGGGATTCTAACTTTGGTATGTTAGAATTTCAAGACGTGCAGTTAAAATACACACTGGTAGATTCTCAGCTGGGGTAAATTGTCATAAATTTACACTCTCTGAGGCTATGCCCCAGGGTGTTATCTTGGCAATTTAGCTTATGTATTTTTGTAACTCTCACTAGGCACATAAGTACTTTTCTAAATCTGGCCCCAAGGTACTTTTGAAAATAGGATCTGGGCTCTTATTCACTTAGGCACTTCTACATTACCATTAAGAGCACAATTTTCAGAACTTACTCTCTGCAACATTTTAAGTTGGGATGAGAGATATTTTTACAGCTTCCATAGGCACAGGTTTTGTTGTAGTTTTTCCCTTTAAGATGTTCGCATTGGATGAAGCCTTACATAAATGTTTGAATCAGCAATCTCCTTAAAATGTAAAGCGATTATGAGGAAGAACATGAAAAGCTAGAAAAGCAAGAATTTCAGAAATTGATTTCTTTACAATTCTTATATTAAGTGCTGTTGGCAATAATAGTTTATAAAACAGTATATCAGCATCCTTCACAAAGACACTATTGAAGGTAAGGAACCAGTTACAGAAGGCCAGACAGGTACTCAGTTGCTAAGCTAGAGCAATTTAAGAAAAAAAGAAAAGTAGCAAAAAGCTAGTTCTGACAATAGGCTAAGCCAGCCTGATACAGTAGTTTAATTAACCTTGCAATTTCTTACCTGCCCATTCAATTGGGAATGAATAAGTTTTTTGGAGAAAGTGAATAAAATATATTTAGTCCTTAAACCTTATTTACTGAGATGGTAATCACATTAGAAACGGTATAGATTTTTGTGTCTGGGCTGGTAAATTTTCATAGCTGTTTCATTACACTGACCTAATCTGCATAAAGGCTATATCTACACGATGAGCTAGGGGTGTGATTCCGCTCATGGAGCTAGCACAAGCATAAAGAGCAGTGTAGCTGCAGGAGCACTGGGAGCAGTAGCGGAGGACTGGCTCAGCTGTGCTGAGTGAAAACCCACCTGCTTGGCATGCTGAGCCAGGCCTCCACTGCCACTACCACAGCTACGCTGCTGTTTATACTCACACTAGCTTGATGACAGCTAGTGCGAGTATGCGTACGTGGGCAAGGGAATCACACTATGAGCTCCTAGCTTGTAGTGTAGATGTAGCTTTAGGCTGCAATCCACGAAAGTACTTAGGTATCCCTGTGATCCACAAAACTCCCTCTCAGCTGCCGTCTAACTCTGTAGGCACTCAAACTTACTCGGCGTCTCGGTGTTTTGAAGTCAAAGTTCCCTGTGCCCCTGTGTATCGGCCTCTGAGCATGCGCACTGCAGCCTCCCTCTAGGCACCCAGTAGCCTATGTCCTGCTTAAGTGATTCACAAACTAGGGAAGACAGGGTTTCAACTGCCTAGGTCAGATGCGGGAGGTGTGCTCAAAGGTTGCCTAGTGGGTTGGGTCCCTCAGCCAAGTTCACACAGAATGGTCAGAGATGGAGGAGAAGGACTTCCCTTATAATCTTTAGCTTAACAGATAGGGTACTCACTCCAGATGTGGGAAATGCCTGGTTCAAGTCCTCACTTTGTCTGAGGGGCAGAAGGGATCTGAACAGGGATTGGCCACCTCTCAGGTAAGGGTCTTAATCCCTGGGCTACGGGATATTTGGATGTGGGGTTCCCTCAGTCTCTTCTGTTGAGTTTGTTCCATATTAATTAATTGAATAATTAAATATTAATTGGCCAGAGAAAGAATTAGAATGACTCTATAGTCTAGTGTAGTGGCAGGCAACATGCGGTCCGCAGGCCTTACATGGCCCATCAGGGTAATCCGTGAGACAGTTTGTTTACATTGACTGTCCCTGTGGCCTGCACCACTTCCCGCAGCTCCCATTGGCGGGGAACAGTGAAACGCGGCCACTGGGAGCTGTGGGCGGCCATGCCTGTGGATGGTCAATGTAAACAAACTGTCTCGCGGCCCGCCAGCAGATTACCCTGACGGGCTGCTTGCGATCTAGTGGTTAGAGAGGTGATGAATCCCTGTTCAAATCCTTTCTCCCCCTGAGGTGAAGGGGGAACTTGAACTGGGGGTTTCCTGCATCCTGGGTGAGTACCCTGTACACTGGGTTAAAGGTTATGAGGGAGGGCCAGCCCCCCGCTGTTTTGTTTTAGGCCCTGTATGTGACTTAGGCAGCCAAATGCCTATCTTCCTCTGGTTCGCGGACCACAAGCAGAGATCAGTGCCTCCTTGTTGCCTGCACTTAAGTGTCTGTCTCTGTGAGAAGGGTGGAGCTTAGCATACACCTCTCTACTTGGCATCTCCGATTGGCTAGTTTAGGCAGCTTCTGTGTAGTGTGCTAGCTTTGTGAATCCTATTTGAAAGCACCTCTCTCTCCCATTCGTTGCATAGGGAGACTTTATTCAGGCTTCATGGATCACAGTGTTGTTCCTGTCATTTTCTAGTCACTGCAATGCTCAACATAACAATGCCTAAGTCCCTTTGTGGATCTGGGCCTTAGTTTCTTAACTATGTTAGGCCTAAATGTTGCTTGACTCTCCTTGTTGGGTGGAGTGTGTTCACATCTATGCAAGGATAAGAACATGGGATATGCTTTCCCCATTGATTCCTGCAGTCTGAGTCAATACCTGGATCCTGGGCTGGAGGAACATTCAGTATTTAGTGTTCCCTGTAACTGAAAGTGAAACATATTATGATTCTGTGAAATACAAAGAACTCGTTATTTCTTAACATATGCAACCGGAGTTGTATTGCAGCTGAAAGGCCCTATCTGTAGAAAATGTGAGAAGGTATTCACACAGATTGTAAGGCTGGAAGGAACAATTATAAACATCTAGTTTGACTTTCTGCATAACACAGATCATAGAATTTCATCCAGTGATTCCTTCCTGAAGCCCAATATCCTGTGGCCAAAACGCTATGCACTTGTTTAAAAAATGTAGGGGTTCAGTGTCTGAGGATGGCAGCACTGAACAATATTGCTGCTAACCTATTATCTACAAGTGAAATTTACTCCAATGTGCAATATTGACGTGCAGTACTAAGGTAGCACTTGTCAGAGTCCAAGCGCTTTATGAAAAGTGGGTCTCATTCACCCAGGTTGTTGCAGGGGTTGTCCCTCCCTGTGCCCAAAGAGGAGTTCACTCCCAGTGAGGGCAGGGGGTGCTTATCATGAAGTTAATTGGACAAACATGATAGTCAACATTCTCAGATCTGGATATCTAATGTCAGGCTATTAATGAGAGATGAGGTTACGTAGCACTTCTAGAAATCGCAGGCCACATTTATTTAGGCACCTAAATATGAATTTGGGAGCTTATTGTTAGGAATCTAGGTATGAAAACTTATTTAAGTTAAATAATCATTATTTACAACTACCATAGTTTGACCTCAGCCTCGGTGCATGGCTCAGGCCCATACTGGTGATTTAAGAGTTCTGTGCCTGGCATGAGAGTAGGAAAAGACATCCAAAATAACTGGGAGGAGATAAAATAAGAGGTGTCCTTTTAGAACAATCTATCAATGTAATAAAAAAATGACTTCTTCCAAATGCCTTTCGTTGTAGAAAAAATATACCTCATCGTTCCCAGACAGATCTCAATGCAGTAATACACACAGACTACCAGAAATGAGTCTCATATGCACATTTGAAAATACTCCATATATATATATCACAAATGCTGTCCTTTTATAGCTGCTGCCATCTAGCTTGGGTCAGATGCTTTTAAAACATAGAAGATACATAATGTTCCCCTTTTTATATCTGCTCATCAGTTTTCTTTATTTCTGCTAGTGAGTTCTCTGATTTTGCCTTTGTGATACTTTCTTAATAGTGTCTGGACTGTATTTTCTTCTCTTGCATTTGTCTGGACTGTTTTGTGTCTTTTAAATTGTACTTGTGGCTTACTATGTAACAAAGACTAATACTATTTTTGGTGATTTCCAGTGTCATATATTAGGACTGTCAAGCAATTAAAAAAAATTAATCACACTGTTAAACAATAATGGAATACCATTTAAATATTTTTGATGTTTTCTACGTTTTCGAATTTATTGATTTCAGTTACAACACAGAATACAAAATGTACAATGTTCACTTTATATTTATTTTTATTAAAAATATTTACACTGTAAAAAAACAAAAGAAATAGTATTTTTCAATTCACCTAATACAAGTACTGTAGTGCAATCTCTTTATCATGAAGGTTGAACTTACAAATGTAGAATTATTTAAAAAAAAACCCTGCATCCAAAAATAAAGTAGTGTAAAACTTTAGAGCCTACAAGTCCACTCAGTCCTACGTCTTGTTCAGACAATCGCTCAGACAAACACATTTTTTTACATTTGTAGGAGATAATGCTGCCTGCTTCTTGTTTGCAATGTCACCTGAAAGTGAGAACAGGCGTTCTCATGGCACTGTTGTAGCCGGCGTTGCAAGATATTTACATGCCAGATGCGCTAAAGATTCATATGTCCCTTCATGCTTCAACTACCATTCCAGAGAATGTGCATCCATGCTGATGACAGGTTCTGCTTGATAACTAGCAGTGCAGACCAATGCATGTTCTTTTTCATCATCTGACTCAGATGCCACTAACAGAAGGTTGATTTTTTTTTTTTGTGGTTTGGGTTCTGTAGTTTCCGCATCAGAGTGTTGCTCTTTTAAGACTTCTGAAAGCATGCTCCACACCTTGTCCCTCTCAGATTTTGGACGGCACTTCAGATTCTTAAACCTTGGGTCAAGTGCTGTTGCTATCTTTTGAAATCTCACATTGGAATTTTCTTTGTGTTTTGTCAGATCTGCAGTGAAAGTGTTCTTAAATCAAATAACATATACTGGGTTGTCATCCTAGACTAGCATAACACAAAATATATGGCAGAATGCAGGTAAAAGCATGGAGCAGAAGACATACAATTCTCCCCCAAAGGGTTCAGACACAAATGTAATTAACACTTTTTTTTTTAACAATCATCATTAGCATGGAAGCATGTCCTCTGGAATGGTGGTCGAAGCACAAAGTGGCATATGAATGTTTGGCATATCTGGAACATAAATACATTGCAATGCCAGCTACAACAGTGCCATGTGAACGCCTGTTGTTAGCTTCCGGTGACATTGTAAATAAGAAGTGGGAGCATTATCTCTCGTAAATATAGACACCATCATAGGACCTAACCACATCAGCCACACAATCAGGGGCTCGTTCACCTGCACATCTGCCAATGCGATATATGCCATCATGTGCCAGCAATGCCCTTCTGCCATGTACATTGGCCAAACCGGACAGTCTGTACGCAAAAGAATAAAGACACAAATCTGACATCAGGAATTATAACATTCAGAAAACAGTAGGAGAACACTTCGAGCTCCCTGGTCACTCAATAACAGACTTTAAAAGTGGCAGTTCTTCAACAAAAAAAACTTTAAAAACAGACTCCAACGAGAAACTGCAGAACTGGAATTAATTTGCAAACTGGACACTATCAAATTAGGCCTGAATAGAGACTGGGAGTGGATAGGTCTACAGAAACTAAATCAATTTGGTAGTCTCTAAGGTGCCACAAGTACTCCTTGTTGTTTTTACAAAAACTAATTTCCCCTTCCTAAATACTCTCACCTTCTTGTCAACCTTTCAAATGGGCCACCTTGTTTACATTGATCTCATTAACATTACAGAAGTGATTTCCACTCCTTCTTGTCAACTGTTGAGAATTGCCTACTTCCAACTTAAATTGAATTGGCTTGTTAGCACTGACCCCCCACTTGGTAAGGCAACTCTCATCTTTTCATATGCTGTGTATTTATACCTCCCTACTGTATGTTCCACTCCATGTGTCTGATGAAGTGGGTTTTAGCTCACGAAAGCTTATGCCCAAATAAATTGATTAGTCTCTAAAGTGCCACAAGGACTCCTCGTTGTTTTTGCTGATACAGACTAACATGGCTACCACTCTGATAGCTATAGACAAATTTGTTTCTCTTAGTGGTTGACTGAACAAGAACTAGGACTGAGTGGACTTGTAGGCTCTAAAGATTTACATTGTTTTGTTATGGAGTGCAGTTATGTAACAAAAAAAAAATCTACATTTGTAAGTTCCACTGTCATGACAGAGAGATTGCACTACAGTACTAGTATGAGGGAATTGAAAAATACTATTTCTTTTGTTTGTCATTTTTTACAGTGTAAATATTTGTAATCAAAAATAATAATACAAAGTGAGCACTGTACATTTTGTATTCTGTGTTGTAATTGAAATCAATACATTTGAAAATGTAGAAAAAATCCAAAAATATTTAATAAATTTTAATTGGTATTCTGTTGTTTAATAGTGTGATTTGAACTGTAATTAATCACAATTAATTTTTTTAGTCACAAATAATTTTTTTGAGTTAATCACGTCTTTGCATGAGTAAACTGCAATTAATTGACAGCCCTAATATATACCTATAAAACTTTTTTGTTTAAGGATTTTGTAGTAGAGATCATTGTAGCTTTTACCAGAGTGCTATAAAATATGTATGTGGCACTTTACGAATGTAAAAGGGAGATTCTGAGCTCTGCAAGGCAAGGCCTTTACTTCCTTGCTCAAGCCAAACTGCCCTTACAGTCAGTGCAAGTGTTACCTAAATAAGACTGTTTTGTCAGGCCTAATGCATGTAATAGCATATGCATGTCTTTTTTTGTACTAGTGTAGTCTATCACTGCCTCTCTGTGTGTATACAAAATAGAAAGATCATGTCTATATATCTAGATCATCAATCTTCCAGGACTGCCATGAAAATCTAACAGGGGAATTACATGACTTGTATAAATTGTGATTGAGCCAGCGATAGAACTTAGATCTCCTGCTCTGAACCTAGACTAATTAGGCAAAAATGAAGAAAAGAAACAAAGTTAATTACAGAAGAACATTGGCAATGAATTTTGGAAGCAGCCCCGAGCACCGCTAGCTTTTCTTCCACAATAGAATATTAATTCAAAATAGTAATCCATTTTTTCTGCACACAAGTAATCCATAACTGGGTGACAGACAGTAATTCACATTTATCTGTGGAAGAGTGGCAACAAAGACTTTGTCATAACTGCCTCTTCTGAGATTGTCCGAGGATAACAGATTTGTGAAAGCAAATACAAAAAAATAAGCAAAAAAAAAAAAAAAAAAACTGTTGAGAAATAAATCCCATTAGATCTTGTAATATACCTTGGCAGGGAGAGAGACCCACTGGGAGATTAGCAAACCAGCGAAGAAAAATATAGATTTACAATATTAATTACAACAGCACCTATTTCATGAATTCTAAAACATCTTCTCACTTAACTGCATGTGAATAAGGGTTATGAGAGATGGAAAGAATTGGAGCCCAATTAAGACTGACAACTGCATTGTATGAAAATAGACAGGCATATACAAACATTTTTCTACAAACTGATGATGTGAGATAATTGTTTAGCTGTTTTGCAAATAATTTATCACACTGTAAATCAGACACGTGGGTGTAATAATTACAGTTATTGAGGTGTTACTCCTTGATATCTATTCTCAACGTGTTTTTTCCTCAGTAAAATATTACAATTAAATAGCGTCTGATTTTAAAGATTGGACATTGGTTGATGCAATGTTAATGCAGTTAGTCTTTCATAACATACATGAGAATTGATGGGCTCATTCCTTCAGAGGGCAAGTAGCAGTGCATTAGGAGAGACGTTATAGGAGATGGGAGTGGCTGAGTTCTATGCAACGCCATTTAGCAGCCAGGTAAGTTGGGAGTGGTGCTGGTTGCACTGCGATTCCTAGCAGACATAACAGTTTCCAGATTGTGGATGAAGACTTAGGACCGCTGTGATGGGCATGCCCAATGTGCCCCACTGTACCTTACTTTGGCTCTTTCATTTGGGAGAAAATCCAGGTACAGCTTGCAGTGCACCAAACTGAGCGCACCCCTTTTTGAACTGCACTGTGAGGTTGCTGCCTACACAGCTTCTGAGCACAGCCTATACCCATCCCATCTGCACGTGGGAGGGACAAGCCATAGGTCATTAATTTTTTATTCATGCAGATTTCCATGGAAGGATATGACTAACACTTTAATGGCAGAATATGGCCCCAGCATCCTCATTAGCCATACTTAGACCTGCCAGGGACATCTTAATGTCTCCAAAGAAACTTAGAGACAGACCACTTTAAAAAAAGACCTGCTGAATTAATAAAATTAGGTTTAAAATTAACTTTGTAAACCAAGTACAGTAGAACTTACTTATTTTGAACTCAGCTATAATGAAACTTCATTTAAGGTTTGCCATTGACTTCAAAGGGATCTAGGGTCTGGCCTTTTCCGAAAGTCTCAAGTTGCTTCTATGCATTTCAATGAATTTCCACTCCTGCTACACAGACGCTTCACTATGCTTATACCCCCCAACACACAGCCTGAATCCTATACCTAACACATAGCCCATGCTCTAAGGCCCTGATCCAACAAAGCATTTAAGCATATGTGGAACTCTAAGTATGTGAATAGTCCCATCAAAGTCAAGGAATTTGTAAGGAAATGCATGGCATTTCAAGTACAAATCCTCTTCCAGGTTGCAAAAAGTCAAAAAAGCCACTTCATAACCAGTACTTCAGCATCAGAGCTGCACTCCTGTTCACTGGGAGGAAGACAGTGCATAGATACGTATGCGTGTAGCAAAACATGCCCAGATTCTTGCCCTGCCCTGCCCCCCATCCTGCCTCTTCTGTGTGGTTAGGCCTGGGATGCTGTGTTTCTGACAGGGGTGCCAAAACTCTGTCTTGCAGGGGGAGGGGAGTAGAATTTTCCCCGTAGTGAAATCCCACTGTGGTAATCCTTTGGGAACACGGAAATTATCAGTGACCAAATAAGTATTAAATACTGCACTGCAAGCCTATTATCAGGCTGAGCAGAGAAGGAATGGGAGGAGAAGTTGCCACAAGCGAGCCGGGAGAGGGCTAAGGAAGAGTCACTAACTTCATACTTAATGCAGTTGCTCTTCATTAAGAGTGAAGAACTAGCCTTTCAGACAGGAAGTGCCCCCACACTTGAAGGGGAATAAAGGAAGTGCCCCCAAGAGACGGGGCTATTTTGGCAGTCAGGCCTTTACCTATTACACTGGAACAACTCTGCTTACAGTGATGTATTTTTGTGAAACAACGATTTCGCTACAGATATGTTCTAGTCATATCTATATTTAGATCATCTATAGCTGTTCATAGTATGAATATGTTGTTTGTTTATCATGTAACTTTGACTCCTTCACCTGCACTCTTCCCATCCATCCATCTCTGTTGAACGTACTTTTAACATATCCCTCCTTTTGGGCAGCTTTCAGCAGCCACTTGTATGTGATTAATTTTGCCATTCCAAACTCATGCCAGTAATATGTCCCCTCGCTCTCTCTGTAATTAACATGTAATAGACAAGTTTTGACATAACTTTCATGTACTGAATTACTTCCCTGTGTTGCACACTTTAGAACTTCGGAGTTTGTGCAGATTCTCCTTTTAGAGTCTCCTGTTGTAACCCCTCCTATTATTTAATCCTGTCCATGTTGGTTGGTGGTATGTTTTGTCAGCAATGGGCTGTATTTGTGTGTGTTTGTTTAGTAAAGTTCAGAACTGCTACAATCCTGACACTTCAAACTGTTCAAATGTCAGCTTCAACTCTGAGGGCAAAATGGTCACACACAATATTCAAACAATGTGCGGTGTAGGTTACAACAAACACATAGGAGGTCATGACTCTCCAGAATAGATGGAGGAGCTCTAGAAGGCCTCAAGAAAAGGAGTTCCTCTACACAACAATTTTTGTTGTACCCCACCAACGGAAATGTTCTTTCTGGATTTCAAGAAGCATCTCTTAAAAATGCCACATCTGGTAGCATTAGCGCTGAGTGCACAGAAAGTGGGTGCCATGGCATAGCTAGACTCCTTTCTAAGAAAGCAATAAACTTCAGTCAAGAATGTTACCAGTGATTGTCTCAGGTGGAAAATTATAGCTAATTAGTGTATGCAGTTGACATATTGATATTCATTTCCCAGAGACTGCTTCTCAGGTACCAGATTTATGGATACAATACAGTAATTCCTGGAGTGGAGTTTCTTGTGTTGTCAAAATAGTTTCTACCTGTTTCACAGAATGTATTGATTTAGGGCCTGATCTGAACCCATTGAAGCCATTGGAAGGTTCCCACTGATTTCAGATTATGGGCAGTGGATCTGGCCCCGTTTGAGCACTTTGTAAGAACTCAGGAAAAAGAATCCCATCCAAAATATTTAGATAACTAAAGAAAGGCATGTGGTACTATTTTCCATAATATTCCTTACTGTCTCAGCGCTGCGTGGAAGAAAGTGTTCATGCTCGTTTTCCCATAGGGACTGGAAGGAATCCTATGAAATGATTATTTTCCACATGAAAAGAACAGAAAGTATTTGTACAGGCTTAGGGGTAGCAAACCTTTCAGGGGGAAGGTGAAAAGATGGTTGTGTTTTATGTATGAAATGTTGCAAGCTCTAAAGGAAGAGAGCTGGGTCATGTAAATAAGCAGTGACCCCCAGGCTATCTGGATTCTCTACTAAAAGGGGACCTGATCCTGCAAACCCTTGCTTTCCTACATAGTATGAGAGCCCAATCCTGCAACTACTTAAGCTAGTGAGTAATTTTACTGGGGTGAGAAGTCTGAGTAGAATACTTGCATGAATGAAATTACTTACATGTTTTGTATGGTTTCAAGATTATACTCTTAAGGCAATGAAATGGTACTGTGTGATTTAAGCACAATTTGCAACTGGATTTTTTGGATTTGGCCCAATGTCTCCTATTACTCAGTAATTGTTTTGCTAGGCTACAATGGTGGTGAGTGGTCTGCAAAGCTCAGACTGAAACAGCAGATGAGATTTAGAGTTATACTCTGAGTCTTGTAGAGACTTGAACGCCCTAGAGAAGACTGGCATGATGGATACTGCTGCAATCAGAGTTCTGGGGAACTCAGTAATGTATCCATTTGTCCAATTTGTATTATGTCACTTTAATTGGGAGAGGCCTTAAAATAAGTCAGCTCAGTGATAGTGCTTCTGATTCAAGGAGGATTATAGCCTATAAACTATGGGAGGAATGCCATACTTCAGCAGTTTTAACGATACAGCCTTTGGCTTCAAATGTTTGTGACCCAAACCATTATTATTGCTTCTTGACTATTTGTATTCTGACTTTTTTTTTTTTTTTTTGGCCGGGGGAGGAAGGATGGCAGGTGGATGGTAGATATTTATTGCTGCATACTGGTAATACATTTTACCTTGAAGGGGCATTCACCTATTAACCACTTGTGAAATTGACCCAAGGGTAATGTCACAGCTGATAGATAACCAGGAGACCTAAGATCAGTCTGTGACAAACATAACAATAATCTCAAGCCAAGGGCTAAACTCGCAGTGGAAGCAGAGTCTCTCCTTTACAGTGCCGATTCAAACTGGAAGCAAGCAGAAGCTTGTGCATGGTATGGGAGAGGTACCAAGCGGTGACTCTCTGCTCCCAGGTGATAAACTCCTCCCAACAAAGTACCGACTCGGGAGGTTACAACGCAGATCTGCGGAGGAGGAAGAAATAGACGGGGTCCCCGCGATGTGAGAGCTCGCTGCACTCAAACTTTCCCAAGCCTGGCCTGAGGGCTCTCTGCTCGCTACAGTGATATTTCGTCCGGTTCAAAAGTTCCCTTCTTGGGGAAGCTGTGGGAGGAAGATCCTCTGGGGGCCGTGGCGAAGACCAGGAGCAGGTCTTGTGTCTCAGTGGTGGGGGTGGCTGTTGGCTTTTCCTCCACCCCATTGCTCTCCCCTGGGGGCTCCCAAGTCAGCGCCCACCAGTTTGGGATTTATCTTTCCTGCGTGGACCGCTTTTCTTAACCTTCTTCTCCCCCCTTCATCCCTGCAGCATCTGCCTCAGCCTGGTCCTTGCGCTGCCGAGCGAAGGGGCCGGGTGGAAATGCCGGGCAGCTCATCGAGATGAGGGTGCAGCTGCCTCTGGCGCTGGAGCGGGGTAGAGGGAGGAAGGGGGAGACGCACCCAGCGGCTGGGATACACCGGGGGAAAGAGAATGAGGAGAGGAGCGGGCGCCCACACACGCACACACACACAGGCGGAGAGCAAGGAGACACACACAAACACACACACAGAGTTCTCGAGGCGCGCAGCTGCACCCAGAGTCAGGCACCCCACGCCCAGTGCCTGAGACAAAGAGCGACAGAGCGGGGCACAGACACCGCGTGAGAACCGGGCCCCGGGGCTGAGATGCACACGGGAGAAAGCGGGGCCGAGAGGAGACAGGCCCCCGCCCACACTGACTGACAGCGGGACGCGGACACACACACACACACACACACAAACACACAGAGACCGAAAGACACAGATACACTGAGATTGTGACAGACACGCCTCGGAGACTGGCAGCCACACACCGAAAGAGGCTGATACACACACCTGGCGCCTGAGCAAGTCACACACACACAGACGGTGATCACACACACACACGGCGATCTCACACACAGACAGGGCCATCACACACAGAGACAGGGTGATCACACACACGGCAATCACAGGGTGATTTCTCTCTCTCTCTCTCTTTCTCACACACACACACCCCGTGATCGTACACACCCCTCCAGTGACAGGGAGGACGCCAGGCTCCGCTCCGCGCGGAATCTGAGCTCAGCAGCAGCAAACCCGCCCTGGGTCTGGTCCTTTTCTCTCTCTCTCTTTCCATCTGGTCAAACGGCACCTACCCAAGCCCTGAAAAAATGCCTGCCCGTGAAGCGAGGAGAGGGCGCCGGGTCTGTAAATAAGAAGTGAGTACTGGCACAATGGCGTGTGTTTCTACATTAAAGTCTGCCTGAATGCTGCATGCTCCCTCGCTTTCCCAATGCCTCCTCGCAGGGGGGACCCAGGGCTGCTCAGTCCCTCTCTTCGCCCCTTTCCTTCCTGCGCCGCCGTCCCGGATTTTGCAGCCTCGGTTAAACACCCGCCTGCCTTTTGTTTCTAATACTTCTCCTTTGTCTAAGGTGGGTGTAGCTCCCCCTGTTCGGGAGGGTCGGGCTGGGCTCCGGGCTCCCACCCGGACCGTTTCTCCAGCCAAACCCCGCTCTGCAAGGATGCCTTTTGCAAGGGCTTTAAACCCAGCGCATCCTTGCGAGCTGGCTGCTGGGGAGAGGAGTGAAGGATAGGGGCAGGGCCCGTTCTGGCTGGAGCGTCCACGTTTTGCCCCTCTCGGGAGTGTGAAAATGTCCTTGTCGACTGCATTATCCCATCTCCTGGCAAGGTGGATGGGTGTCAGCAGGGGGCTGGGAAAGTTGATGGGAGGGATGCAGAGCATCACTGGGTGGATCAGTTTAGGGCGCCTCGCAGCCATCCTGTTCTCCTTTGTTAGCTGCATTCAGCGGGCTTCAGGAGTGTAGCAGGAGAACTGGGGGGCAGGTCTGCCCTTCTTCATGGTGCTAGGATTGTGTGTGTCTGGAGGTGTTGAAGCTAGGCAGAAAGAGGAGCAGTTTCCTAGTCTACAGCACGAGGCTTGGTGTAGCCTGAGGTGCCCCCAGTTTTGGGTTTGGACAGAGGGTCATGATAATGTAGTAGGAAAAATTCCGACTGGCAAGGGGAGCTCTGACTGAAAGGAAAATGTGATGGCGCTTCCGCCCCCCCCCCCCAACACAAATCATGTCAATCCCAGGAGAGAGCAAAGCTTGAAGGAGCAGTTATTAAATCAGGTGTCCTTTCCAAATTTAGCCACACACAATCGATTTTTGTACAGGGGCATATCAATAGCCTCATACAGTATTCCATGCCCACTACACTTGAAGGGTATTTGCATTCTGGTCTGGTGCTCCCGGTTAGTTAGAACCAGATTCTAGTTTTCTAGTAGCTGAACAGTAACTATACCACAGCTGTGCCCCGAGTCATGAGCGGAGCTTTTTCATTTGGGGCTGCCTGTTCATCCTCTAACCCTCCCCCCCAGGGTTCAGGTTCACTGTATTAATTTCCTAGGTCTGCCTTTCTTCTGACCTGTATTGCACGATTCTTTTAGAATGTGAGTTCCTGTAACCCTGTAGGTTAACCTCCAGCGGGTGCTCAAGAGAAGATCCTATCCATGTGGAAAATGACACTCCCTCCCTCCTCTGGGGCATGCCCAGCTTCCAGAGACCTGAGAGACTTTTGAATCTACATTTAGAAGTAGGCTATCCCCACAACAGCTGAAAGTGGTGTTGCAGCCATTCAAAATATATTAATCATTTTAAATATAGTATTGTTGTTGCAATCTTCCCTCAGGAGACCTTTAAGTGTACTTGATGTGGATTATTCTTATCTAATTACTAGTGTAGTTAGATGTAATCACATAAGTTATGGGTCTACTTGATAACACACTCAGGTGATCATTACTGTCCCAGTGGGTTTCTTGTAGCAGTGAACAATCAAATATCCTATAATAAGATGATTGACTTTTCCAGTAGGCATGCACATGTGTTCCTGGTATTTTCTAAAAGGGTATAGTCAACACTTTCAAACTGTTAGGATTAATAATGGATTATTTTTATAGTTACCTGTGTGGGGGGAATTTGGAAGTGAACTGAAAATATTCTAATGAGTGTCTGAATGCAGAGTTGAGGGTATGTAAGACTTAAGGAAAGAGTCCTGTTTTCCTGATAGTTTTTTAATGCTGAACTAAAATGTAGTCTGAGAAGCATATTAGCAACGCCTAAGATTATTCAAGATGTGAGGACGCTGTACTGAAAAATACCTTTTTATACTGATTCAAAGGAACACAAGAAAATAGGGAAAATAGTGCATGTTAGAACTACACTTGCAGAGTATTTATAGAAGACATATATATATAGTAAACAATGCAAGTGTGTGTATGCATGTGTGTACATATAAATAGCATATTATTAGTCCTAGCAGTTGCTGAAACCAGTAATTCTATAGTAATATAACATGGTGTTCAAGTGAAATGCATTTATAACACAGCTATCTATGAACTCTATTTTGAATTAATAGGATCTCTGTAATCTTCTGGCAAGAAGGGTGTACAGCTAAATACACCTCTGTCCAATGCTGTCAACGTTAACATTCTTTTTCTGTTTTATTAGTGGCGGCACCTGACTTGCTGGATCCCAAATCTGCTACTCAGAACTCCAAACCACGGCTATCATTTTCTACAAAACCCACAGTGCTCTCGTCACGGGAGGAATGTGATTCGGCTATTAATGTTATGAAATGGAAGACGGTCTCAACGATTTTTCTGGTGGTTGTTGTATATTTAATAATTGGAGCTACTGTCTTCAAAGCCCTGGAGCAGCCACATGAAACTTCCCAAAGAGCCACCATTGTGATTCAGAAGCAGACGTTTGTATCTGAGCATTCCTGTGTAAATGCATCGGAGCTCGATGAACTAATTCAGGTAATTCATGCAAAAAACTTGTTCCTATGTTTTAAAAGAATGAATTCTTCTATAGCAATGGTTCTGTAATAAATGGGACACTGCTGTATCAGCATGTGAGCTGCAAATGTAGCAAGAAGTCTAACTTAAGACAGAAAGGTTGGCAATAGCATTTTCAAATGAGGCTTCAGTTGAAAAGTCATTGCTGATTTTTTTATGTTCAGTGTGCATTATAGACAACTTTTAAATTGAATGCGCCTGTGCTAATTAAATAACTATTCATTAGCAATATGTATTATTTAATAGTTCACAAAGGAATGGGTGTATTGATTGAGCTAAGTTACTGGCTTTGTCAATATTGGGAAAGCAGAGCATGGCCAACCATAACCTTAAGAAAGTTCAGATTTATCATTACTTTAGCAAACAATTCTCTCTTTTAGCTGTACATTTCTTTCCACAGTTGTTTGTTTTAAATACAGCTAGCTATTTCCATTACAAATCTTGATTTTTTAATTTTTTTCCAACATTGAAAGGCTAAATCCTCAGCTGGTATAAATCAGTGTCACTCTGTTGAAGTCAGCTTACACCACTTGATGATCTGGCTCATCATAGTCTCTGGTGTTTCAAATTGCACCGTGAACTCAGGGATTGTACCTTATAACTGGAGAATTGCAAATTTAGTACTTATATTTAAGAAAGGAAAAAGGGTGATCTGGGAAAGTACGGACCCATTAGTTTGGCCTCAATTGTATGCAAGGTCTTAGAACAAATTTTGAAAGTAGTTAAAGACATAGAGGTAAAAAAGGCAATTGGGATAAAATATGACATGTTTTTACAAAAAGTAGATCACTGAGAAGATAACTGATTTTCTAGACAAAGGAAATACATTAGATGTAATCTACCTGGGTTTCAGTAAGGCGTTTGATACAGTTCCACAGGAGAAATTATTAGTTAAATTGGAGAAGATGGGGATTAATACAAGAATCGAAAGGTGGGTAGAGAACTGGGTAAAAGGGAGACTATAACTGGTCATACTGAAAGGTGAACTGTCTGGCTGGAGGAGGTTACTAGTTGAGTTCCTCAGGAATCATTCTTGGAACCAATCTTATTTAACATTTTTGTTAATGACCTTGGCACAAAAAGTGGGAATGAGTTAGTAAAATTTGTGGATGACACAAAATTGGGATGTATTGCCAATACAGAGAGGACTGGAATGTCATACAAGAAAATTTGGATGACTTTGAAAATTAGAGTACTAGAAATGGGATGAAATTTAATAGTACAAAGTGCAAGGTCATGCACTTGGGGACTAACAGCTAGAATTTTTGTTATAAGCTGGGGACGTATCATTTGGAAGCAACAGAAGAGGAGAAAAAAAAGGATGACTATGTGCTGTCAAAATGATGCAGCTGTAAAAAAGGCTAATGCAATTCTAGGCTGCATCAGACGAGGTATTTCCAGTAGAGTTAGGGAAGTTTTAGTACTGTTATACAAGGCACTGATGAGACCACATCTGGAATACTGTGTGCAGTTCTGGTCTCTCATGTTTAAGAAAGATGAAATCAAACTGGAACAGGTGCAGAGAAGAGTTACTAGGATGACCCGAGGCCTGGAGAAGCTACCTTACAAGAAGAGACTTGAGGAACTTGGCTGTGTAACCTAACCAAATGAAGGCCGAGGGGAGATCTGATTGCTCTCTATAAATAAATCAGAGAGATAAACACCAGGGAGGGAGAGCAGTTATTTAAGTTAAGGGCAATACTGGCACAAGAACAAATGAGTATAAACTGGCCATCAATAAGTTTAGGCTTGAAATTAGATGAAGATGTCTAACCATCAAAGTAGAGCCCTGCCGTGGGACTGGGATTCCATAGGACTCGCTGCTGTAATAGTGGGAGCGGGTAAAATGTTTTGTTATGGGTGGGATTGGGTGGGCAAAAAAATCAGACTATGGTATTTTGTGGGAAAACATTAAATCTCTCATCAGTTGGTCATAAATAGAATTTCAGCAGTGCAAAGCAAGTTTTTCTTTTTTATTAAATAAAGGTTTTAATACTTAAATTTAAGTGAGAGATTGAAAGAGATTAATGTCTATTATAACAGGAGTTAAAGTGTTTTTTTACATGGTTAAAGCAAGATTTGTTTTATTCTTTTAGTGGTAAAAATTGTGTCTGAATTCCATTTATTATATAACATATTAACCAACTGTGGTGAGGTGGGTTTTTTTGGTAGCACGGGGGAATCTGTCTCTGTTGTGGGATTTGCAGAATCTAAGGTTTTTGCAGATGGGAGTGGGATAAATATAAAAGAAACAATGCAGGAGCAGGTGGGAGTAGATATTGCAGGGCAGGATGGGAGCGGGATTAAAAAAATAGTCCCATGTAGGGCTTTACATCAGATGAGTGAAGTTTTGGAACATCTTTCCAACGGGAGTAGTGGGGGACAAAAATCCTAACTTGTTTCAAGACTGAGCTTGATAAATTCATGGAGGGGATGGTATGATGCGATTGCCTACAATGGCATGTGGCCAATCCGCAACTGCTATTAGCAAATATCTCCAGCAGCACTAGATGGGGAGGGCTATGAGTTACTAGAGACAATTCTTTCCCAGGTGTCTAGCTGGTAGATCTTGCTCACATGCTCAGGGCCTAACTGATCACCATATTTGGGCTTGGAAAGGAATTTTCAAGATTGGCAGAGACCCCGTTTGTTTGTTTTTTTGCCTTCCTCAGCAGCGTGCGGCCTGGTTCATCTGCTGGTTCGAACTAGAATAAATGGTGAATTCTCTGTAACATGAAGTTTTTAAATCATGATTTAAAGACTTCAGAAACTCAGCCAAAGGTTATGGGTTTATTAGAGGAGTGGGTGGGTGAGATTTTGTGGCCTGTGATGTACTGGAGGCCAGACTCGATGATCATGATGGTCCCTTTTGGCTTTAAAGTCTCCCAGACACTTGTTTTACTGCAAATTTTTAAGGCAGAGGACTGATTTACCAAAGTTGTTTTTCGAGTACGTTATTTTTTTAAGTTAAATTGGTAAAACATGGAAAATTTTTATAGTTTGGGAATTTTATTTTTTAGTCAAGTTGGGTTCCAAAAATGGTAGCCTTTTAAAGTTATTGAAGCTATTCCTTTCTCCCTGCACCCTACAATACTTTTTTACTTTAGAGCAAGTTCTTGTTGTGAAGTGTTGTGGTGCTGAATTGTCACTCATCGCTAGAGATAGTCCTTCCTGAACACAGCTGAGGTATGTTTGGCCTAAAAGTTGTGGGAAGACAATGCTATGCACCTTGTTAGGGTAAATGGAAGACTTCGTACCGCACTGCTGTCAACCTGGTACCTTTGAACAGATACTAAATTACTGAAGAACATAACCTGGCTTTTCTGAGTATGTCTGATTCTTAATACAATTTTTATATAGCATTTCTTCAGTTCTGATTACTCTATGTGAATACAAAAATAATGAGTGTGATGAAGAAAAAGTAGTCACATCAGTGTGAATGATACTTTAGAAATCCTCTAAAGGATATATGTCTGAAAATAATGCATACTGCAGTATTAGGTAGCTGTAATGGTTAGTTGTATGTGAAGAAAATTACAGAACATACACATTACAATATTCTCTTTAGTCTTTACCTTTACTTCAAACTATAGTGAAACACTAAACTTTTGATTTTGAATTTAGTGCTCTAGATATTCACTCTGGTTTGTCACTAGCCAGAGCTCGGACAACTTATGATGCAAGGGTCTTCCAATCCAGATCAGTTCTGACCTGCATAATTTGGTTATCCTAGTTCTGGGACAGTCTTGAGCATCAGAAGTTTCTAATTGGGGTCAATCCTACTAAATTGTGAAGTGGTTTGGTGATATGAACATACCAGGAGGACTAGATTGAGAGCACAAATTCAGCCTAGAAAGGATTTGAATTTGTGTTTACCCAGACAAAATTCACTAGCCTAATAGTGTCCATCTAGTTTCTCTTTTTCCTAATAAAAGCTTCTCTTTGCCATGTGACTTGTGTCAAGGTTCCTTCCCACTCTGAACTCTAGGGTACAGATACGGGGACCTGCATGAAAGACCCTCTAAGCTTACTCTTACCAGGTTATGTTAAAAACTTCCACAAGGTACAAACTTTGCCTTGTCCTTGAACCCTATGCTGCCACCACCAAGCGTGTTAAACAAAGAACAGGGAAAGAGCCCACTTGGAGACGTCTTCCCCCCAAAATGTTCCCCCAAGTCCTACACCCCCTTTCCTGGGGAAGGCTTGATTAAAAATCCTCACCAATCTGCATAGGTGAACACAGACCCAAACCCTTGGATCTTAAGAACAATAAAAAAGCAATCAGGATCTTAAAAGAAGAATTTTAATTAAAGAAAAAGTAAAAGAATCACCTCTGTAAAATCAGGATGCTAAATACCTTACAGGGTAATCAGATTCAAAACATAGAGAATCCCTCTAGGCAAAACCTTAAGTTACAAAAAGACACAAAAACAGGAATATACATTCCATTCAGTACAGCTTATTTACCAGCCATTTAAACAAAAGGAAATCTAACGCATTTCTAGCTAGGTTACTTACTAACAAGTTCTAATACTCCATTCCTGTTCTGTTCCTGGCAAAAGCATCACACAGACAGACAGACCCTTTGTTCCCCTCCCCCCCACCCGCCCTCCAGCTTTGAAAGTATCTTGTCTCGTCACTGGTCATTTTGGTCAGGTGCCAGCGAGGTTATTTTAGCTTCTTAACCCTTTACAGGTGAAAGGGTTTTGCCTCTGGCCAGGAGGGATTTTATAGTTCTGTATACAGAAAGGTAGTTACCCTTCCCTTTATATTTATGACAACTTGTTATAATACAATATAATGCACTCAGGCCACAGTATCAGAAAATATCCAAAATATCTACCCTGGAGGAAAATTCCTTCCCGACCCCAAATATGGTGATCAGCTAAGCCCTGAGCATGTGGGCAAGACTCACCAGCCAGACACCCAGGAAAGAATTCTCTGTAGTAACTCAGATCCCACCCCATCTAACATCCCATCACAGGCCATTGGGCATATCTACCTCTAGTAGTCAAAGATCAATTAATTGCCATCAATTAATTTTTCCATCTCTAACTTCCATGATCCAGTGCTGCAAACCATCTTAAGTGGAAACCATGCCAGTTTTCTGTTCTGTATCCTGTAATATAAACCTGCCTGAGATGAAGTACAGCAATGTGTGACCCTCGGTGCTGAATCAAGATGCATAACGATTTTTGAGATATTGCCTAAGCCCTGAAGGCATAAAACATGCACAACCATAGGCACAATGGCTCTGCAGTCAGTGGGGTTAGGGTTCAAACACTGGATGCCAACTTTCGGTGCCATTTTAGGCGAGTCTAACGTAAATCAATATTACAGGCAATATCACCTGGTACACCATATGTTGTGCATGGCAACAATCAAGTTGGCAGTGTACAGCAGCACGTGATGGGATGTGTGCCTTTTAGAGGGGAGCTTGCTATTATACTTTATACTACCTTTTAGTGGTCCCTATAGGAAGAGGCACAAAAAAAGCCAGACAGCTGTTCATTTTTTAGATTAAAACCTAGGGTTTCAAAGTTTCAGTTGAGAGGGTCTTTAAAAGGGACTCAGCTATTATCAGGAGAGAAAAAGATGGGTTTGCTGAAGTCAGGATGGAGAGCTCTAGGGATGCAAGATCTGTCTTGCTTATGTTTTGTTCAGTTTTTTTAAATCTTGTTTAGAGTTTGCAGACTACTAAACTGCATGAAGGGAATGTGGCCAGAGACTTTGCTGCTGTGTCGTTTTTTGGCTGAACAAAAGCTATGTAAATAACCTGAGAGGTGTTTTTGTTGTTGTTGCTCAGTCTGAGCATCTTGCACTGTGTGGTAGGGCCAACTTAACAAAGAATTGCCATACAACAGAATAAAAGTGTTCTCTAGGAACTGGTATACAAAGAACTACAGGAATCAGAGATAGAAAAAATCTATTTAGATCTAGTGTAGGATTGTTCCCTATAGTATACCAGCTGCTGAAAATTTGAAAATGTTTGAGGCAGTTTGCAATCTCAGATGCAAAGTACCTGGTAGAATCCCCTCCTGTACTTGTGCACACATGCTCAGTAACAGAGTTTTGAAGACATTCGACAATACACATCTCTAATGATCAGCCTATTTTTGGCCAATCCTCAGGTGAAACTATAGTATCATTATATATATATATACACAGTATTATTATAGTATCATTTTATGTATATATATATATATATATATATATATATATTTATACACACACACTTTTTTTGGTTGCTTTCGTTAATATGTTGAGTTCTTGCTCCACACAGACAATAAATGGAAGTGCAGAAAGTCTGTCTGTGGGGAAAGGTGAGTCCGACTGAATTGTGTAGTCAACAACTTCCTAACATTGTCAGTATTCTTATTTTATATCCAGTATTCTATACCCTACAGAATATATACCTCTCAGAATATAAAAATGAGAATGTTCAACACACTTGTCTATTGGGAAAAATGGATTGGCTTCCCAGCCCATAGGTTGCTTCCTTACTCTAGAGTTATTCCTAAGAGAGAACGAAGTCAGCACTGCAATGTATTCTGGGATGCCTGAGTAGAGTGAGAACTTGGCAATAAGAGCTCTACTTTGTCATCTCCTGCCAAAGAGAAAATTGATTAGAGAAATGAGAAGAACTTTTTATTTAAATGCTACCCAATTAAGTGAAGCTCAGCTTCTAAGGTAGGTCCTTATAAAATAAAACCCAACAAAATCTGTTCATATTCAACGGAAAAGTAATATAACACATAAGCATTAAAATATTGTAAATAAAAGAAATGTCATCCCTTGGTTAAAATACCTTAGACTGGTGTGTCCCAACAAGTGGGGTGTGAGCCAAAGCGGATTGCCCAGGGCTGACTGCTGGGTTGCTTCATAGCGGTGAGGAACAATCAATCTGTATGAATCCTAGGAGCCAGCTAGAGTGAAAAAAGATATTTTGCTCATTCCTTCCTCCCTGTTGCATTCTGCCATCTCCTCTACCGCCTTATGCCTGAACAGAGCACAGTGTTAATGTGCCTATTGGAGCCTGCACAGACTGAAATAATATTGCAGAGAAGTTTGAACTGCTCCAGCCATCTCAGTATGTTAAAGCTGAAACCTATAGATTACACTTTAACTAAATGTACCTTAAGACTTAAAACTAAAGATGTCAGTAATGTTAATGACTATATTTCACTGCTGATTCTTTTATCAGACACATCCTACACATGTGCTTATCCCACATCACAAACTGGTAGGGAATGTAATATCAAAATAAACAACACGGGGGTCAAAGGCACTGAGTGTAGTATTAATTTTCTTATTTAATTCAGGAAAAACCTACTTTTTAAAATGTAAATGAAGATGCCACAGAGTCTCGTCTGCTGCACCAAAGTGCCCCTGTAGTGAAGGACTCTGCCACAGAATTTTAAATCCAGCTTGCTCCGAAGTATGCAGGTTCTTCCTGAAAACTGAGTTCCTACAAAATATGAGTTCATGTTTTTAGAAATATTTTGTGAATCACCTGGATGTATCTAACCTGAGTGTCTATGACCCCATTCCCACAAGGTGATCTGTATGGTGTTCCCCATGAGATCCACCTCCGCAGATTAGCTTGCAAGGCTAGGGTCCCTGTCATCATATTTCCATAACCTATGTCTGTTTTCACCCTAACCTTGTGTTGGTTAAAATCTCCCTTGTCTATGCATTCACCATTTAGACTGTGAACTCTTTTAGGTAGGAATCTGTCTTCTCTTTGTCTTCTGAGAAAAGCCTCTTACGATTGTGGGTGTTATAAAAATAACTGGAGCTGCATTCCTTGTGCCTTAACTTTCATCACCAGAATGCCAGGATAACTGCTTCCTATGTGATTAATTTCCTCTTTAAAAATATTTGACACTTTAAACACTTATTTTAGCTGTTTTTACTCTTTTTTGTAACTAGATGTAACTAGAATATATTTTTCGTTACACTGCACCTCTCCTTTAATTGACTTTCTGTTCCATGCATAAAATGTTTCACATCTTGTCTCTTAGTCCCAGGAAACCAATGCTGTTGCATTTTCTGAAGGGTGTTCTTTAATTTTAGCCAGTAGGCTCCTTCAGATGCAACCTCTCAGATTCAGTAGAAAACTATTATGCAGTTAAAATGATTAAGTAGGATTTCTTGTTTCTCTTCCAGGTATTAAAAAGCTTAAAACGCTTCTTGCTGTGTCATTTCTGGAGCTATCATAATATGTCCCTGACTGAGACACAGGGTTTGTGTAGGTCCTGAAATATACTTTGTAAATCTGAGATTCATAAGCTTGATTTATTAAAATTAGATCATTTATTTTAACCACAAAATTAAGGGCACCATTTCTGTGGGATAGTCTATTTTGCACAGCTACCATGCAGGCAGTTTTCTTTTTCCAGGGGATTTAAGGTGGGTGGTTGTTAACATTGATAGCCCCACACCACACAAAACAACACACCGTGTTCTGGCTGGGTCCCAGCTTGCAAGCAGCAGGTGTTAGGCTTGAAAACCTTGAAAGACCTTGTCTATAAAAAACTGATGCTGCAGGATATTCTTTTGGCAATTCAAACTGCAATTGCATCAGTTTTTTTATATACAAGGCCATTCTGGAGCACTTGAGAACTGAAGATCATAAGGAAGTGCAAATATCAAGGGTACATGTACCTTCTTTATTGAGTGTTGGGAACAATTTGAGGTGTCTCATTTAAGGCAGTTTACACATGGAAGCCCAGGTACAGGACTTTGTGCCTCCACCTCCATGCATGCCCCTGCCAGTCAAAGCACTTCAGCTCATTCTTAACTGTAACCATATGAGTTGTCCCACCTTGTTGAATTGTGGCCTATTTCTATTTTTCTCCTCTTGTTTCCCCACCTTCTTGTGTTCCCTAATTTCCATGCAGGTGCCTCTCCCTTTCCTAGATCCTGTCTACTCCATTCTTGCTAAAAATAAATTTCTGGATGCTATTATCTGCTTCATTCCATAGTCAAGCATGCCATCTCTGCCTGTATCCCTGATGCACAACACCATAGCGTAGAGGAATCTGCATTATAGGCAGGGCTTGGACTTGATCTGCTGTAAAAGATCCCTGTCAACAGTCTGGTCCAGTCCCTATTTCTGAACGGACCACCAGTCTATTCTGTGGGGATCCATCTGCTGAATCCAACATGCTGCTAAACTCCCTGTGTCTAGGTAGTGCCTCATGACTATTCCTAGCATTGGGTCCCTTGTTTATGTACTGCCAGGAACCACAAGCTACTTTTGATTGCTGAGAAATCAGTGGGAACAAAACAGTATGTTTTCTCTATTTAATCAGAAAGATATTTTAAGATGGTTTCACTTTTATCTCTGGATAGATAGTCAAGGATTTAACTATTCAGCCGGACTAGTGCAGTGCTAGAATAGAGCTGTATTGTTTCTAGTTGAAACAATACCAGTTTGTTTCTGATGAGTACTCATGATTATATACTACATCGTTTCATAAAAGCATAGTAGCTAAAGCAGACAAATGCAAATATTCACTGCTTGCATTCAATACTACTTGCTCCATTTTTGCCTTACTGAAGACACTGCTTAGGTGGAACTCTGGAACTAGGACAGTTGTCTTGTTTTTGTACAGGGGGAACTTGCTGCTTTAGAAGGTTGAAACTTTGTCTCTAGTTTTAGCTGTCAATTCACACAGTTGTGTATGGTAGGCTATCAGGCAAACCTGAGACAGCCTCTAGATACAGATTCCTATATGATCCCAATGTGTTGCAGTATGAAAAGGACAACTTAATGACTGTGCAATGTATTAGCAAGAAAAAAGTTTCTAAAATTACTATATAAAGGGAATTCATAGGAACCTATTCCCTATCACCCATGTCTGTATAGAAGATGCGGCGAAACCCATGGTGCTGTTGCCTTACATGAACTGGGGGAACCTGAAACTGATCCTGAGCCAGTACAAGTTAGTAGAGGCCAACGCTCCTCAGGCAATTTCCCAGCAGGATCTTGTTCATATGGCTATTCATATTGCCCGTGGAATGAACTATTTAGCCAGAAGGGAGGTCACTCACAAAGACCTGGCTACTAGAGACTGGGTCATTGATGATTCACTTCAGGTTAAGATTACTGACAATGCGCTATCCCGAGACCTATTTCCCATGGATTATCATTATCTGGGAGATAATGAAAGCAGGTCAGTGTGGTGGATGGCTCCTCAAAGCTTTGTTAACAATGAATTTTCCAGTGCTAGTGATGTGTGGGCATTTGGAGTAACACTGTGGGAGTGGATGACTTTGGGGAACATTCCGTATGTGGATATTGACCCTTTTGAGATGGCTGCATAGCTAAAGGATGGCTACAGAGTGGATACTGAATTTAAAAGAGTATTCAAAGTTGACAGTGCTTTGTTTTTGGCACTGCTCGTATTTCAAGTAGAAAAGCTACAGACTGAGTTTTCAGGCAAAAATTCAAAAAGTTCCTCAGTGACTTAGGAGCCTAAGTCTCAGTTTCAAAAGTTATATTGGCACTTAGGAGCTCGGCAACTCACGTAGGCTGCTAAGGTGGTTATATTGCTTTTGAAAATGGGCGTTAGGATCCTAAGTCACTTAGACACTTTGGAAAATTTTACCTCAATTCTCTTTACTGCCAAGAAATAGAACACAATGTAACCATGAAAAAAAGAATTAAAGAACAGTAAGTTGTGAACAAACTATTCTGAATACTATTACTGTATTTATTAATTATTATTATGTTATTATTTTATATTATGGTAGCACATAGAAGCCTTCAACCAGTCTCATTGTGCTAGGCACTGCACACAGACATAATAAACAGAGAGTCCCTGGCTCAATGAGTTTACAGTCTAGTGGCACCATATGATGAGACAATAACAGATGGATAAACAAATAAATTGAGGGAGGATAAGGTAACTAGAGAAACAATCCTAACTAGCTCAATAAGTGGAAGTGTCAGCACACCAATGGCCTAGCTACTGTTGAGTGGTTTATAGGCAGTGCAGCAGAGGTGAGTTTTAAGTCAGAATTTGAATTATGGTAACACAGAAAAAATAATTTAGTCTACTAATCTGATCACATTTTACAATTTATTTTACAGTAGTAAAGTTAAGTCCGGGAACCTTCCTGTTAAAATCTTGTAAACCATCTCAAGAGGCTGAATGGAATAAATTGGAGTCAGTGATGATAAAAGTACAGATTATACAGAATTTCCATGATTCTAACTTTTTCAGGCTAAAGGAAAGTGATACAGCACCGCTAGAGATACACAGACTTAATTACACCACGGGATAAGTAGGGCTGCGCCAATGAAGGAAAAAGTTGACAGGAAAAAAAAATTGTAAGTAAAGATGGCAGTGTCATGCCAAACTTGTGACAAATGAAATGACTATGCTTTCACTGTTATTACAGCAAGGCAGCAGTCAAGGGGAAAGGCAGAAGACTGACAAAATAAAATGGAAAACAGAATCAAAGATAAATAGGCATTGGCAATAAATATCTTGCAATTTGTATATTAAGGGTGAAATTCTGGCCCCAGTGAAATCAACAGAAGTTTTATACTATTATTTTAGGTCAGTGATTCCCATATTGTCAGCCATTGCTCCCTTGGGGAGCCACAAATGGTTCATGGGGGAGCCCCTGTTGTTTGGGAATAAAAAAAGTCCTGTCTAAAGAAACAATTGCTCCTCACAGAGCCATAGGAGCATCTTATATTGTAGCCATGCAAAGTGCAGAATGCAAACAGGCATGTACCATAGCAAGACCCTTCTACTTCCAGCAATAGTAGATGTATAGAATTATGATTAGCGAGCACATAGCCATGAAAACCATTCCTATGTCACATAATGCCATCTGTCAATGCACTGATGGATGACCTTGCAGAAAATGTCCAGGATAGACCAAGCTGATAGACCAAGAAAAGAAGAGTCAATATTTTGCACTGCACCTTGATGAATCCACACACATAGCCAATATGGCTAAGCTTCTATGTTATGAGAGATTTGTCACAGCAGGTCCAATAGTTGAAGAACTTCTATTTTGCAAAGAAATCCCAACTCAAACAACCACTGAGCAAATATTCAAGATCCAATTCATAGCAGAGGAAAGTCTCAATTGGGCTATATAAGTGGGGTTTTGCACTGACGAGGCAGCAGCTATGCCCAGAAAGACCAGTGGAGGTTCAGCACAAATAAAGTGGCATCAGCAGCAGTCTGGATACACAGCATAATTCAATGCCAAGCTTTGGCATCAAAAAAGTTGCAACCTGAAGTACATGAGGCCCTTAAAATTGTTATTAAAATGGTTAATTTTGTACAATCCCAGGCAATACACACACATTGTTTTAGTATGCCGTGTGACTAGATGAGCTCTGAGCCCACTCACAGGGAGGTCTGGTGGTGGGGATGTGGGAAAGTGTTACAACCCTCTTTGAATTGCATAATGAAATGAGGATTTCTCCCTTGGGAAAACAGACCTTCCAGATTACACATGTAATGTGGACTTCTTGACTTACGTAATGGACGTATTTGGCGAATTGAATGCACTGAACCTAACACTGCAAGGTAGAAGTACAAATATACCAGATTTAAAAGAGAAGAGCAAGGGATTCATGAAGAAACGTTGTCTTTGGTGATATCACATTGAAAAGGGAATTATTGAGATGTTTCCAATGTTATCAGACTTTTTAAAAGAACAAAGTGAAAGTAATCAAAATGTCATTAAAGACCAAAAATTAACTAATTTTTCTGTCTTGTATTCCCATTTTGATTAATATTTTCTTGGCGTTGAACATTAATCTCCGGATACTGACTGGATTCTGAACCCATTCTCGGTAATTGTTGACTCCATTCCAACATTAAGTATCCTGGCTCAAGAAAGTCTCTTAGAATTATCAAGTAATCATACACTGAAGACCAAGTTTTCAAATCTAGCAAACCAGGAATTCTGGATTTTTGTTAGAGTAGAATACAGAGAGCTCAGTGATGAAGCTATGAAAATGCTGCTTCTGTGAATCTGGATTTTCAGCAATGATTTCGGTGAAAATTAAACAGAGAAATAGCTTAAACTTGGAAACTGACTTATGTCTGGTGCTATCAGAGATTCAACCAATCATTGTGCAACTATGAAGTTTGAACCAGGCCCATCCTTGTTGGTAAAATCTTAGGCTGTGTCCAAACATGCCACAAATCCATATTTTCAAATTGTAGTTTGAAAAAACCTGGATTAGACTGGCTTTTATCATTAAGCATACATCATATAGTTGAAAAAAGTCACAAAACTGTCTAAACTTTAGTGTGCCTCTTGACTCTAGTCTCTTGAACTATTGAATCTGGTTTCCTGAGTCAGTAAAAATATTGTATTTTGTTCTGAGGACCCAAAATATCTCTAAGTACTAAAAGGTTTGGGAACCATGGTTCTAGGTAACTTTGTGGTCAGTAGGGCAGACACATTAAAAAGAGAGATGTCGAAGACTATATTGGATGCTTTGAACCATATCCCCAGTTCTGAAATGTAGGGAACTATGTGGATTTATATCAACTGGAGATATTATTATTTATTATTTATATTACTGTAACACCGAGGAGCCTTAGTCATGGACCAGGACCTCATTGTGCTAGACTGTGTACAAACACAGAACGCAAAACGATGATGCCTGACCCAAAGAGCTTACAATCTATGTCCGACAGCTGGAGACAGACAGACAGACAGATGTGGAAGGACAAGGAAACAAGGAAACAATACTGGTCTGCATCACAGGCCATGGTCTTTGCACACTGACAGCCTAAAACAGTCAGGTTTTTTGTAGGCATCACAGCAAAGGAGAGTTTTGAGGAGGGATTTGAAGGTGGATAATCATGGGGCTTTGCGGAGGTTTACGGAGAGCTCCTTCCAAGCATGAAGGGCAGCACTGGAGAAAGCACAAAGGTGTTTGTTTTAAAATTTAACAAGTGCATAATGGAGACTGGCATCTCTTGTCCCTTTGTGACTAAAAACATCTTCAAGTTGTACCCTTTTGACCAAGGGAGAAATCTCTTGATGTGGTCATCAACTGCAGTGTACCATAGGTATGACATTGATAGTGTTAATGTATCCTCGTATTTTACAGATGAACAGACCTTATATATAAGAAATAATGATGTACTGTAACCTGAAAAGTTTTCAGTGACAATAAAAAGTGCAGAAAACATTTTGCCTCTATCACATTAGAAAGGTCAGTCTTGGTAAAACTGCTTAAAAACATGTGTATTGCTCTGTACAGTGTTACTGCAATATGAAAGAACCACAACACTTCATGGATAGTCCCATAAAAGTGTATTGATCTTCTGCTTTAACACATCACATACACACTAGGAAGTATGTTCCCATTTCCAGGTGCAGGGATTTATGATCAAAACCCTTTCACATTGAAGTGAAACTATGCTGCACCCCTAAGTGTGGTCTGAATGTAGTACAGCAAAATTTCCAAGAGCAAAAGGACTATTTGTATAGTACTATTATTGTATAACTAAATTAGTATAACAGATCTTTTTGGCATGTTGCTTAAAATAGTTTATCTTTTTACACTAACATTTAAACAGTGATCAATACCAGGTTCACTCGTTACTGTTAACTGATGTAGAATGCGCTAATGTACACAAGGCCGTGTTGTCCAGATCCAATCCAACAGTGAATTCTGAATTTTGTTTACTCGATATATTTACAATCTGAACTATAGCTATTTTAAAAAGGGACAAAAAAGGTGGACCTGGGGAATTATAGACCAATCCGCCTAACTTTGCTACCTAGAGAGAGACTGGAACAAATTGCTAAACAGTCAGTTTGTAAGTATCTAGAGGATAATAAGGTGATAAGTAATAGTCAACATGCATTTGTTCAGAACAAATAATTCGAAACCAATCTAATTTCCTTGTTTGACAGGGTAACTGGCTTAGTGGACAGGGGGAAGCAGTAGACATGATATAGCTTGACTTTAGTAAGGTTTGACACAGTTCCACATATGTAGTGTAGTTGTACCTGTGTCAATCCCAGGATATTAGAGAGACAAGGTGGGTGAGGTAATGTCTGTTATTGGACCAAGTTCTGTTGATGAGATTCCCACATGACATTCTCAAAAGCAAACTAAGGAAATATGGTCTAGATGAAATTACTATAAGGTGGGTGCACAACTGGTTGAAAAACTCTCCTCAAAGAGTAGTTATCAATGGTTCAGTGTCAGACTTGGAGGACACATCAAGTGAGGTCCCACAGTCATTTTCATTAATGACTTGGATGTTAGAGTAGAGAGTATGCTTATAAAATTTGTGAATGACACCAACTTGGGAGGGGTTGCAAGCACTTTGGAGGACAGGATTAAAATTCAAAATGATCTTGATAAATTGGAGAATTGGTCTGAGATCAATAAGTTGAAATTCAATAAAGACAAGTGCAAAGTACTTCACCGAGGAAGGAAAAATCAAATGCACAACTTCAAAATGGGAAATAACTGGCTAGGCAGTAGTACTGCAGAAAAGAATCTGGGGGTTATGGTGGACCACAAATTGAATGTGAATCAATAGCATGATGTTGCAAAAAAGGCAAATGTCATTCTGGAATGTATTCATAGGAGTGTCGTATGTAAGATATGGGAGGTAATTGTTCTGCTCTACTTAGCACTGGTGAGGCGTCAGCAGGAGCACTGCGTCCAGTTTTGGGCACCACACTGTAAGAAAGATATGGACAAATTCAAGAGACAGTCCAGAGGAGAGCAACAAAAACGATAAAAGATTTAGAAAACATGACCTATGAGGATAGGTTGAAAGAACTGGGCATGTTTAGTCTGAAGAAGAGAAGGCTGAGGGGAGACCTAATAACAGTCTTCAAATATGTAAAGAGGACTGTGAAAATTGCTTACCATGTCTTCCAATGGTGGGACAAGATGATTAGTTTGCAGCAACGGAGATTTAGGTTAGATATTAGGAAAAACTTTCTAACTGTAAGGGTAATTAAGCTCTTGAGTAGGCTTCCAAGGGAGCTTGTGGAATCCCCGTAATTGGTGGTTTTTAATAATAGGTTAGACAAACACCTGTCAGGGACGGTCTAGGTCTACTCAGTGCAGGGGGCTGGGTTAGGTGACCTTTTGAGGTCCCTTCCAGCCCTACATTTCTGTGATTCTATATGTATGCCCTAACCCCATAAATATAATATTAAGTCACAGTAGTTTATATGTCTTCTGAGCACTGTCAGTAAGCATATATACAATTTACAGATACTGGACCTGATTCTTCTCTCTCACCAATTTTTACACTAGTGTAACTCTGATTTACACCAGTATTAGGCAAGAAGACAATCCTGCCCCTTATCTTCATTTAAGGGCCTTCCATTTCTTATTTTAAAAATGTGATGATTGGAGTTAATAATTAAGCACTGTGTAAGAGCTAGACACTATTATTTCTATGTGTTACTATTTAATAATAATAGTATGCCACCTCTTTTAAAATATGCTAGTCTCTTTGGGGGATGGGAGGTAAGGGAAGAGGAGGTTAAGGTTTCCTGGGAGTCCCTGTTCCTATACTGGGGTTAAACCACTTCTCTCTGATATAGAGTTGGGGAGAGGTGTGGCCTTACAATCCACTGGAGTTCTGATCTCAGCTCCAACCCAGAGCAGTAGCCACAATCACCCTGACTTCTCACTGTGGCGCTGTGAGAGGGGAGGAGAGCTGTGCCTGTACACAACCTGTCTTTCAGTAGCATGGGGGAAGAGATCCCTTGCCTTGAGGCTGGGCGCAGAAAGCCTGCAGCTCTGCTTTCAACCCCTGGTGCTCCATATTACAAACACCTAGTCTTGTTGTCTGAGCGGTCAGTATGCAGCTGCTCACAGGAGCGGGTGCTTGTGAAATGAAACACCACGATGGGGAAAGCATACTAGAGTTAAGTTATGAATAGGCATCCAAACTTTTGGCTACACATCTGAATTTTCAGACCTTTGGGATCTGCCACGGCTATTTTTAAAGCAAATCAAAATTAAAACCTTTAAAGACATATAGTTGCAGTCCTGGGCTTCCTAACAGCTACTACTTAAGCAACTGACCTTTGAAAGTAGCAAGTTGAACATGCTGGCTCTGAGGACTTGTCTATATGGAGAGAAATTGACTGGCATAGCTATTCTAGAATAGTTCTAATTTTATTAATTTTCTATTCCAGAATAATTCCCCAGTGTGTGTTGGAATAAAAGTGATTTTATTCTGGAATAATTACTTAACTTTGTATTATTCTGGAATAAAGTCACTGGAAGAATGTCCACATGGAGAGCTATTCCAGAATAAGTACATGGAATAGCTAAGTTCACAATACCTGTGCTTAGGCCTTGGGTAGTTAAAACATTCACTTCAATATTGTACTCTTTGTTGGTTTTTGAAACACCAATTACCAATATAATGATCACTTATAAAATTTGTTCTGCTTTAAGTGAATGTTATAGAATACACCCTTAATTTATATTTCATAAAACAGTTTAATAAGTTTTAAAATAGCATTATTTCTTGGTGTTTAAAAATAAAATAAATACTGGTATGGGTCTGCACTAGAAACTGCTACACAGGGACTTTTTTGTGATAAGATAAATCTCAGTGAGATGACACTGCAGGATCTGGGAATTTTTTGTGAAAACGTAAATTTCACAATAATTGTGCTCATTCATTTCCATTGACAGAGCTGATGTGTTTGAGAAATACATTTTCAGTAATTACCTGTATTACATATATAATAGTATAAATCTAGATATGGATAACTTATATGGATAATTATTGTATAATATTTAATTCTGAATTTGTGGTTATCATATTGAAGATTTAATAACCTTATCATACAATTAAAGATATTTAATTATTACATTTTCTATCCTCTATGAATGTTCTTAATTAACTGGAATTTATTTGACATAAAATTACTCTGGGACATATTTTACCAGCATTTTAAAACAGACTTCTCCACTGATATAAGTGGGAATCTCTCCTTAACAACTGATGGGATGATGTGGCTCTGTTTTTTAAAACTATGGACTGAATCTTGCTTTCCTTACTCGCAGATAGTTCCATGGAGTCAATGTGAACAGTAGTTGGGAAACTAAATGTAAAGTGTTCATGTAATATGTGTTTTTCTGCATACAGAGAAAGGGTTACATTTTTAATTCTAATTGTTTCATCTAGTTAGGGTGATCCAAAACTCATTGAAGTCAATAAGGGTCTTATTATTGACTTCAGTGGGCTTTGGATCAAGCGCTCGATGCCTTGAGGTCCAACTGTGGAGTCCTGACACAATAAAATTCCAGTAGACATCAAGGACTGAAGAAATTGGTCCTTTATGTTTGAGATTTACTCTAAGGATAAAATACTGGCCTCATTAAAGTCAACGGCAAAACTCCAACTGACCAAAGTGAGCCTTTCTCTTTTTCACTGTTTACATCTAATAAGTGGCTTTATCTTTGTGAATCTACTGCATAATGTATGTTAACATCATTGTTTATGTTTCATGAATATTGACAAGTATCTTTTTTAAACTTGCAGCACGTAGTGTCAGCAATAAATGCAGGAATCATACCTTTAAGAAACACATCTCAAATCAGTCACTGGGACTTGGGAAGTTCCTTCTTCTTCGCTGGCACTGTTATTACCACCATAGGTAGGACACAACTTTTTATATTTTTACAGTACATGAGCTGTAATTTAATTTTAAATATGTGTGTGCGTGGGTGGCAGTGGGGATTAATAGTAACTATGGCAGTTTTGTGAGGACAAAGTATATTTGAATTTAGTAGCTGTGTTATCAAAATAGCTCAATATTAGACATTTTAAATCAAATATGTGCATTAAGCCATTGAGATATTCAGAGCTGCAAATCTCTACAATCAAGCATTTTTTTGTTGTCCTTTATAAATTCCAAGAGAGATGAAAAATCTCTAGGGATTCAATTTAACCTTACTAAGGGCTGGTCTTCACTACGGGGAGATTGACACTGCTGCAGTCGATGTAGCAGGGATCAATCGAGCGGGACTAGTGAAGAACCACTAAATCAATGGCAGAGTGCTCTCTGGTTGACCCTGGTACTCCAGCTCTCCAAGAATAGTAAGGGAAGTACACCGGAGAGCATCTCCCATCAATGCAGTGCAGTGAAGAAACCGGGGTAAGTCAACCTAAGCTACGTCGACTGCAGCTACGTTATTCACATAGCTGGAGTACCGTAACTTAGGTTGACTTACCCCTGTAGTGAAGACAAGCCCTAAGTTCATTATAAAAATGGTTTTGATAGTCAGACTAGCATGCAACAGCTTGGTTTGCTTTTCAGCAAGTTCTTGTTGGGGTCAGTGAAGCTCAGAGCTTCCAGATGATTTGTCTGTGGTCACATGCTTAGTCAGCAGTTGGCATCCTAGACTCTTTCAAACTCTTAAGAGCCATTGCTCTGCTGTGCAGGTGTAAATAAAAACAATATTTGACTTTTTAAGTCCTTTGTTCTGACCTCAAGACAATGCAGCTTCCTTATAGCCTAGATATTAATTTATGTATGGGCAGTCCTTTTTGTTCTCCTGTTTATTTTAAATTATGGGATAAGTCCACAGGGGATAGAATTGGCACCCATAACATATTTATTAATTCAAAGAAAAAATAAAATTATAAATGCAGCATGTAGGCAATTATGCAGATCATTTTAGCACTGTTAACATTTTTATTGTAATGTAATCTTTACATACATTTCTTCCAGGAAAAGGATGCTCTCTTCAATTGTGTTTAATATGGTGACTTGAGTTCCTTTTTTATATGGGTGCATTTTATACTCTATTTATTATCTGTAAGTTTATATCTGTGCATATACATGAGTGTGTATATGTGCATTTATATAATAATGTGTGTGTATGTATGTAATGTTTTGGCAAGTCATAAACAACCAAAACAATCAGCATATAGGATGAAATCCTGGCCCCATTGAAGTCAATGGCAAAATTCATATTCTATTCAATGAGTCCAGGATTTCACCTATAGTGAAACATAAAATAAATGATCAAAATATAAATGTCAATCTAATGCATACCAACAAAATCAAGGGAATTCAGAAGCAAGGCTATGATATTGGTTTGAGTCATCCTTCTTTATCTAATATCAATAGGCTTTTTTGCCTCAAATTAATTTCACTTTAATGGTGTAATATGTATTAGAATTGGTCAAGAACTTATTCTAGTTCATTATGGTTTTGTTTCTAAATTCCTCATTTCTTCCTATTATTTTGAATATTTTAAACAATAGGAAGAAATAAGGCATTTAGTTCCAAATAAACCGGCATGCACAGTCCTGAATAGAACTGAGTGAAATCGAAATATCCTTCCTGCAGGACATTCTGATATTTCAACCGTTTGTTTGTGACCCAAATCAGGACAAAGAATTGAAATATCAAAAACTTTTGTGGAATGACACATTTAAAAAAAAAGATTTGGAAATGGTGAAATATTTCATTTTGGCATTTGCTATCAAAACAAAATATTTCGGTTTTTCTGAAACTAAATGTGTTTTGTTTCAGTTTGTTGAACTGTCCCAAAATGTTTCATCTAGAGTCAATTCTATAATAAACTGCATTCCTCTATGGTGGCACATAGAAGTTGTAATTCAGGTTCCATGCCCCAATTCTTTCCTAGGGCCATACTCTCAGGCCAGGTGACCTTTCAAGCAGCCATATGACTTCCTTGATGTACCATCCTGCTTAGGCCCAGAGGAGAAGTACTCTGGACAGCAAGCCTGGTCCATAGAAAAGAATGGGGGTATTAGGTCTCAGAATTACATCTCCCATGAGGCAATGTGCCACAACAGGAAAATGCAGTTTAATGCTGAACTAACTTCAAGTGCAACATTTTGGATCAGTTCAATAAGCCAAAATAATTAGATTTGGGTTGAAATGACCCCAAATTAAACATTTTGTATCACTTTTCCTGACAGAAAATCAAAACATTTTGGCAAAATCAAAATAATCCTTCAGACATTTCAAATGTGCAGAAACTGCATTTTCCACTGATGGAAAATTCCTGACCAGCTCTTGTCCTGCGCAAGAGCTTATATTTGCTTCTAAGTAATACAGGCACTACATTAAGAACTGTTTGTTCTTTTGTTTTCTAATCCTTCCTAGATTAATAAACTACATACTAAACTGAATTAGGCAATAGAAATGATCCTCACTTCTAAAATGTACTGGTTACCCCCACATAGGCTTTACATTGTAACCTATTTGACACCGCATCATCCCATCGTGACACAGAGGATTGACACTGTGGGATTGACACTGCTGCAATCCATGCAGTGGGGGGTTGATTTAGCAGGTCTAGTGAAGACCCACTAAATTGATGGCAGAGAGCTCTCTGGTCGACTCCGGTACTACACTGGAATGAGAGGAGTAAGGTAAGTCGACGGGGGAGTGTCTCCTGTCAATGCAGCACAGTGTAGACACCGCAGTATGTCAGCCTAAGCTATGTCGACTCCAGCTACATTGTTCATGTAGCTGGAGCAGCGTAACTTAGGACAACTTATCCCAGTAGTGTAGACAAGGCAAGGGATGCAAATTGATGATGGTGCAGAGGGCTTGTGATGTGCTGGAAATTTGGCTGCCATGAAAACCCTGAGAGAAGTGATGAAATCAGAACTAGTGTCATTTTTTGCTGCAGTTTTGTTGGTCCTGCAAAAAAAAAGTATTCTCAGTGTGTGATTTGACTCCTTATAGCATGATGACATGTCATCAAGTGATACTAAGTCCTGATATTACAGAGCCTGAAATACATTTAGGAATTTCTGTCCTAAATGTATTTCAGGCTCCGTAATATCAGGACTCAGTATCACTTGATGAAACTGAGGCATTCCTGCCAATTTTGGGACAGATGGCAGTTACCAAACTTGATATTTTAAATGCTCATGAGACTGAAAATGCAGGCCATGGACATCCCCAAAGAGTTTTCAGGTGACTCAACCAAACATTACAGATAGTCTATGCAGAATTCCAGAGGGAACTTTATAATTATTTTCTTATATTTGTTCATTCTTTAATAACAAGCAATACCTCAGCCATGTACTTGAATACATGAAAAAGGTATTACTACCATTTACAGAAAATTATAGCTATTAAGTATAACAGCTGACAGCACATTCCTTGATTTTCTTAATTGCTCATCTATATAGATCTTTATCGAATCATTTCTACCACTTATCACTGTAGCATCTAGGCATCTCAGAATTCTTAAGGCAACTGAAAGGTTTGCCTCTATAGAACTTTTGTTTTAATCTTCTCCCAGGAATACAATTCCTGTTATATATTTATCCATCACTGTCAAGTAGACTGGCTACCACTTACCTGGAGGGATTGACAAACCTATAATTAGGGATTCATCATGGTGTTTGAACCTTTTTCTCTGCCACATAAGCAGAGGGACTAACAGGGAAAAGAGTTTTCAATTGGGTAAATTCAAATACTGTAGTGATGGAGCAACATGAGTACATAGGTAGACAGAGCTGTTCAAACCATTCCGATTTTGACAGACTTTCTAGATGCTGTTGATGCATATGGTTTCACATTCTTTGAATTTCATCTGGAGTTTCAGATTCACTCAAACCCAGAAAGATGTGGGCAAAGCAAGCACAAGCTATCAGCATTCATTATAGCTCTGTGCATTGCAGCTGGGTTCCTGGGGCGATATTTTTTTCAAACCCAGAAGTCAAGCTAGTGATTCCTTGAAATTCTCATTTGAGGTATGCAGTTAGGTGAGAGAGGTTGGACTGAGAGGAGAAGAAAGCAGCAGCAGCGAAATCTCACTAATGGCTCTCTGACTGGGGTATCCAAAATTACTGAATTAGTAACCAGTAAACAAAAAGCAAAGATAACACACCAGTATTTATTTGAAGGATCAGGGTTTAACACTTTTAATTTTAATTACATTTCAATTTTAGGGTTTTTTTAAAAAAATTGGTGACTTTGCCTTGTAAAAAAGTGTGAGAAGAGGAGTAGGATGATGCAGATGCCATGGCCCCAGGTGGTCTCTGCTGTATCCCTTTGAGCAGAGAAAGATTTTGAATGTAGGAACCCTTTATGTTGGTTGTGTCTGACTGCAACAGCAGTGTGGCAGGGGCTGGTGGAGTCTCATTGAGGGAAACACAGCTCTTTGATAACAGCTCAGCATCACCCAAGGCTAGTGAGTGAAGGGTCCTATTGCCAACAGCAGAAAGGTGAAGGGTGCAGAAATCCCTAGTGCAAAGCCAGCCGATAGTTGTAATCTCAGCTGCTGAGGGAGATGAGGGAGAAAATTGAGTGTGTCAGCCAGCAAGAATGGACCATAAAGGAGCCAGGGAGGGCATGGCTGAGAGATGGCTGATGTTCAGTGGCAAGTAGAGGGAATGTGACACAGGGAAGTATGTCAAAAGGAACTGGTCTTAGCTTTGTTCAGCAATGTGAGATCCTGGCCCAAGAAGGGACCTCAGAGTCTAACACTGGTGTTTCGTGCTTGCTGGGGGCAAGATTTTGTTACAGGTATGGCAAAGAAATAGGAAACAATAAGGCCACTCGGGATATATACACAGAATAGATGATGGCTGCCTGGAACTCATGTCTCCCTGTTTAGTTTCATATAGAAACTATGTCCCCCTGTTACCTCTTCACAAAGAGGTAAGCAATAGAGGGACATATCAAAAAGGGTGGTTGGATCACATGTTTAACCATAGTTCCCTGGGGAACTATGGATGATGAAAAATATAGGGTATCTTCCTTTTCCCCATTATAGCTATGCTATTAAGGTATTCCTGATCCAGGACCTTTGTACAAAATAAGTTAAGAAATACATCAAACTTGAGGTAGCGCTGCAGATAGGGGGGAAAAATGCTTTTTCACCATTACTTTCTGCTCTGGACAATCCTTGTTGCCTGTGCACATTCAGTTTTGCCTGCTCTTGGTAGGAAGCTGGAAGGAGAAGAACTAATAGGCCTGTCTCCATGAGAAGAACCCTTACATTTTAGATCCTAGGAAAATTCACTACTAGATACCAGGTGAGGAAAGGGGAACTCTCTCTCCAGAAGTCCAGTGTCAGACCTACATATAGAAAAGTAAAAAGAAACATGTTAGGTGAAAGTTTCAAGACCCTCTGCAGTCCCTTAAGCTCACTTGGCTTTTTTCCTTATGGCAGCTTTCTCATCACACAAATCCATCAGTAACAATGTTCATAATGAAAAAATGCCCGTAGACTCCAACAAATATCCCAGCTCCACCACAGCCAGCTGTAATAATGCCGCCTTTTCTCCCGTCTGTCGACAATGACTTCTTGAAGCATCAGAATTACACAAACAACAGGAATAATATTTAATAGCTGTAATTTTTTAAACCACCAGAGAATGTAACATTTTACACAGCAGTTGTGGGGTAGACTCTGGTGTCTCAAGGACTGGCTGCAGCTGCATTGCACACCTATTTTTAGGTCCTCCCATATGTAAGAATCTAATGGTTCCACAGAGCTTCACAGGTAACTTCTGAGCTCTGGAGTATACTTTTTAGGTGTATTGGTGCCCCAGCCAAAGATTTTTCTTGGCAACCTCTATAACCAAGTCAACAAAGCAGATTGTTCCATTTCTTTCTCCCCCTTATTCTCTCAGTCTTCTTTTCACTCTCTTTTCACCAGCCTCTACATTTCTCATCAACTTGGGTTCTGGCTGGCTTGCCATCTAGAGTTGTTATGTGCACCTGAAACTTGATGTCTTGGGTGAAAATGCATATCCCGTGCCTGAAGCCACCAAAGTTTGCACTGATCCCATCTATGACAATAATTAACTTAAATTTCCAATACACTGTAATACTAAGACGCTCATGCTTTTTGGCTCCAAATCCCTAGACTCTTATTACAGATATCAAGTGTTATCATAAAGCATAAAGAAATATGCATATTTTCCTGAAATAAAATGCAGAGATTTTTTTTTTATTTCTGTTTTAGGAAACAATTGCAAATAGCAAACAATTGTTGGCATTCTAGAAGGCGGATCACATTAGTCTACAGATCTGAACTAGCATTTGGCAGACAAAATTAAATTTTGTAATTTCACATTTGTAATTAGATGTCTGGTCTACATATGTTCAAATACAACTTCATCATGAAGACTGTTGCATGTAGCTCTGTGGAAGAATGTAACTCTGTGGATGATTGTATTTTTTGTGAAATCAGCACTTTTTAAACAACTCTTGTTATGAAGTTTATTGATTTGACTCAGTTATAAAATGGTCCTGCTAACTGTTCTTGCTAGCAGACTTTCACTGCAGCTGTAAGGAATATGTGTTAACTCAGTAACCAAAAGCACAAACATATTGTATAATGCCAAATAGTCATTGTAGACATCTGAGTTTGCAAATGACCTTTCTCCTTGGCTCAGCTGGACAAGGTAGTATCATGAACTCATCTCCATCAAGTTATTTTCTTTTTCATTTTTGGTGCTACCCAGCAGCAAAAGCATACAGTGTAGTTTTTAATGGCACCATATAATTGAAATGAAACAGATGAAGTAACATCTTCCCACCCACACTTATCTCCCCTCCAAACATCCACACAATTTAGAACAAGCCCTGGAACGAGGGGTCATTTATATTGTTCCCATAAACATTTGAGTGACCTGTCAAGGATCAGTATAAATGTTACATTTCAAAAGAGTACTGGTATTGGTTTACCTGGTTATAAATGCTGAGACTTCATAATTATCAAGAATATATAAAATAATTGGCCAAGAAATGTTCTGTTATATGATTTTTTTCCATCTTGGCATAGTTCAGACTTTTGCAATACAAGGCTATCACTTGAACAAAACTAGAATAAATGCACTAAATTTTGCTGATACAAATTCCTCTGGGACATTCCTCTACTTGAGTGCTACAGAAACTGGCTGTCAAAGATTAATAGGATGTTGCAATAACCTACTGTCAGAAAGCAACAAGTGTTAGCCTAATTAACTTCATACAAGGAATTGGTATATAGATATTTCTTAAAATAAAAAAGCAAACAAATGTAGATTCTATACAGCTGTGAACTCCACCTTACCAGACGCAATTGCAAAGGGAAATCTGAATATGATTAGGACTGTATGAGATGTTATCAGAAAAACACTCTACTACCTATCTTTGTGTGTCTGAAAATTTCTGCTGTTGAGGAACTCAGGGACTTTTGAAATGGAAAAATGCCAAGAACACTCTCTAGGCTTGTCTACTTTGAATTAACATATGCCACATCATGAGCCTAGTTCATCCCCCTTGTAAATCTCTTGATGTCAGTGGATTTCTAGTCAAATTCTTCTTTGGCTCTTCCTCAAGTTATTTAAATTTTTCTGCATTGTGATCTTTGCAGTATGTGACCGATGGGACTTTGCCAGCCAGAGAACCTTCCTCAGTTTTCTATCAAGGGTTCCAGTTAAGGCACCATCAAGCCACAGCAGTGAACCTTCCTTCTATTACTGGCTTGGAAATGCAAAGGGTTAAGTAGAAGTCATGGAGTTTCAGACAGGGATATGTTTCTGTGCGGAAGGGGAGAGTAACCTGTTGCAAATACTCATCGGGGTGGTGCAGGCAGAAGGTGGCAGAGAAGCAAATGGTGTTATGAATATGTGGTGATGACAGACATTTCATAGGTGGTTGCTAGGGGATGAGGGGTTTTAGGAGCCGGAACTAGAGTGGCCCTCCACCTCTTACTTTGCACACAATCCACTCCCCCCACCTCATTTCTGCTCTTTAGCAATGTATTTTTTCTATCTTCAAAAATATATGATTCTAACATAAAGAACTATTTGGTTTAAAGAAATCCCATCTACATGCCTTTAGCACTCAGTTTTTTCTTCAGTTTAATTTCTTGCATGCTTTCCCATCCACTCACCCCAGTTCTTGTATAAAACATTGTCTTCAATAGCTTTGTAGATACTATCTTCTCCATTCTCATTTTTATATGTCTGTTAGATCTCTGCTTCTATTCTGTTGAATTGTAAAGGGAGCTGGTAGTGTTGTCTATACTTAGGGTGCCCAACATTTCCCATTATAAGCTGCTATTTATGGTCGCTTATAACTTAACACAACTTTAACCATTTTGGCTGAAATTTTCCATGCTGGGTGTTAGTTTTGGGATGAGTATTTTTGAAAAGTTTCAGCAGAAATGGTTCAGCCATTTCTAAAAATAAGATTACAGAAAAATAAATTGTTTTGCCCACGTTAAAAAAAAACCTTTTAATTAATTCAAGGAAAAGCTCTAACACCTTCATACTTGAGAGCAGAGAATTGAAATTTGGCAGAGGAGGGGACTGTGTTGTTAGGGACAAGGAATCCATTTTGAAGAACTTGGAGGAGAGGAAGGTGATCAGGAAAAGTCAACATGGATTCACCAAGGGCAAGTCATGCCAGACCAACCTGATTGCCTTCTATGATGAGATAACTGGATCTGTGGATATGGGGAAAGTAGTGGACGTGATATACCTTGACTTTAGCAAAGCTTTTGATATAGTCTCCCACAGTATTCTTGCCAGCAAGTTAAAGAAGTATGGATTGGATGAATGGACTATAAGGTGGATAGAAATCTGGCTAGATTTTTGGGCTCAACAGGTAGTGATCAATGGCTCGATGTCTAGTTGGCAGCCAGTATCAAGTGGAGTGCCTCAGGGGTCGATCGGGGGGCTGGTTTTGTTCAACATCTTCATTAATGATCTAGATGATAGGATGGATTGCACCCTCAGCAAGTTATAGGATGGATTGCACCCTCAGCAAGTTAGCAAATGATACTAAGCTGGGGGGAGAAGTAGATATGCTGGAAGGTAGGGATAGGGTCCAGAGTGACCTAGACAAATTGGAGGATTGGGCCAAAAGAAATCTGATGAGGTTCAACAAGGACAAGTGCACTGCTACAGGCTGGGGTCCGACTGGCTAAGTGGCAGTTCTCCAGAAAAGGACCTGGAGATTATAGTGGACAAGAAGCTGGATATGGGTCAACAGTGTGCTTATGTTGCCAAGAAGGCTAACAGCATATTGGGCTGCATTAGTAGGAGCGTTGCCAGCAGATCAAGGGAAGTGATTATTCCCCTCTATTCAGCACTGGTGAGGCCACATCTGGAGTATGGCGTCCAGTTTTGGGCCCCCCACTACAGACAGGATGTGGACAAATTGGAGAGAGTCCAGCGGAGGGCAACGAAAATGATTAGGGGGCTGGGGCACATGACTTATGAGGAGAGGCTGAGGGAACTGGGCTTATTTAGTCTGCAGAAAAAAAGAGTGAGGGGGGATTTGATAGCAGTCTTCAACTACCTGAAGGGGGGTTCCAAAGAGGATGGAGCTCGGCTGTTCTCAGTGGTGGCAGATGACAGAACAAGGAGCAATGGTCTCAAGTTGCAGTGTGGGAGTCTAAGTTAGCTATTAGGAAAAATTATTTCACTAGGAGGGTGGTGAAGCACTGGAATGGGTTACCTAAGGAGGCGGTGGAATCTCCATCGTAGCAGTTTTTAAGGCCCGGCTTGACAAAGCCCTGGCTGGGATGATTTAGTTGGGGTTGGTCCTGCTTTGAGCAGGGGGTTGGACTAGATGACCTTCTGAGGTCTCTTCCAACTCTAATCTTCTGTGATTCTATGAAATGCCTTTTGGTGTTCCTATAAAAACCACCCAAATTTGACCAAATTATAAGTTTGAAAAAAAATCTCAGTTTGCACATGTTAAGGAGAGATTTGTGAGAGTTTGGCAATTAAACTCCTCAAAGATTCCATCTGTACTGAGCATGCCCCATCCTTGGACTGCTGGGACTGAGCCGTACTTTCCCGGTAATTGATGCTTCCAAGAACTGTGATGCTTAGTACAGGAACTGAGAGCAATTGTGTGCTCTCAGTGCTCACCTGCTGGTGATCAAGCAGCATGGAAGAGGAGCAGCCTGACTCAAATGGGAACAAGAGACAGACTTTGGGAGTGAGGGGAGAGGTAGGGATAGGTTCAGTTACCTCAGGAATTCAACTTTGGAATCCAACAGGGAAATCCAACTTTGTACATTTAGCTCTGCTAAAATATTGCTGTTGTGTTAAAAATCAACTGTGATATAATAGATGGTCTCCCATTTTCACTGTATGGAACTTCGAAATTTTCACATTATAGTAAGTTGATGCTGGTGCAAGTGAAGCCTACTGGGGTAAAATGAGAGAACTGCTAAATGTAGCAAAGTTATTTCTAGGATGCTTGTCTGAGTAAAATAATACCCCATTCATTTATTTCTTGGTTTTAGTAATTGCATCAGGACTGGTAAAATTAACCACCAGAGCCTCAAATTCTGTAAGGGAGAGGGTCACAAGATTTTGCATCTGGAAGAAATCTCAGCAAAGTTACATGATCTTGTGCTTTACTTCCTTTACAAAATATAGAAGAAAGCATGTGATTTTGAGTCATGATTTGTATTTATCTATTAAAGGTCACTATAAAAGCACTTTTATGTAGTCTGTAGATCTCCTGGGTAAGCTGATGGTAAACTCTCCTTTGACCATGTTAACTTATTTACCATCCTGTGCTGCATGATTCACAGCTGTTTGGCTTCACCTTTCAGTCAAATAGTTATAAGAGGTCAGAATTTTCAAAAAAGCTCAGTATGTTGGGGGCTAAGCTCTTTTGAAAATCTGACCATAAATATCACAGTAGGCGTTACTGGCTGCTGAAAGTTGCCACTTTTGAAAGTTGTCACATTATCTGGAGTGGCTCATGACTGTGAGGCCTACCTCAGGGCAGACTGTCAGAAACAGGCAGATACCCCAGGCTGGTGGTGTGTTCTATAATTAGATTTCACCAAGCCAGTAACAAATGTGAACTCCTGGATCACTATACCGGTTTTACCAGGGAGTCACAGACAGTCCCTTTAGACTCTCCAGCCTATCTTGCCACTCAGACAACCTGAACTTCGTGATAATGAAGTTTAAACCAAAAATCACACCACATAAGGTTTCTCCCAGTCCCAAGAGACCAGTCACTTACCCCAGGTCAATTGGTATTCTAGATTGTACACCAAAGACAATGCTGGCAGCCAAATCTATAGTAAAATAATTAAAGGTTTACTGGCTAAGAAAAAAGAACAAGAATTATTGAGAGTTTAAAGCAGGTAAAATATATGTACAGGTGAATCACAGTTTGTAATTCCAAAAGGTGGCAGTGATGTAATAAACTGCCAGTTTCCCAAAAGTGTTTTCAGGGTACCCAGATTGTTTCTGGGGATCTCTGGTTTGCATCTGGCACACTTCCCTGTAAGCGTCCAAACAGTTCAGAGATGAATGATCTTTCTTAGAATCCGTATTTATAGTTTCTTCACACAGAAAGCAAGCTGACAGTATCTCTACCCACATGGGCTTCTCCTTTGATGACAGTGAGTGAAGAATGCACTTAGTCTTTTGACCTCCGACCATCATACATAATGGCCACTTGCTTTGAAATTAGCATTTTCTGTTAAAGTCCTTAAGTCCTTCATTAGCATTTCACAAGATTTCTTTGATGGGTGGGTATACATAATGTAAATGTTTGCTATTACATTATAACAGGAACAGGTAAGTGAAAACAATACAAGTTACATTCCACTAGTTTTTGTGAAGTTTAAACACTGCATATACTTATATTTACATGCATTTTGATCTATACCAGTGGTTCTCAACCTGTTTACCATAGTGGGCCGCATATGCAGCTCTCTATATGTTATTGGGCCGCATCCACACAATATATATACTACCTATATGGCCCTGTCACCTGTATGATCACATGGGCCCCAGCTGTGTGCTGATTGGGCTGCAGGTTGAGCATTACTGATCTATACTAATATACAAGTGAATTGGCCCAAATATACTCTTGCATGACCTGGTCAGCCAGCATCACAAAAGTAAAACCTTTATTTAGGTGCCTTTTCTTTTGAAAATCTAGCCCCAATTTTGGGTACTAAGTACTTGAAGATCTCTTGCTGAGCAATTTTGGAAATCTGTCCCATAGTAGCCAATTTTATTTTTATTTATTTGCTATAATACCATGCCAGTTTTCATCAACTGAGAACCTGGCCAAATATAATCTAAAATCAGTTCCTCCTTTACTTACTCATCAAAATATGAATTCAGTGTTCATGTATTTCTCCTGCTAGACTTGACAACCTCGCTAATGCCTACAGTAGCACAAGAAGTGCAGTTCCCTGTACTGTTTTATGTTTTAGTGATGCTGCTGTAGAAAGACAGGATGCTGACCTGAGGTTTTGGAAGATAAAAGCCTTTCAGTTAAGTTTTTTTAAAAGCAAAAATAAAAAAAAGCTTGTCTAACCTGATATAAAAATAGTACCTCTTAGATTTATGGATTCTACCATTTCTGTGGTCTTTAATCATTTGAAAATCAACTACAATTTCATTGCTCAAGAAATAGGACGTACAATCAGATTGAGAGCACGATAGTGCCAATAGATTTCTTGAAGAAAGAAATGAGGTAGAGATGGTGTCTAGTCAGAGTCGCTTTATCATTAGCATGATACAACATAGTATCAATCACTGAAGAGTCTAAAGAAAATCCATCAATATGTTATGTATGTTTGCCTTCCTTATGCTGCGTTCTCTCTCTTATGTTCCTGTTATCACCAGTAGCTTGCTCCCACTGAAAACTAACTGGAAAACTTGTGCTGCGAAGAAATAAAGAGTAGAGGGAGATTTTCAAAACCACTTTATGGATTCTGGAGCACAAATCCCATTGATTTTTTTCAATGGGACTTGTGGTCCTAAACTCCTTAAATTCTTTGGAAGAATCTCACTCCAGTGGTCCAATCCTACTATGAGGTCTGCATAGGGAGATATTTTATGGAGCTCTGTGTGGCTATAGCATTGCTTCTGCTCAGACAAATGTAGGCTCAGAGGGCCTACATTTTCAAAAGTGAACATTTGTTTGAGCAGGCATGTGTGCAGAGCCAGAATCTGCAAAAGCAATGCAACAAGCAAACAAACAGTGCGAAGGTGTTTGAAAATTAGGAGTTGTACTGATAATGCAGATGAATTGGTTGGGTGCAAAAGCCAGGGTAGTGATGACTGTGCACCTGATTTCTGCCACCAAATGCACAGAGCAGACACATTTTCAAAAGCACCCTATGCACTTGGAAATTGGTGTAAGGCAGGTGGTGGTAAGAACCCCCAGTTTGGAGGAGCAAGGGTAGGTCACAGAAGTCTCTCCAACAGTCCTTCACATAGTATGGAGTTCCTGGCCACCCTGTGCCTGGCCAAGGAACAGCCAGCAGGAAGGCAGGGGCCATAAACTGGGAAGGAAAGCTGCATAATAGCTCAGCTGAAAAATAAATAGTGGGTGATGAGTGTCCATTAGCGCTGAAGCTGCAGTCTACCAGTTCTTTGTTTTTAGGTGCCTATCCTCTGTCCTGATACTGGATACTGCCATTTACATTCCCAACTATCTTGACTGGCATAGGAAGATGCTGAAGAATGGTATTTTTTTGTTTCTTGTAAATTTACTTTCTCTAAGTCATTCTCTTCCAGCTCTGGCATCCTTGGTGTGATTTTTTTATATTGGGAGAGTTAGAACTGCTCTTAGAGTATTTATTTAGTTATTCAAGAATTAGTAGTATTCATTTTTCAGGAAGCCTCTGTATAGGGTCAAATAGCCAGACAGTTTTATAGGGTGGTGACTTCGCTGGAGATTTGCTTTTCTCTTTTTCAGTGTATAAAATGAGTTCTCATCCATTTATCTGGACTGACATAGGAGGAAACCAAACACAGTTAGAGGCAAAAAATTATCATGGCACTTATAAGCCATCTTTTTTCTGAATGTTTTGGGAAATGATAGCAACCGCAGTGAACTATCTAAATGTGAGCCCCATTTTGCAGAAAGAAAACATGATGGTGTAACCGTGCTCCCATGGGTCACAACTGTGAATACCAAATCCAGGACAAACTGCTGAGAAATAGGGCAGACACACCCCAAAACTGGTCGTTATTCTCCCATAAGATATACCAAACCAGCAACAAAAGTAAAGTTCTGTTTCAACACATTGGCTAACAAGAATTCAGAAAATCAGTTTCCTTAGGCAATCCAGTCCTTGCATCACCACCAAAAACACTAGACTTAAAGATGAGTGGTTCTTTAAAACTTATTTAATCAACTAAAAGGTTCTTCTGATCCCAAAGGACCAGCCACACACCCAGGTCAATATATAACTCAGATTTTACCCAATAATCCACGCTGTTGCCAATCTGTTAGTATCTAAAATCTAAAGGTTTATTTATAAAAAGAAACAAAGAAAGAAAGAAAGGTGAGAGTTAAAATTAGTTAAAGGAATCAAATACATACAATAATTGCAAAGATCTTGGTTCAGGCTTGTAGCAGTGATGGAATAGACTGCTGGCTTGTTAAATCTCTGATTGCTTCCAAATCATTGGAAGGTCCTCAGTCCTTTGGTTAGAATGCTTCCATTTGTATAAGTCCATAGTCCAGAGCAGTGCTGGGAAACCTGTGGCCCGTGAGCCGCATGCGGCCCGTCAGAGTAATCCTTTGTAGGGCCACCAAACAGTTTGTTTACATTTGCACAGCCGCCTGCAGCTCCCGGTGGCCAATGGATGTTACCATCGCAGTTCTGCTTCCCTTACTCTCAATGGCTAGCATATTTAAATTTTTTATTAAAGCTAATGTTAAAAAATATATAATACATAGGTTGGGAAAAGAGTATCTGTACATCTAGGTATAGTGCTTAGATTATCTACAAATACAAAGTTAGTTTTTAAAAGTCATTTGATACATAGAGTACATAATCAGCAATAACCCAAATTAGGTGAATAGATTTAACAATACAGTTTAGATATTAGAATCCAAATACTCGGGTACATCACTCATGAAAAGTTCTATGGAGATTTCGTTGTGGAAAGGAGAATATGTCAATGAGTGGAGATTGTCCCTCAGTAATTGAGAATTAGGTTGGTTGTCCATTTAGAAAATACAATCCATGAGGAAAGTATTTGTTACTTCTCATCGGCACTCCAGCTCATCCTTCCTGGTGTTGCTGATTCCCAGTGATGTGTTCTATGTAGATGTCCCTCAACCACCTGGTGACGTCCTACACCATGAGTTGCCACATCAGCCGAACATAGCGTTGACTTATTCCGCATTCTCTCAGCACTTGCTCGTTACTGGGGTCCCATGCGCCCAAGGTTCCGACGATCAGTACATATGTCTGGACCTGGTAACCCTTAGCTCTCAAGGTTTCGGCCAGAGGGGCGTATATCTCTACCTTTCGAGCTTGGGCATTATGGAAGGCCGGGGTCCTGTTCTTGAATGGCACTGTGATGTCCACCATGATGATCTTCTTCCAGTCCTCGTTGGTGATGACGATGTCTGGTTGCAGCTGACTGTCAGTTCCGGGGATGGCAGAGTTTATGGCAACCTTCCCCACAGGTGGTGGGATGGGTCTGTCCAGGCGATCTTGGATGGCATTGTGTCACAGCTGCCAAGCTCTCAAATGGGGCTTGCAGCTACACAGGATGTGGAGTAGCGTCTCGTTGGCATAACTGCACTTACTGCATCACTTGTCCCAATTCCCATGGCGGATGGCTCCATTCAGTGGGACGCAGTTGAGCTGCGTCCTGTGGATGAACCTCCAGTCAGCAAATCAGGTGAAGCTGCTCCCAGGGAGAAAGTGGTTGCTGGCGTCCCATTTGCACATCACCTCGAACGCCTTGTGGTGTAGCTTCCATATCAGGTTTTCCAAGTATTGGCAGCAGATGGCATCCTTCAGGGTCCTTTCCAGCATGGTTCTAGCTTTCGGAGTGATCATAGTGTGATATTACTCAAGCAAGTTGTCCAGTTGAAGACCATGAGATGCAGTGTGCTTTGATACTAAGGAGATGGGAGGGGGTGACATATTAGGGTACAATCCAGACGAAGGAGTAGCTGTGTCACCCTTGCCCTGTAACCTGGGGTGCCCTTTACAGTGCCTTGCTGCTGTAGCCTCCAACATAGACTGCCCACAAAGAGACTCCAGCATGTAAGTTACTCCCAACTTTGTCTGTGTGTGCTGCAGCCAGCCAGCCAACCACCCTTTGGCTCTTATCATCCTTAAAAATTACTACAGGGTGACCCCAGCACACTCCCAGTCCTAGATTTTCTCCCAGAAACATATGTTCTGTACTGCCCAACCCTCTCCTAGAAGGTACAAATATATCAAGTCTGTTATTCCTTTAAGGGAATAATATGCACACAATTTGTTACACCAAATGGAGTTACCCAGACACTTCAATTTGAACACACTGGATTGGATAAAGCCATAAAACAAATCCATTAACTAACAAGAGAGAGGTTTTAAGTGAGTACAAGTAATGAGGCATAAAAGTCAGAAATGGTTACAGAAAAATAAAGATAAAACACTTACTGGTGCCTAAATTAAAAAACTACATTAGATTCAAAGAAAAGTTTTCTCAGCACATACTTTCAGCAGTCTTACTGACCAAACTCTTTAGGTTGGGACCCCTCTCCCAGAAACCTTCCTTTGTCTCTTCAGGTGCAGTGAATGCGATGGGCACGGAAAGAGAGAGGTGGGTGCCTGGGGGTGTTCGTCGCTCCATTTTATAGTTTCAGTCCCCCTCTTGAAAAACATTTCCAGCTGAAACCCGGGAAACAAAGAGTCTATGTGGAAGAATATTCCCTGATTTTTTTTCACTTGTTTGAACTTCCTTTGTCTTCTCTTCTTGCTTGATGACTCTGTTAACTGCTTAAATGCAAATTAAGGGAAGCACACATTCCTTCCTTTGTTTAGGACAGACCTGACTTCTGCCTGGCCAGGGCTGTGGGGTTTGCAACAGGTGTTAATAATATCATATCTGGGAATCTTATAACTTCACATACAATGTTTCCACACATATTTTACCAGGACAATACTGGCCAGCAAATTATGAGTTTTCAAATGATACTTTAAAAGGCATACATTGTGCAGAGATTATTACAATAGTGTGTAGGGTGTGAATACAGGGGTGTAGTCCGTCACAGAGGGCCATGTAAATACATAGATAAATAGACAGAAGGTGATATGCAGCATGAGCTAGAATGGCCCCGAGATAGTAAAATGCCTTTAAAATAAATTACTTGGATGGTAAAGTTCATTTTCTCATTCTGTCTGGCTCTGCAGCATGCACAGGTATTGGGTTTCACTACATTGTTCAGACATTTTCCATCAACTAGACATTTTACTCTTTTCAGCTGCATCACAATTTTAGTGGAATTCTCAGGTTCGATGTGTGTTTAGGCTATACTTTTTCTGATATGTGCCAGATATCTACACTGTACTCTGTTTTAGGTTCAGGGTGAAATTGCTGGAAGTCTCTGGTTGTTGATGGTTCTCATCTCCCAGGATGTCTTGGAGGATGGGTAGAAATGTATCCAGATCGAAAACTGAGGCTCTTCTCTTTTGATCTGATTTCATCTCCGCTCTTGCAATCAGGTCCAATTTGTTTCCTCCTGGTGATCAATGACTTGCTATTCTCAGTTCTTGCTTCCTTATTTCCTCCTGTCTAGGCAAATAGTCTGAGGTTAATGTTTCTCAAGTATAGCATCTCAGATTTCTGCCATTTGGGGATTTGGCAAAAATACCCCTCTCTGACGCTGTGGGTAGTTACAAAACTTCTTTGTCCCAAAAGAGTTTTCTCTTTGAAGATGAAATGCTTGTAGGGTCAGATCCTTTACAGTATATAACTAATATATAAGCCAGTGGAGTTACAACTGTTTACACCAGCTGAGGTTCTGGCCCTTAAATCCTTTTTCTGCACTGTAAAAGTTTTCAGTCTTCTTCTTAAATATGGGATAGTACAGTAGCTTCTAGGGCTCCCTTCTCAATACAATTTATTCTATATATACAGCTGCTGTTTTTCACTGTCTGAATTCACAATACTATTTTTTTCCTTTAAACTTCCTAAACCTAAGCCTAATTATTGTTATTTCTAGTTGACCTGTTGTTTTTACAGAGTCTCTGCTTTAGATGATACCATAATGTGTTGTTATATTACTGATGCTTCTCAATTCTGGCTGCTCTCTTTTGAGTTTTCTTGTCTGCTTACATTTGTCTTACTCTTCTTTTCCTCATTCAGATGGTTCCCATGATTAATAAAAGAAGGGTTGACTCATTTCCTCTGCTGCTTTTCAGAATATATGACACCTATTTAACAAATTATTTCTTAGGGATAGATGATTTAAATCAGAGCCATGAATATCTGAGAGCATAACTTAGTCCACACTATAGTCTACATCTTACCTAATAAGGACTACTGTGTTCAGCTTGTCTAAATTTTCAGTCTTTGTAGTTTGGAACAAAATATTTAAAAGAAAAAATATGGATTAATGATTTGGGTTCAGGGGTCTTTGAGGCTTTTTACTTTATGATGCATCCTAACAAACATGGAACTAATTTGACATTTGCCCAACCATCAACCTAATCACTGTGCTTGTGTGTTGTATCCCTTTCCCCAGCCTTTTGTCAGTCTTATTTATTTAGATCACAAAGTCTTTAAAGCTGGCAGTGTGTCTTTATAGGTGTTTGTACAGTGCCTCACACAATGGAGACCTGAATTAGATGGGGGAACAAACAATAAAGAATAATAATGATAACATTAAGAAATATCCCAAATGTCTCTATATTGCTAATTTTAATTGATGACATTTTAAGGAAATATCTGAGATCTCTTTATAATATGTAGCTAATACTGCTAATTTTAATTTCTGAGCTTTCTGGAAGCAGGACATGATTTCTGCACCAGAGGTCAAAGAGTTTTGTACTTCCTCCGAGTGACATAATTAAAATGTATGGGATGTCTTATCACTATTCTTCCAGCAATGGCTAAGTTAGATAATAATGGTAAAAATTATTACTGAGTCCTGTCTACACTGGCTTCTAAGTTTGCTGGTATGGTAGGCAGCTTAGGAGACTCAGACTGTGATCTATTGTCTTCTGGGTATAAATTTCTGGCTGGCACAGCACTTAAAAAAAGAAAACTAACCAGGAAAACTGAAATAATGTGTTTGAGTCCCAAGCAATGGTTGATCTCGATCCTTTCAATTATTTTCTCACCTAAATAGTTCTACAGTAGTTGCCATTAAAATCATTGCAACTTTTCCTTTGCAAGGAGGTCCATGGTATTTGAGGAATTCCCCTTAGGAATTAACCTTGTAATAACTTACATAGAGAGACAAGGTGGGTGAAGTACCGTTTTGTATTGGACAAACTTTAGGTCAGAACTCTGCGTAGCTCGAAAGCTTGTCTCTCTCACCAACAGAAGTTGGTCCTATAAAAGATATTCCCTCATTCACTGTGTCTCTCTAATATTCTGGGACCAACACAGCTACATTAGTAATACAAACAATAACTTACAGAGGCATTTGTATCCATTTTAATGGCAACCACTGTAAAATCATATCAGTCTCGTCTGTCAGCAGTCTGGGTGTAAATATGCTAGAACACATTCAGGTGTCTCCAGATTCTCTTATACTGTCAACAACTGTCATAAATATAAAGGGAAGGGTATACCCCTTTAAAATCCCTCCTGGCCAGAGGAAATCTCCTCTCACCTGTAAAGGGTTAAGAAGCTAAAGGTAACCTCGCTGGTACCTGACCAAAATGACCAATGAGGAGACAAGATACTTTCAAAAGCTGGGAGGAGGGAGAGAAACAAAGGGTATGTGTGTCTGTCTATATTCTGTCTTTGCCGGGGATAGACCAGGAATGAAGCCTTAGAACTTTTAGTAAGTAATCTAGCTAGGTACGTGTTAGATTATGATTTCTTTAAATGGCTGAGAAAAGAATTGTGCTGAATAGAATAACTATTTCTGTCTGTGTATCTTTTTTGTAACTTAAGGTTTTTGCCTAGAGGGGTTCTCTATGTTTTGAATCTAATTACCCTGTAAGGTATCTACCATCCTGACTTTACAGGGGGGATTTTTTTTTATTTCTATTTACTTCTATTTCTATTAAAAGTCTTTTTGTAAGAAAACTGAATGCTTTTTCATTGTTCTCAGATCCAAGGGTTTGGGTCTGTGGTCACCTATGCAAATTGGTGAGGCTTTTTATCCAACATTTCCCAGGAAAGGGGGGTGCAAGTGTTGGGAGGATTGTTCATTGTTCTTAAGATCCAAGGGTCTGGGTCTGTAGTCACCTAGGCAAATTGGTGAGGCTTTTTACCAAACCTTGTCCAGGAAGTGGGGTGCAAGGTTTTGGGAAGTATTTTGGGGGGAAAGACGTGTCCAAACAGCTCTTCCCCAGTAACCAGTATTTGTTTGGTGGTGGTAGCGGCCAATCCAAGGACAAAGGGTGGAATATTTTGTACCTTGGGGAAGTTTTGACCTAAGCTGGTAAAGATAAGCTTAGGAGGTTTTTCATGCAGGTCCCCACATCTGTACCCTAGAGTTCAGAGTGGGGGAGGAACCTTGACAACAACATTGCCAGGTTTCACCCTGTCCTCCTGAAAGCTGACCTGGGCAGTAATTCATGCTTTTTATGGGATCCAAGCTTGAATACTGTTTTATGGACTCCAAGCTGATCAGAAGACTGCAGATTATTTGGAGAACTCAGCAGCCAGGCTCTTGATGAAGATAAATGAGGGCTCCCTTTGTGGCAGTGCACAGGAAGGAGCAATTGCAAGGGAAAAGCAGCTACAGGGAACCTGTTGTTGCATGGATCTGCCCATCCTTGTCTCTCCCCACTTGCCAGGTGGAGATGCATAAGAGCTACAGAGCTCATTCCAGCTGTTGGACTGTAGTAGCCTTAGTAAAACGGCTCCTCCACCTGAAAGAGGAGGAATTATCTACCTCCCCTGTGCCTGTCCATACATCTGTCTATTTCCTGAGCACCTACTTGGCTTAAGCACTGGGCAGAGGATTTGTCCATCTCAGAACAGGGATTTATTATCTATTCCATCATTCTACTTCGTAAGATTGAGGCTTACAGACACCCAGAACATGGGGCTGCATCCCTGACCATCTTGGCTAATAGCCATTGATGGACGTATCCTCCATGAACTTATCTAATTGTTTTTTGAACCCAGATATACTTTTGGCCTTCTCAACATCCCCGGCAATGAATTCCACAGATTGACTGTGCATTGTATGAAGAAGTACTTCCTTATGTTCTATTTAAACCTGCTGCCTATTAGTTTTGTTGGGTGACCCCTGGTTCTTGTGTTATGTGTAGGGGTAAATAACACTTCCTTATTCACTTTCTCCACACCATCCATAATTTTATAGGCCTCTGACATATCCCCGCTTAGTCATCTCTTCTCCAAGCTGAACAGTCCCATATTTTTAAATCTATCATCATATAGAGGCTCTTCCATACTCCTAATCTTTTTTGTTGCCTTTCTCTATAACTTTTCCAATTCTAATATGACATGGGGAGACTTGAACAGCACACAGTATTCAAGGTCTGGACGGAATGGATTTATATAGTGGCATTATGATATTTACTGTCCTAATATCTGTCCCTTTCCTAATGGTTCCTAACATTCTGTTAGCTTTTTTGACTGCTGCTGCACATTGAGTGGATGTTTTCAGAAAACTATTCACAGTGACTCCAAGGTCTTTCTCGAGTGGTAATAGCTAATTTAGGCTCCATCATTTTATTTTTAAAGTTGGGTTTGTGTTTTCCAATTTGCATAACTTTGTATTTATCAACACTGAATTTCATCTGCCATTTTATTGCCAAGTCATCCAGTTTTGTGAGATCCATTTGTAATACTTTGCGGTCTGTTTTGGATTTAACCATCTTGAGTAATTTTGTATCATCTGCATATTTTGCCACCTCACTGGTTACTCCCTTTTCCCAGGTCATTTATGTATATGTTGAACAGTGCTAGTCCCCATACAGATGCATGGGGGACTCTGCTATTTACCTCTCTCAACTGTGAAAACTGACCATTTATTCCTACACTTTGTTTCCTGGCTTTTACTGATCCATGAGAGGACCTTCTTCTTATCCCATGATTTCTTACTTTGCTTAAGAGTCTTTGGTGAGGGACCTTGTCAAAGGCTTTCTGAAAGTCCAAGTACACTATAGCCACTGCATTACCCTTGTCCCCAGGTTTGTTGACTCCCTCAAATAATTCTAATAGATCAGTAAGGCATGATTTCCCTGTATGAAAATTGTGTTGACTCTTGCCCAACAAATCATATTCGTGCGTGTGTCTGATAATTCTGTTCTTTACTAATCAACCACTGGTTCTGTTTGCTCTTGTGTTAGAGTTATATAATGTTTACATTAAAATTAATTTTAGTGTTAAATGCACACTCTCTGCAAAATACAAACTCTCTGTGGAACAGCACAAAGGACAGGAGATAATTTGTTTCTCCTGTGTATAGTCTGACACAATGGTAAAGGTGCATTATGTTGTGGGATTTTTCCACCCTACTCTGAAGTAACAGGCGACTGCCAGAGGCAAGTACTGGCCTTGTTGGACCAACAGTGTAATATGATATGAGAAATTCTATTTCCTATATACTGGGATGATTTACAGAGTTAAAAAACACACAGAGCATTCTATAATAAAAATTGGAATAGCTTAAGTAACATGTATAGGTAAGGGACAAAAAAAATGTTTCCAAGGGAGATTTAAAGAAATGGTCAGATTAAGAGATACGGGAAGGCTGTTTCAGGTGGTTGCAGTGGAGAATGCTCAGGTACTGTTGTGTGAAGGAGGCAGCACTAGATTGGGGCAATGATCATTATTAATCAGACTTCTAGATTATTTGCAGATAGGCTGAAAGTTGTTTTCTGTACATGTTTGGGTCTGGAGATAAGGAAATTTCAGAGACCACAGGGCATTAGTGATATTATCCTGCATAATATGGGTTTATTCTTTTGTGGAAATGTCCTACTGCAACCAAATGGATAAATTACTCCAAATATGAATTTAATTTAAAAGCAAGATCACCTTTCTATAGAATGTTTCAACCATCCTATAAAATTTATTAGAAGAAAGGTGATCTTTCTCTCTAATTTTTTTAGGACTTTTCCAAAGGGTTTGCATTTGTTTGAACTTACAAATATCAAATATAGCACTGCAAGAGGAAGTCTACAGATCTGTCTCTGCTCATGTTTTCTCTTTCAGAATGTATAATTTTTTTCATCTTGTTCTTGCGTATTAGACCTCTCTAGAGAAATGAAATATGTTGTGTTATCTATTTCATTTGTTCTATTATTCTATGAATTTGTCACAAATTGTCTCATTATTATCCCATAGTTTGGCCAGGATCTGTCTGTGAAACAGCCTTTTCACCTGAATTTTGGAAAGATAATGTGATTTATTTTTCTCCTGGGATGAATAAACTAGTTCCATACTTACCTGGTTAGGACCTGATCCATAGCCCCATTGACATCAATGGAAGGACTCTCACTGGCTCCAGTTGACTTTAGATCAGGGCCATCTAGAGCTGGTCCATTTTCTGTTTGGTTAATGGCACTGTTTGTGAAACCAGAGCTCCTGCTGAACTGTTGACTCCTTCCCCTTGTGGTTCTCGAATTCACATCTGTGCCAACACTAACTCTTGCATGGAGATGACAGTTAATATTCTTTGATGCTACCCTAAAATCTGACAGATTTTTTTATTGCTGATTAAAACCTTAGAATGAGAGCATATCTGTCTTATATTATTTTGTTCTAACCTGTTTCCCTAGTAACTGCATAATTAGTGCATTCTAGTTTTTCATATTTGCTGTTTAAAAAAAACTCAAGAAGTTGTTGCAGGTGACCCACTTTTCCTGTGCAAACATTAAATTGGACTTAATTAAAAATAAATAATCACACTCTCCATCACACTCTGAAAACAATGAGCTTAGAGTAGCAAAGCTCGTAATTGAATTTATAGATACAATATATGAAAGATAAGCAATATAGATAATTTAGTTATCAGTCAAGCAAATAATTATTAGTACACTCATTTCAAGGCCAAAGAGCTTTCCCTTCTCCAGGTGTTGGCAGATTGTGCAAAAAGTACAGAGCAAAATCCTGTCCTATGCTTCACAAGTGTGCTAAGGGGGTAGGGAAAAAGAAAGCAAAGAGGGTCTCCTTCCCCAAACTCTCCCCACATTAGCAGCAGAGTAGGGTCCCTTCATAGGCCCTTAACCTGCTTCCATTGAAGACAATGAGAGTTTTGCACTTGACTTTAACAGAAGCAGGCCCATAGTGTTTAAATGGGTGGCATCTACATCAGTGTGCCCTGTTCAGTGCTTTGCGATCTATGGATGAAAAGTGTTGTATAATATCTAGGTATTGTTATCCCCCAAGGGGGTGTAGCCTGCCAGTTATGGGACTATCCAAGCTAGGATATAGGCTGTAGCCAGCAGTATGCACTTGCTGTGGCCGTATACTGTACTCCTGTTTGGAAGGGCAATAAGCAGTGCATGGTGGCCCATGCCCTTGGCTATCTTCCTCTGAGATTGCGGGGTGACTTTTGAGCTGGATGTACAGCTGGAACTGCTTTATTCCCACCTCCCCATGACTCTGTTGGACGAAGTCAGGAATTTGCCAAAGGTGAGTGTAACAGGATGGCTTGCCCTGTCGGCTGGAGACCCTTAGGTTAAACCAATCCTGATTATGGAGTAAGCCACACCAGAGGGGAATCAGGCAATTCCCTATGTGGAGCAGAAGGTGGCTGCACTGAAAAGGGGAAGCCCAGGGAGCTGCAGCTATACTGGTGGACACTTCAGGGATAAAAAACAAAATGGTTCCTGCAGGCCCATGGCATTAGGGAGCTTGGCGAATAAAGACCAGTGATTAGGAGGCTCCTGGAGGGGTGGGAAACCCTGACTGCATTTGGGACTGGTTGTCAGAGCCCCAGTGAGGGAGAGCTGGCAGGACTGGCTGAGAGATCAGACCAGGATGGAAGAAGAGCCCTGGGCGTGAGAGGAAAATGCCAGAGGTTATGGGCCTATTACAGGAGTGGGAGGGTGAGGTTCTGTGGCCTGTGATGAGCATGAGGTCAGACTAGATGATCATGATTATCCCTTCTGGCCTTAAAGTCTATGAGTTTATGCGCTAAATATGGATTTTTTCTTTGTGTTGTTGGAATGGACTGAGTTTGGGACTCTGGGTGGTTGTAAACTGGTTCTGATATTAAACTAACCCCAGACAGGACATTTGTTAACCAAAGCCTTTGTGAGTCCTGAAAGAGCCCTGAAGAGAGGTAAAACAGAGGGGAGAACTTGTGGAGACACCCCGGCTAGGAGGGGCAACGAAGTAAGCAGCAGTCCTATTATAATGGGTTATCCTGATTTCCTTACAAACACCTTACATCTAATGACAGGGATACAGCATTAAAGGCTGTTGGAAGATGAAAGAAGTGACCTCATACCTGTTATTTGTAGTAGACCCAGCATGCCACTACATAGTTGCACAGAGATAATAAAGATGAGAAAGTTTAGGATTGTGAAAAGGATTCCTTGAAGATACGTAAAGTGTTTCTATTGCATTTGAATCATAAATGACAATATTGCAAATTGGTTAAACCAAGGAAAGAAAACACCATTTGGAACCACCTTATTTTTTAATCATAAATATATAACCCACCAATTTGTTTTGCCACTGGGCCAGATTCTGATATCCTTAGTCACACCGAATAGTACCTACTTCTTAAGCAGCCCCACTGAAATAAAGACAAGGGTATCAGCATCTGACCCACTGAGAGTACTGTGGATTTTAAGATAAATCATAACAATGGCTTGTTCAGAATGTCCCAGTTGAAGAGTGTGCTTATTACGTACCCCCAATTCCCACTACAGTGTTTCTTGTATATAGCTTGTAGCACATGATGCTATCATCAGTGTCATGCTTAAATCCGACAGAACATTCAAGATCATTTTTACCCGATAAAGAAATATCAAGTTAAATTAAATCAGTAAGGTGATACCAGACAGAAGTTTTAGGTTTAGTTAAAAAAATCAAGTGTATTTGTACATATTGCTATTAAATTTGTACCGTAAATGGACAGAAGCATATAACATAAGCACAGTTAAAAGTACTATACAATCTTCTAAACATGACAGAGTTAAGATGTTAGGTCCCTATCCTGAAAACACTTATGCACATGCTTAACTTTAAGTATGTGAGGAGTCTCACTGAAGGTCAGGGCCTTAGAGGGCATGTGTGGAAATCTCATTATTGTGAAGTTGAAATGTGCTGGGGGTTTAAAGTAGATTTCATTATTTCCTAGACCACTGAGACTCAGCCTTGGTCTACACTAGGAGTTGAGGTCGAATTTAGCAGCATTAAATCTATTTAACCCTGCACCCGTCCACACGACAACGCCCTTTTTTTCGACTTAAAGGGCTCTTAAAATCGATTTCCCTACTCCACCCCCGACAAGGGGATTAGCGCTGAAATCGGCCTTGACGTGTTGAATTTGGGGTACTGTGGACACAATTCGACGGTATTGGCCTCCGGGAGCTATCCCAGAGTGCTCCATTGTGACTGCTCTGGACAGCACTCTCAACTCAGATACACTGGCCAGGTAGACAGGAAAAGGCCCGCGAACTTTTGAATTTGAATTTACTGTTTGGCCAGCGTGGCAAGCTGCAGGTGAGTGCAGAGCTCATCAGCAGAGGTGACCATGCAGAGCTCATCAGCAGAGGTGACCATGATGGAGTCCCAGAATCGCAAAAGAGCTCCACCATGGACCGAACAGGAGGTACGGGATCTGATCGCTGTATGGGGAGAGGAATCCGTGCTATCAGAACTACGTTCCAGTTTTTGAAATGCCAAAACATTTGTCAAAATCTCCCAGGGCATGAAGGACAGAGGCCATAACAGGGACCCGAAGCAGTGCCGCGTGAAACTTAAGGAGCTGAGGCAAGCCTACCCGAAAACCAGAGAGGCAAACGGCCGCTCCGGGTCAGAGCCCAAAACATGCCGCTTCTATGATGAGCTGCATACCATTTTAGGGGGTTCAGCCACCACTACCCCAGCCGTGTTGTTTGACTCCTTCAATGGAGATGGAGGCAACACAGAAGCAGGTTTTGGGGACGAGGAAGATGATGATGATGAAGTTGTAGATAGCTCACAGCAAGCAAGCGGAGAAACCGGTTTTCCCGACAGCCAGGAACTGTTTCTCACCGTGGACCTGGAGCCAGTACCCCCCGAACCCACCCAAGGCTGCCTCCTGGACCCGCCAGGCGGAGAAGGGACCTCTGGTGTGTGTACCTTTTAAAATAGTATACATGGTTTAAAAGCAACATATTTAATGATTAATTTGCCCTGGCATTCGCGGCTCTCCTGGATGTACTCCCAAAGCCTTTGCAAAAGGTTTCTGGGGAGAGCAGCCTTATTCGGTCCATCATGGTAGGACACTTCACCACTCCAGGCCAGTAGTATGTACTCAGGAATCATTGTAGAACAAAGCATTGTAGTGTATGTTTGCTGGCGTTCAAACAACATTCGTTCTTTATCTCTCTGTGTTATCCTCAGGAGAGTGATATCATTCATGGTCACCTGGTTGAAATAGGGTGCTTTTCTTAAGGGGACATTCAGAGGTGCCTGTTTCTGCTGGGCTGTTTGCCTGTAGCCGAACAGAAATGTTCCCCACTGTTAGCCACGGGGAGGAGGGAGGGATGAGGGGCTAGCCACGCGGTGGGGGAGGCAAAATGCGACCTTGGAACAAAAGCACATGTGCTATGTATGTAATGTTAACAGCAAGGTTTACCGTGAAAGAGTGTACCCATTGTTCTATAAAATGTGTCTTTTTAAATACCACTGTCCCTTTTTTTTTCTCCACCAGCTGCATGTGTTTCAAGGATTACAGGATCTTCCCCTTCCCAGAGGCTAGCGAAGATTAGAAGGCGAAAAAAACGCACTCGCGATGAAATGTTCTCTGAGCTCATGCTGTCCTCCCACACTGACAGAGCACAGACGAATGTGTGGAGGCAGACAATGTCAGAGTGCAGGAAAGCACAAAATGACCGGGAGGAGAGGTGGCGGGCTGAAGAGAGTAAGTGGTGGGCTGAAGAGAGAGCTGAAGCTAAAAGGTGGCAGCAGCATGATTAGAGGAGGTAGGATTCAATGCTGAGGCTGCTGGAGGATCAAACTAATATGCTCCAGCATATGGTTGAGCTGCAGGAAAGGTAGCTGGAGCACAGACCGCCGCTACAGCCCCTGTGTAACCAACTGCCCTGCTCCCCAAGTTCCATAGCCTCCTCACCCAGACGCCTAAGAACGCGGTGGGGGGGCCTCCGACCACCCAGCCACTCCACCCCAGAGGATTGCCAAGCAACAGAAGGTTGGCATTCAATAAGTTTTAAAGTTTTAAACTTTTAAAGTGCTGTGTGGCCTTGTCCTTCCCTCCTCCTGGGCTACCTTGGTAGTTATCCCCCTATTTGTGTGATGAATTAATAAAGCATGCATGAATGTGAAGCAACAATGACTTTATTGCCTCTGCAAGCGGTGATTGAAAGGAGGAGGAGAGTGTGGTTAGCTTACAGGGAAGTAGAGTGAAACAAGGGGCGGGGGGTTTCATCAAGGAGAAATAAACAGAACTTTCACACCGTAGCCTGGCCAGTCATGAAACTGGTTTTCAAAGCTGCTCTGATGCGCACCACGCCCTTCTGTGCTCTTCTAACCGTACTGGTGTCTGGCTGTGCGTAACCAGCAGCCAAGCGATTTGCCTCAACCTCCCACCCCACCATAAACGTCTTCCCCTTACTCTCACAGATATTGTGGAGCGCACAGCAAGCAGTAATAACAGTGGGATATTGGTTTCGCTGAGGTCTAACCGAGTCATTAAACTGCACCATCACACTTTTAAACGTCCAAATGCACATTCTACCACCATTCTGCACTTGCTCAGCCTGTAGTTGAACAGCTCCTGGCTACTGTCCAGGCTGCCTGTGTATGGCTTCATGAGCCATGGCATTAAGGGGTAGGCTGGGTCCCCAAGGATAACTATAGGCATTTCAACATCCCCAATGGTTATTTTCTGGTCTGGGAATAAAGTGCCTTCCTGCAGCTTTTGAAACAGACCAGAGTTCCTGAAGATGCGAGCGTCATGTACCTTTCCCGGCCATCCCACGTTGATGTTGGTGAAATGTCCCTTGTGATCCACCAGTGCTTGCAGCACTATTGAAAAGTACCCCTTGCGGTTTAGGTACTCACCAGCCTGGTGCTCTGGTGCCAAGATAGGGATATGGGTTCCGTCTATGGCCCCATCACAGTTAGGGAATCCCATTGCAGCAAAGCCATCCACTATGACCTGCACATTTCCCAGGGTCACTACCCTTGATATCAGCAGATCTTTGATTATGTTGGCTACTTGCATCACAGCAGCCCCCACAGTAGATTTGCCCACTCCAAATTGATTCCCGACTGACCGGTAGCTGTCTGGCATTGCAAGCTTCCACTGGGCTATTGCCACTCACTTCTCAACTGTGAGGGCTGCTCTCATCTTGGTATTCTTGCACCCCAGGGCAGGGGAAAGCAAGTCACAAAGTTCCATGAAAGTGCCCTTATACATGTGAAAGTTTTGCAGCCACTGGGAATCGTCCCAGACCTGCAACACTATGCGGTCCCACCAGTCTGTGCTTGTTTCCCGAGCCCAGAATCGGTGTTCCACTGCATGAACCTGCCCCATTAGCACCATGATGCCCACATTGCCAGGGCCTGTGCTTTGAGAGAAGTCTGTGTCCATGTCTTCATCACTCCTGTCACCGTGCTGATGTCGCCTACTCACTCAGTTTCGCTTTGCCAGGTTCTGGTGCTGCATACACTGCTGGATAATGTGTGTGGTGTTTAATGTGCTCCTAATTGCCAAAGTGATCTGAGCGGGCTCCATGCTTGCCGTGGTATGGCGTCTGCACAGAAAAAAGGCGCGGAACGATTGTCTGCCATTGCTCTGACGGAGGGAGGGGTGACTGACGACATGGCTTACGGGGCTGGGTTACAGGGAATTAAAATCAACAAAGGGGGTGGCTTTGCGAGAAACAGAATGGCCCCCTCATGGATAGAAGTCAAAACCTCCAGGATAGAACTCAAAACTGGGTTTAGCAGGCCGTTGATTTCACAGAGGGAGGGAGGAGAAAATGAATACAAAACAAATCTGGTCTATTTCTTGTTTTAATCCACTTCATCTATCTTTATACATCTTGCTGGCAGCAGACTGTGCAGTACGACCACTAGCCATCGTCATCTCCTGGGTGCTCGGCAGAAGACGGTGCAATATGACTGCTGGCCATCGTCTTCTGCTGGCTGCAGATTAAAAGACAGTGCATTGCCGGTAGGACTCAATCGCCATGAAACGAAACTTAAAAGGGAAATGACTTGGCTGATTCACTGCCATGTTTGCCCAGGCGCCCCGACCTCATCAAGGTCGGTTAAAAGAGCACCCTGGACTACGTCGACGACGGCTACCAGTCATACTGCACTGTCTGCTGCCAAAAGGCAATAAACTGTTGCTGTGTAGCAATGCAGTACCGCGTCTGCCAGCACCCAGGAGACATACGGTGACGGTTAGCTGAGCGGGCTCCATGCTTGCCATGGTATGGCATCTGCACAGGTAACTCAAGAAAAAAGGCGCAAAACGATTGTGTGCCCTTGCTTTCACGGAGGGAGGGAGGGAAGGGGGGCCTGATGATATGTACCCAGAACCACCCGCGACATTGTTTTAGCCCCATCAAGCACTGGGATTTCTACCCAGAATTCAAATGGGCGGCGGAGACTGCAGGAACTGTGGGATAGCTACCCACAGTGCAACGCTCCGGAAGTCGATGGTTGCCTCGGTACTGTGGACACACTCCGTCGACTACATGCACTTAGAGCATTTGTGTGGGGACACACACAATCAACTGTATAAGAACGCTTTCCAGAAAACCGACTTCTATAAATTCAACCTAATTTCGTAGTGTAGACGTACCCTTTCACTCAACATTTTTCACTCTTCTGTTTGATATTTTGCCTGCAATAGTAGCATACTACTCTAGCTCCTTTCTGAACTTGTCACATTTTGTGTTTCTCGCTGGCTGTTCTGTGATATTTTAATATAAATTCATCTGAGAGCAATTGGAAAAAATCATACTTTAAAATAAGGTTTCCTAAATCTTTAACATGGCAAATACTACCAGGATCCACTTTAAAAGTAGGTTTCTGAATACCATAGAGTATTTGGACACACATGCAATCTTTAAAATCTCTTCATGCCAGCAATATGTGTGGCTCCAGAATCTGATTTTGAGACCTCTTTGAGAAATCTCTTCAGTCGTTTCTTTTAACGTGTCACTTCTTAAATTTCTGTACTGCAGAATTTACCTCCTTACATGTCTAGATTATCTCCATACTCTTTAAGCCCTCTCCCCATCCACATTCTTTCAGTTAACTTTTTAATTAGTTGAATATTCTTACTGGCGGATGGGTTTTTATTCTGCTTAAAGCATTTAAACCCACCCTTCAATCAAATACCCAACTCCTACTTGCTTCCAGCTGCTGCTCTGTTACTTCCCACCCCCAGCATGTTCTGGACTCTACCCCTACCCTTACCTACCCCAAAAGTATCAACCTAAAATAAATTGAAATGAAGACTTGCTGCAGTGCACAGACTTTCAGATCTTGCTCTTTCTTATTATCATCTTCATGCAACACATGCTATCTCAGCGGACAATATGCTAGAGGGGTAGCGTTGAAACTGAGTCTGCCTGTCCAGTCAAGTCAGGTGCTTCTGCCCTGAGATCTTTTAGGAATTTCCCCACCCTCCATTGGTCTAACATTGGGGCGATTTCATTGGTGCTAGTGGGAGTGCTAATATGGACTGGACAGAGGTGTTTTTATGATTGTGTCAGTTTACCTTGCTCAGAGCCACTAGGAGTTAAAATAACTTCTCTGTAATATGGCAAAAACCAAACCAAAGCATGATAGTATGTGAGGGTATAAAGAATGTATTGGCATTTGTTTAAACTGGATTCAGCAATCATGAATCATACAGATGCCAATAAGAGCAGTATGTCACTATCTTCTTATATTCTCTGATTTGCAGATACATACAATGTACACCTGTGTAATAATTGCATATACGTATGTAGCTATGTGTATGTATATACACACATATGTAATGTTTATAAATATATATGCATTTGTACACAAGCTATATATGGTTGTTCTTTTCATCATAAATTTAGTATTTCCATCTGTTGTAAAGTAAGTGCACATTGTCGCTTTCATGTGTTGTGGAGATTTCCTTTTAAAATCAGTACAAAGAGGCTAGAGGCAAATCAACTGTGAGAAGTCATTTCTTTGTCCTTTATTATCTATGTTTTTGAAATCACTGTTTGGTTCAAAGGGACTAACTATTTCTCCTGTGCAGCTGATATTTATATATATGGTGGAACAATTTTCTAACTTCCTTTGAATGTCTTTATTTCTCTTGGGTGCTATCTTCAGCTGATATGTGTATACACACTTAGTTATCATAGGGGTCTGTGACACCATATACTCTGCTGTTCTCTTCTCTGTGGAGCTTTTGCCTGACAAGTAAACTCAACATGTTGGAAAATGATGGTGTTGGAATGACAGTAGTGGTGTTTCTTGGGAAGTATTTCTGAAGGTGTCAGACTCAGTATAGGGTAGTTCTTTGATAATGTTTCCAAGAGCTTTCAGTGCTGGTTTGTAAGGCCCTGTCTATATTATAAATCAAAACTGCGCTAGTAACAAGCGCGTTTGAAACTGTCAGCCAAATTCTACCCCACACAGGACTAATTAAGTAGTTCAAGTTCCCAGAACATACTGGTCTTAGGATATCCACTGGGAGCAAAGCGCCATCTGTATGGGGTTCTTGGGCCTCCACATTAGCTCTGAGGCACAGTTCCCTTTCTGGCATCTAGGCAGAGTGGTTCCATTGGAGTTGTGCTACCAGGGGCTCACTAGTTGCTATGACACCTAAAACCTTTGTGTGTGGAGGTTCCAAGGGCCAGAGGGGCAAATAAGCAGAAGCTCATTCAGTTAATTTGGGATGGGAAAAATCCCTGCCCTCCTCCCTCTTACTGAGAGCCACCGTCCTCCTCAAGCCTCCAGGTGCAGGATGCCACACTTCACTTTGCTGTAAGCTCCTGCTCCCTCCCTCAGGCAGAAAACAGCTGGAGGTGTCAGGCTGCAGTAGTAGCTAGCTGAAGCCAGAAACCAGTACGTTGGTGGCAAAGATATCAGTACAGGGAAAAGGGGCTGGTGGCTGAGGTAAAGCAGGCAGAAATGTGAGGCTCTATATCTGCCTTGAGGTGAGGAGCAAGAGAGGACAACTGCAGTGGAAGGAGCCTCACAAGGGTCAGCTGAGGAAGAGGGCTGGACAGGGAGGGTGGGAGGTTTTCTTGTTGAGATGGGGAAAGGGAGGTAAAGAGGAGCCAGAAGCCAAGTTTTCTCATTTCGTCTCAGGAACCTCAAGATCCTTCTAAGGGCAGGGAGAAGTTTTGTTGTCATTTTTATTCTTAATTGTCGTACAGGAACACCTAGAGGCCCTAGCCAAGACTGAGACCTCATTGTGCTAGGCACTGTACAGACACATAATAAGAAACACTCCATGCCCAAGGAGATTGATGTGTTTACCACCAGCTTGAGGGCATTAGGGGTTACAATGAGAAAAGAATGAAAGAAGAAACATCAGTCAATCTGTCTGTGAGAATTGTTCAACTTTTTTTGTTCAGTTTTAAAGTTTGACTCACAAAATGTTCATGTTGCTTCTCACTTTCTGTCCAGTTTCACTAATTTAGGCACTGTCTATGGAGCATAGCATAAGACTCTAAATAGACAATGTATGGTAAGAAAACACATTTCCGTTTCTTTATTATTGGCTGAGTGCTCAAAATATGCTGGGGGTACAATGGAGTAGACAAAATCCCTGTTCTGAGGAACTTACATTTTTAATACAAGGAACAATAGGCAAAAAACCCCACCTATCATTACTGTAAGTGCAAGAAAACAATAATTGGACTTGGAATATTTTTTTTATTCTTCAGGTTTACATATACTTGAAATAGCTGTGCTGGTCCATATTTTTAGATTTACTGCCCATGTTTCCCAGCATAAATTGTTCAGTTGGGTGCTTCGGTTGTACCAACTGGTTTTAGATTTGTAGGTCATGAAAATGATGATACCAAAGTTGCTGTGGGAAGGATCGATCTTGTAATAGATATTTACTTAAGCTCAGTGGTATTTACTGAAGGTTTGTGAGTGTGGATTTTATGATGCAGTTGGGGCTACACAATGTGGTTTTTAATTGGGGAAGCGGGTTGTGCTGAAACACTTCATGCCAGGGTCTGTTAAGCGCAGGTTATATTTCTTAAGTGCAGAGATCAGATTTATAGCCCTTTTTTTCCGAAAGCTCCTTTTAGCATGTGAAAATGAAAATAGATGTAATAGCATCAGGTGGTTTAGCCCTATATGATGGATGTTTTAAGATGTGCAGGGAAAGAAGCATGCTCTCTGAGACAGCTATTCTTGTCTCTGTGTTATTGTATATGGCTATTTGCAGTTCACCATATGCTGTTGTGCTGGTGGTATCTAAGAGATAGAATTGTTTTGGAGAGTAATCTATTTTGAACTTTTATTGATGGATGGAATTTAATGTATTGTTGAAGTGGTTCTGGTTTTCTTTTGGCTAGTGTCCATATCTGAAAAGTTTACTTATCAGTTTACTGAATGATTTGCCTTCAGGATTCGTTATGAAGAGTGATGTGGTGCTATTGTGGTACCTACAGCATTTCCCACAGTTTGTAGTTTTTTAATTGTCAAAAACATACCTAGATGTGCTTGAGAATGTGATTCATATGCTTTATAGCTGGGATCTTGTGAGATACAAGTACCTCATCAGAATGGAGAATACTGCAGTTTTGGGATTTAACATTCATAGGGACAAAAATAGGGTGGGAGAGAACAGGCCAGCCTCTGTGCTTTAACAGTGTATGCCATATATATTTATTTGTCCCGTGTACAAACGATTTTTAGGATATTCTCTACCCATCTTGATGTTTCTTCTGTCAAGGCTTGTGTCACAGTTTCAGGGTAACTGCACCTGTACACCTCCCTCCATGGTCCATTCCAGCTGTTCCCAGTCAGGTCTCAGGTCTCCAGCCATCACCTGACTCTGGTGAGGGACCAGTGTCCCACTCACTTCAAACCAGTGGTTTTAAGACTGCACAGCTCTCTGCCTTCCATTGATATCCCCATCAAGCCAGCTTGCCTAAAGGCCACTGCCTGTGGTTTGCTTTTTCTCTTTGAGGACTATGAACCATGTATTGCCAGCAGTTCCCAGTGATCACACAGCTCTTTCTAAGCAAACACACTTATTTTAAGATAACAGCATTACAGAGAAAACAGTAAAAACAATGAACAGGTTTAAGCACGCACTAAACATACCAGGAGTCACCCATCAGTCATATGGAGCCCTAGTAAGCCAGAGTTTTTTGAACCCTTTTGCAAAGGTTGTGGAGGCCCCCTTTGGACAGAAGGACCTGTCCGTTTGCTAGATCAGAGAGAAGGCCTTGAGTCAGTTGAAACTCAGTCTTTTTATGTCAAAAGCACTTTTTTAGTCTGTCTCTGGAAAAACCAGTTTGAACCAGTATATGCCACCATACCTGAGGGTGGTACCTCTCTGCAAGTGTTTATAATTTAAGTGAGTCATCTTAATCATCCCTTTGTTCTTAGTTCCAGGAGAAGCTGTGGTAATCCTCCTCCATGGAGTGGAGCACAATCCTATATAACTTTAATACAACGGCTCCCAAAGATACTGCATGGAATTGCAATATCTGTCACAGCTTGATCCTGCTCGTTCAGTGTCAAAATTCCCATTGACTTCAAAGGGTGAAAGACTGGTCCTGTAATGTGCAAATGCATGATACAGTCTATTTTTCATTGCTTATGTCATAAATGTAAAGGGAAGGGTAACCACCTTTCTGTATACAGAACTATAAAATCCCTCCTGGCCAGAGGCAAAACCCTTTCACCTGTAAAGGGTTAAGAAGCTAAGATAACCTTGCTGGCACCTGACCAAAATGACCAATGAGGAGACAAGTTACTTTCAAAGCTGGAGGGGGGGGTGGGGAACAAAGGGTCTGTCTGTCTGTGTGATGCTTTTGCCAGGAACAGAACAGGAATGGAGTATTAGAACTTGTTAGTAAGTAATCTAGCTAGAAATGTGTTAGATTTCCTTTTGTTTAAATGGCTGGTAAATAAGCTGTGCTGAATGGAATGTATATTCCTGTTTTTGTGTCTTTTTGTAACTTAAGGTTTTGCCTAGAGGGATTCTCTATGTTTTGAATCTGATTACCCTGTAAGGTATTTACCATCCTGATTTTACAGAGGTGATTCTTTTACTTTTTCTTTAATTAAAATTCTTCTTTTAAGATCCTGATTGCTTTTTCATTGTTCTTGAGATCCAAGGGCTTGGGTCTGTGTTCACCTATGCAAATTGGTGAGGATTTTTATCAAGCCTTCCCCAGGAAAGGTGGTGTAGAGCTTGGGGAGATGTTTTGGGGGGAAGACTTCTCCAAGTGGGCTCTTTCCCTGTTCTTTGTTTAACACACTTGGTGGTGGCAGCATAGGGTTCAAGGACAAGGCAAAGTTTGTACCTTGCGGAAGTTTTTAACCTAAGCTGGTAAGAATAAGCTTAGGGGGTCTTTCATGTAGGTCTCCACATCTGTACCCTAGAAATCAGAGTGCGGAAGGAACCTTGACAGCTTACTACTTGTATTTTTAGAACAATACATAAGGCTCCGAGTTTGGGTTCCTGATTGTGTTAGTGCTTGTAGCTTGGTCTGAATATATTTTTGGGAAGGTTCTTTTGCTGTAAATAAATACATTCACATGTGTCAATATACCTCAGTGGTACTATGTTTTTGGAGCATTGTTGATGCTCTGTCAGGTGACACCTATGGCAAGTTTCTAGAAAGTCGGGTAAAAAAAGGAGGCCCTCCAATCCATATTTTGCACCTGTTTTTTTTTTTACAGTTTTATTGTATTTCTGAAGTTAACAATGCATGCTAAAGTAACACTGTGCTATTATGTTATACAAAATCTCTTGCGTACAGTCTCAGTTTCCTGAGTGTGATTTAAAAAGTGTGATTCTTAGGATTGCTTATTTTATTTTTGGTTAGTCCAGTTAAAGGTAGCAGTGGGTCACTTAACTTTACTTCTATATCTCATGTTTACTAGAATAAATTTTATAAGCATCTTAATCTACTAGGAATGTGCATATGGTAGCTGTCATTTACTGAATAACTTTGCCTTCAGGCATTTCATTAAACATTTGATTTCTGTCCAATATACATGCTTGTTTTGAACATCATGAACTCACTACTGTATAACTGAGTGCGATTTAAATCTATTGAGAAATGTTTTTGGGAAAAGTTATTTACAGAGGGAGAGGAAGTGAGTAGATTTACTGTTTATATGTTTTTATTGAATCCATCACTGTAGTATTTAGACACCAAATCTAAAAATATCATCAGTTCCTCTGAAAAGTCCATGGTGCACAACTGGTTGGAAAAATGTACTCTGAGAGTAGGTATCAATGGATTGCTGTCAAACTGGAAAGATGTATCTAGTGAGGTCCTGCAGGGATCTGTCCTGGGTCCTGGTACTAGTCGATATTTTCATTAATGACATGGAGAATGGAGTAGAGAATATGCTTATAAATTCTGCAGATGACACCAAGCTGGGAGGAAGTTCAAGCATTTATTAGGACAGGATTAGAATTCAAAATGGTCTAGATAAAATTGGAAAATTTGTCTGAAATCAAGATGAAATTCAATAAAGACAAATGCAAAATATTACACTTAAGAAGAAAAAACCAAATGCACAAATATAAAATGGGGCATAACTGGCCAGCCTGTAGTCCTGTTGAAAAGGATCTGGGGGATATGGTGGATCACAAACTGAATTTGAGCCAAGAATATGTGCAGTTGTGAAAATAGCAAATATCATCTGGAATGTATTAATGGTAGTGTATGTAAGACATGGGAGGTAATTGTTCTGCTCTACTCTGCACTATTGAATTTTTAGCTGCAGCATTGTGTCTGTTTTTGGTGCTACACTTTAGGAAAGATGTGGACAAATTGGAAATAGTCCAGAGGAGAGCAACAAAAATGATAACAGCTTTTGTAAACCTAACCAATGAGTAAAAGGTTAAAATATCTGGGCATGTTAATCATGAGAAATGAAGACTGAGGAGGGACCTTGTAGCAAGGCGCGATGACTCACTGGTGCGGCACCTCCTGCTGGTCATCCTGGGAATTAGCTCTCCAGCTCTGGAGCGCCCTCTGCTGGCCAATGTCCCGCTTGCCTCAGGCCCCTCGTGTCCCTCCCGGACCTCTTAGCTCAGGGTTTTGCTCTCTGCAGTATCCCCGCAGTCTCTGGGTCTCCCCTCCCCGGGGAACCCCCAACCCTCTATCCCCAGCTTGCCTCAGTGGCTACTGCCAGTCATCGTCTAGCCCCTGCTCACTGGGACAGACTGCAATCCACTCATCACTGGCAAGGTGGGGTTTGGACCTGCTGCCTTTCCCTGCAGCCCAGTACCTGCTTTGGCCTTTCTATCAGGCCACAGCCTGGGAGGTCGCCAGGCCTGAGCTCCCCAGCTCAGCCTGCCCCTTCCCCAGCACTGCTCTGCTCCCTGCCCTGAGCTCCCAGGCAGCCAGGCCCATCTCCCTCCAAGGCTGGAGAGAGACTGACCTAGCTCCAGTAGGGGTGGCAGGTTTGTAGAAATTTTGGTGGTGCCCAGAACCCGCCCCCCCCCCCCAAATTCCACCCCCCACCTGCCTAAGGCTCTGGGAGGGAGTTTGGGTGGGGGGAGGAGGTCTGGGGTGCAGGCCCTGGGCTGGGGCAGGGGATTGGGGTACAGGGTGCAGACTCTGGGAGGGAGTTTGGGTGCAGAAGGGATGAGAGGTTGGGCTCTGGGAGGAAGTTTGGGTGCGGGATGGGGTCTGGGGTGCAGGCTCTGGGACAAATTTGGGGATGGGAGGGGGTGCAGAGGGAGGGGGTGCAGACTCTGGGAAAGTTTGGGGGTGAGAGGGGGTGCGGAAGGATGGGGTGCAGACTCTGGGAAAGAGTTTGGGGGTGAGGAAGGATGGGGTGCAGGGTTGAGGGGTGGGTCTGGGGATTCATGATGCAGGAGGGGGCTCAGGGTTGGGACAGAGGGTTAGGGTGCGGGGGGGGATGGCTCTGTCTGGGGCTGGGGATGAGAAGTTTGGGGTGTTGGAGAGGCTCAGGGCTGGGGCAGAGGGTTGGAGTGCAGGGGGGTGAGGGCTCGGGATGAAGGGTTTGGGGTGCAGGCAGGCTGCCCTGGGGCTGGGGCCAGAGAGGAGGACTCCCCTCAGCCCTTTCCCCGCTAGCAGAGTAAGCTTTGGGGGAGGGGCCCCCCTCTCCACCCCCAGCAGCACACTCACCTCGCACCACTGTCACTGCATGTGCTCCTAGGGCCCCTCTCAGGCCCAGGAAGACCCCTTGCCTCCCCTATGGTGGGCGCCGGGGGGGGGGGAAGCTGCCATCACATGGGTATCTCCTCCCCTGCTGCTGCCCCTCACTGAGGGTGGGGGATGGGGCTTCCTCTTGCCCAGTGTGGGGCAGGAGCAGTGACTGTGGGCAGGGGGCCCCCCCATGCTGGTGGAGGGTCCCGCTGGAAAAAGGAAGGGTCCGAGGCAGAAGGGCAGGGGCACGGCAAGGCAAGCTGGATGGGGGCACTAGGACCCTGCGGCAGCAGTTCATGCTGGGAGCCAGAAGAGCTGAGTCAAGGTGGAGCTGCAGAGGAGGGCAGGGACAATCCGGGACCCACCCGGGGGAGGCGCACGGGGGCAGCAAGGGGGGGGTTGAGGGACACTTGGGAGAGGTGCAGGGGGGGGGGCAGCAGGCAGGGCCAGGGGAGAGACCTAGCCCCAAACATTGGTAGAGCCAGGCCCTGAATATTGCTGGAGCCTGGGCACCATGGGCCCATACAGCTTAGTGCCCCTGCCTGCCTAGCAGCCCTTTTATAGGGCCAGCTGTGGCCTGACTGGGGCATGGCCCCAGCTGTGGCTGCTTCCCCAATCAGCCTAGCCTATTGGCACCCTGGGGCAGCCCTTTCCCAGGGCTGTTTTAACCCCTCCAGGGCCGGAGTGGGTGACCACCCCGCTACAGACCTAATAGTTTTAAAATACATTAAGGGCTGTTATAATGAGAACAGTGAACAAGTGTTCTCAATGTCAGGGAATGTAGAACAAGAAGTAGTTGGCTTAATCTTCAGCAAAGGAGATGTTGGTTAGATACTAGGAAAAACTTTCTAACTATAAGGATAGCTAATACTGGAATACTGTAAGTTACCAAGGGAGACTGTGGAATGCCTGACTCAAGGTTTTAAAGAACAGGTTAGACAAACACCTCTCAAGGATGGTTTAGGTATACTTAATCTTGCCTCAGTGTGGGGAACTGGGAGTGATGGGCTACATAATCCTTTGAGGTCCCCTCCATACCTACATTGCTATTATTCTATAATATAATTGCCATCAGTTATTCTGCTCGCTTAAGAGGGAGGTTCTCAGTGTGTGCCCAAGAAAGTTCCAACCATTTGCAGTCATTGTCATTGAGTGAAGGCTTGCACAAAAAGATGCATTTTACATTGTATCCTGAAGTGTAAGATTCTTACACACCCTGATCTGAGGAATTACATATTAAGAGTCTACCACTAGGAGAGCCTAGACCCTAGAATTTCATCCTGGGGCTCTATCTGCCTTTGATTGCAGATTTTACAATGGATCACAGGGAGATTGTCTGTCTCCCTGTCTCTCTGTAAGGCCTGATTGAGGAAAGCACTTAAGCATGTGCGTAAATCCCACTGATTTAAATTTAAGCATGTGGGATGTGTTTGGGATGCTTTTCTCAGAGAACTACTTGCTAGTCTGTTGACAGATTAAAGAGTAGTATCAGCACATCAGGTTCTTTGGAACTTCATCTTTTTAGTGATATTATTAGTGCCTTTACATGAGCATGGGAAGAATTTAGAAGAGCACTAGCTGAAATGTATCCCAGAATCCCATACCTATCTGATTTTAAGAAAGGAATATAAGGATTTAGTGCATGACTCCCATTAAAGTCAGTGGAAAACCAAACAAGAATTTGAAAACTTAGCTTTCATCTGTTCTCAGGCTATTTGCATGTAAACAAGAAAGATTTATTTGCTGCTTAAGATGTCATGCTGCTTTTTCTCCACATGAAGTCAGAGAGTCACATTAAAAAATACAAAACAACGATAAAAAAAATAGCCTCCCTTTTTGTTCCTGCAAATTAGGTATTCAGACATCTGGAGGACACACATGGTTCTCAGAAATATTTGTAGTCATAGAAAAGGCAGGTGTGGTTAAAATGGAGCTGAAAATCTGGCTTTAATCTTCAATTTGTGATATCAGAGTTACCTGGTAAGTAACTAATTAGGAAGTTACAAACAGAAAATTATGATGAACTCTTGAATTTACACCATCAACTAGTATAAGACCAAGCATTTAGATCTGCGGGGTAGTATTTTCAAAAGTGTTCAGCATTGGCCTAATGCTGCTTCCATTGAAGTCAGTGAGCACTTTCTAAAATCTGGTCCTATGAATGTAAAAGGGCTAGGGTTAAAAAACTTAAAACGAACAGAAATGTTTTCTTGAAATTAAAAAAGAAAAGAAAAGAAAATTATTTGGATTTAAACATTGCACTGCAGAGTTTTAAACCCAAAATGACCACTCTGTTTTCATTGTCCACACAGCAGCAGGTGAAATGCAAGCAGCATAAGGAGTGAAAAGTAAATCTGATTTTTTAAAATTCTATCAATTTTAATGATTGAAGGTGTTGCTTACAGTTGGTGGAATTACACTTTCAGAATCATTAATTGCAAAATCAATTCTCCCCCTCCCCCTTTTGGATACTTTAAAATTCAGAATTACAGTGAAAGTGTTTGAACAATGTTTTGCAGAATTCATCTATCTCTAAATATTTTTG